>NC_082718.1:13590967-13916967 GCF_030144855.1 Hypanus sabinus | reverse complement strand
AAGTGAATTGGAAGCAGATGCTGTCAGGGACGACAGCATAACAGTAATGGCTTGATTTTCTGGGGAATACGAGAATGATGTAGGATAGATGTATTCCATAAACAAAGAAATACTCAAATGGCACAGAAGTACAACCGTGGTTGACAAGGGAAGTTAAAGCTAATGTAAAAGCGAAAGAGAAGGCAGACAGTAGAACAAAAATTAGCAGGAAGATAGAGGATTGGGAAGCTTTTAAAAACCTACCAAAAGGAACTGAAAGAATCATTAGGATGAAAAAGATGAAATATGAAAGCAAGCTAGAAAACATTATCAAACTGGATAGAAAAAGCTTTTTTTCAAGTATATAGAAAAGCGAGGTGAGATTGGATATAGGTCCGCTAGAAAACATTTATCAGAAGTGCTGTGTATGCAGAGCCCTTAACACTGAATGCACAAGAGATCCACGGGAATGTTGACAGGACTGGACAACGTGAGTTATAGGGAGAGATTGCAGAGTCTGGGACTGCTTTCCCTGGGGAAAAGGAAGGAAAGAATTACCTTGCTGAGTTTTATAAGATGGTGAGGGACAAAGAGAGGGTTGGTACTCCCAGCCTTTTTCCCAGGGCGAAGAGTTTAAAAGTTGCGGGCAATGACTTCATGTGAAATTGGTAAGATTAAAAAGGGGATCTGAGAGAAAAGATTTTCACACTGGCCATGTGGGTATCCTGAATGAGCAGTCAGAAAGATTGATCAGTGTAGCTTCAGGTACATTTTGACTGGTACATAGATAGGAGGAGTGAACAGGCTTGTGGGACTGTCTGGCCAAATATTGCTGCTATGCATGTGTTCAGATGTACTTTGTTTGTGCAAATCCTTTGCTTATTTTACCAGTTGTTGTAAATGTGCACCCTCCACTCATTGGCCCAGCAACACTGGAAAATATTTCTCATAATTCATGCTAAACCTTTCATGCATTTTTAAACTATCTTTAAAACTCGCCTTAGGGAAAGGCAGTTCCATTCTGCTTTTTTTTTAAGTGAAGATCAGGATTAGAATTTGGTGTGCTAATTTTATTGGATTTGGAACAACACTCGCCAGAATCTTGCAGCAGGTTGTGAAATCTACACAAACATGGAGATCTTTAATGGCAAAGCCGACAGTGCAGTGAGTTCAGAATTCCCAGTGTGATCGGGATTCCCAGTGTGATCAGGATTCCCAGTGAGATTGGGATTCCCAGTGTGATCGGGATTCTCTGTGTGTTCAGGTTTCCCAGTGTGATCAGGATTCCCAGAGCCACCACAGGCTCTAATCACAGTGTTTGTTGGAGCACCATGATCACACAGCTGCTGGCGTTGAATCTCACTGGTGCCCTTTTTCCAACCAACCTCTAAAGGCACAAACAGCACAAGCTTCCAGCTGCAGGGCAGGTTTGCCACTGAGTGGATGGATGCTGCAGTGACTGTGGCCGTCAGAGATTGTACCCAGAGTATCCCAGGGACTTGAGAAGACTGGTGAGAAAAAGCCCCTGCAGAGGCAAGCTCTCTGTACATGGGGGAGGAGGCGAAACAGCAGGATGTTAGAGGAGCAATCGGGAATCTCCAGGGTTACAGTGAACTGGTCTCTGCAGGAAGTTGCCAGGAAGGTGTCTGTAAGTTTGTGAGAGCCAACTACAAACAGTGGCCATTGGAAGAAGCCTCTTCCTGTGGGCTGAAGTAAAATGTATGAGACCTTCTGTCTTTACGTATGGAGTGCGTGTGAGTTCTCCAATGGAGCCAGAAGCAGCAAGATGTGAGACATGGCAGAGGTCAAAATCAGCACCCTGAAATGGTGGTGAAGTTTGGAAGCTAAGAGGGAGATTAACAGCAGCCAAGGAAGAGTTGTGAAGTTGCACTGGAGGTTGGAGGGAACAAAGAATGTAATCAAAATGTTTGCCAAAGGTATTTGTTCAGGAAGTTATGGGAAAAATAATATTCTGTAAGCATTCAGCAAGTTCAGTAACTTTGCTACAGAGGATGTCAAAATTCAGGTTTCCTGTCCAATAGGACATCAGCAAATGCTACATCTTCACTGAGTAAAGGACTCTGGTTTTTAGGCTAATGAGCTGAACATGAGGTTTTCCAGCTGCACTGTGATGATACCACTTGGGAGAGTTTTAAACTGAAAATCCCATTTGTAGGCCAGGAGTGGACACTCCCCAAGAGGTGATAAAGGCTCAGGAGATAGATTGTCAAGAAGATTAAGACCTTCGGTAACAACCAAAGTGAATATTCTTGTGTAGAGCTGCACAGGTGTTGAAGTTCCTCAATGAATATTTCTTCTCTGTCAGAACTTGAGATAGTTAGTGAGGATGGTTTGTGGATAGTTTGCAGGTCTGTAGAGGAGGAGCCCCTCTTTTGCAATGGGTGATGTATCAAAAAACAGTAGGGTAATGAATGTTGTGTTTTTATTTAACAAGGGCTACAAAGAAAATCCTGGGAAGTAAATGCCAGAAAGGCTAGCATCTGTGGTAGGTAAGCTATGTGTTTTGGGAAAGACGGGGTTGAAAAGGAATGATCTGCATGGCTCTGTTTGTGGGACATGATATTTCACAAATTTGAGTTTATTAAAGGAGTAACCATGAAGGTAAATGTGGGAAGTCAAAACAACTAGTCCATGGGGACTTCTGTAAGTTTGTTTATAACATTGTGTGTGGTATGCTGTGATGGAAATTTACAATCATAGGATCCATGGAGAGCTAGTTAATTGGAAAAAACCAGTTGGTTGGATTGTAGGAAGCAGAGGGTGAGGGTGGAATGTTGTGTTTAGGTCTGGAGTCTGAGCTTTGCCAATTGGAATAGACAATGATAAGTTCCTCAGATATCTCGGAAGAAGTACATGGTTCCATGGAAGTGGAGTCACATGCGGACTGCCCAGTGAAGATGGCTTTTGGGGCGTTGGCCATCAGCAAAAAAGGAAGTGAAAGAAGAAATTGGGATTTTATCTTGCAGTTGTACAAGCCATTGGAGAGGGTGTATTTGGAATAATGTTTTCATTTTAGTCACCTCATGGGGCACAGGTAGGGTAAATACTCAAAGTCTTTTTCATCTGGGGGGTATCAAGAGCTCAGGGGTGGTTTAAGGTGATGGGAAAAGGCAGAATAGGAACTTGTTCACCCAGAGGGTGTTCTGTATATGGAATGAGCTCCCAAAGCAAGTCGTTGAGGTAGGCACATTAACAACATTTGCAAACTTGGACAAGTTGCTAAACAGGAAAGGTTGAGTGGAATATAGGCCAAATGTTCAAAAATGGGGTGAACTTAGATGGAAATTCTGGTCATCATGGATCAGTTGGATTGGGGCTGATGTTACCAGGCTGGATGACTCCATGATTCGATGATGCTATTCGAAGTGTTTTTGCTGGATGGACTACTTTATTTTTTGAAGAGCTGTGAACTGAACATTTTGAAGTCACCAGGGAAAGTCCCCACTTCCAATCTTCTGATGGTTGTGTGTGGGAATTGATCTAAGGAACTCTTGGAGTGATGTCCTGGGCTGGGTCATCAGACCACAGTCACCTGACTTTGGATAGCAATGAATTAAACAACTGAAACATTCTCTCCTTGATGACTCCTCTGTCAGAATCATCAGGTCTTTTCCATGCTGCACACTGTCAAATGCTGTGTTGCATTCAAGTAATATTCTTCGATCCTCAACTCTGGAATCCTGTTCTTTGCTCCTCTTCAGAACTGTTTATGATGAAGAAATTAAAATCTACAAAACAGCTCACTGAATGGTGGAAGTGGACACGGGTTAAATGTCTTTGTTCTTGTCATACGGTGGAAGAATAATATTTTATTGGGTCACTAGCAACCCAATCGTATCAATATTGAAAGCCACAATGATCTTATCCTGCATACAAAACCTATTCATCTTGGTTTCTCCTCTATTTGTTCATCCTTCCCATCCCCGATCACATTGCTTCTGATAGTTGGTTTCATCTGTTCATCGTCCTCTCACCTCACCTGGTTCCACCA
Organism: Hypanus sabinus; assembly: GCF_030144855.1. Lineage (NCBI taxonomy): Eukaryota > Metazoa > Chordata > Chondrichthyes > Myliobatiformes > Dasyatidae > Hypanus > Hypanus sabinus. The sequence continues at coordinate 13,912,976 of NC_082718.1, read as the reverse complement.
ATCACCTCTCAGCCTCTGTCTCACCCCTCCCACATACTGCTATAGACTGGCAATCTTTCTCACATTTTCAGGCCCAGTCCAGGGTCAGAAGCAAAATGTTGATATGCACTCTTTGTTTCCATTGAAGCTAATCACCCCGTTGAGTTCTTCCAGTGTTATGTATTTTGTTCCATCCTTTCTACTAATTGATCAGACTTTGGTGATGAATATTACCTGATCATCCATGTGGCTTTTAAAATGTTTTGCCCTTCCCTTTGTTCTCTCCATCTCTTCATGGGTGTCTGGACCTAAATTTTTTCATATGACCATACGATAGAGGAACAGGGATAGGCAAATCGACCTAGCAGGCACTTTCTAGAGACCACTTCTCCTGTCTTCTCCCTGTAAAACCTAGCCCTCTTAGCAGTCAAGAACCTATCAGTCTCTTCTTTAAATGACTTTGGCTTCACCGCCCTCTGGCTGAATAAATTCCTTCTCAGTTCAGTGCTAAGGGGATGTCCCTTTATTCTCAGCTGTGCCCTGAGATCTAAGAGTCTCTTATTAATCAAAACATCCTCTCCATATCTATTCCACCAAAGCCTTTCTTAATTTAGGAAGTTTCAATGAGTTCCTATTCATCCTTCTGGATTCCACCTCGTGCAAGTCCAGAGTCATCAAATATTCTCAAGCATTAGGGCTTTCAGTCCCAGTATCATTCTTGTGAACTTCCTCTTGACCTTCTCCAAGCCAGCCCATTTTTCTTTAGATACAAGTCCCAAAATTGTTGACAATCTTCCAAATGTGGTCTGACCAATGTCTTATAAAGCCTTAGCAATTCATCCTTGCCTTTCTGCTCTAGTCTTCACAAAATGAATGGTAACTTTTTAACTATCTTACAGCCAGCTCAACTGGCAAATTAACCTGAAGAGAATAATGAACTTGAAACCATACATTTTAGTCCCTTTACACTCCTGACTTCTGAATTTTGTCCCTTTAGAAGATAGAATACACCATTATTCTTCCTACCAAAGTGCATAGCCCAGCAGTTCCTTACCCAAATTTATTTTATCTTCCACTTCTTTAGCCGCTCTCTGAATTGGTCCCCGTTCTTCTGCAGAAACCCTGCTTTTGCAACAGGTCTTGTCCCTCCACCTATCTTGGCATTACCTGCAAACTTGGCCAAAATGCCATCGATACTTTCATTCAGATCATTAATGTAGAAAGTGAACAGTTGCAGACTCAGTGTTAAGTCCCAATGGAATACCACTTATCACCAGCAGCCATCCCAAAACGGACACTTCTATCCATGCTGCCTGCCTTCTGCCAATCAGCTCATCTTCTTCCCATGTTGATACCTTGCCTCTAATACCATGGTCTCTTGTTTAACAGTCTCATGTGTGGTACCTTATCAAATACCTTTTGAAAATTACCGTATCATCATTCTGATAAAACTTGCTGATTTCAAATACAAATACTGTATTGTCACCAAACAATTGATACTAGAGCGTACAATCATCACAGTGACATTTGTTTCTGCGCTTCGCGCTCCCTGAAATACAAATCAAAGTAATAAAAATTTAAATTATAATTCATAATTAGAAAATAGAAAAGATGAAGTGAGCCAACTTGATATTGGTAAATAAAACTAATGTCCACTGACTCTCCTTGTTTTACCTGCTTGTTACTTCCTCAAAGTATTTGAATAAAAACTTCCCTTTAACAAATCTGTGCTAACTTCTCCCCCTTTTATCACGTATCTCAACGTACTCCAGAATTCCATCCTTTACAATGGACTCTAAAATCTTACTGAGGTCAGGACAACCAGCCTGTTTTGCCTCAGCCCCTCTTTGACCAGGTGTGTTATAATTATGACTGTATTTATTGGACACATCCTGTCACCAGTGATTCTTAAATGATCACTGCTAATGCCTGCATAATCCCCTCAATTTTCTCTTTCAAAATGTTTGGGTGTAGTCCCCCTTGTCCAGGTGATGATACACCTTTCAAATGCCGCCCCTCACTTGCATGTTCCTGATGGATTTACTGTGGCTGTTCTGGCCCAGGCGGTTCACCGTCTAACTCAACACCACCGACTAAATCAGTGCTCTGGCTTTCACACCCTGTCAGTGTCATACGTAATTCCATTTCAGCATCTTCTTCATCATTTGCCCTGTTAATATTGCTCAGCATTCTTCTGGAGTGGTAACATTAGGGACAGCAGGTAGTAAATAAATGGGAATCAGTCTTCAGGAAAAACTTTCACAATTTATCTTCAACTGAGGTATCAAGGCCATTGAAACCAGTCATTGGGTGTGGGACATTCAGATTCGGTACCATGGAAGCTATTCAGGGGAAGGCAATGTTCATGTTGACATCAAGTCAAGTCACTTTATACTGTCATTTCAACCATAACTGCTGGTACAGTACACAATAAAAATGAGACAATGTTTTTCAGGACCACGGTGTTACATGAAACAGTGCAAAAACTAGACTGAACTACATAGAAAAATAATACAGAAAAAACTGCACTAGACTACAGACCTACCCAGGACTGTATAAAGTGCGCAAAAAAGTTCAGGCATTAAAATAAATAATAAAGAAGACAATAGGGCAGTAAATTGGTGTCAGTCCAGGCTTTGGGTAATGAGGAGTCTGATAGCTTGGGGGAAGAAACTGTTACATAGTCTGGTCGTGACAGCTCAAATGCAATGGTGCCTTTTCCCAGATGACAGGAGGCAGAAGAGTTTGTATGAGGGGTGCATGGGGTCCTTCATAATGCTGTTTGCTTCGCAGATGCAGCGTGTAGTGCAAATGTCTGTAATTGCGGGAAGAGATACCCCGATGATCTTCTCAGTTGACCTCACCATCTGCTGCAGTGTTTCGCGATCCGATTTGCAATTTCCAAACCCCAGGCAGTGATGCAGCTGTTCAGGATGCTCTCAGTACAACCCCTGTAGAATGTGATGAGGATGGGGGGTGGGAGATGGACTTTCCTCAGACTTTGCAGAAAGTAGAGACGCTGCTGGGCTTTCTTTGCCATGCAGCTGGTGTTGAGGGACCAGGTGAGATTCTCTGCCAGGTGAACACCAAGAAATTTGGTGCTCTTAATGATCTCTACCGAGGAGCCGTCGATGTTCAGCGGTCATTGGAACTTTGAATTCAGCGATTAATTGGTCATTAAAACCTTCAGCATGAGATCTGGGAAGGCATGACATGACCATCTCCTCTATTATCACATTGTTAAAGGCATGTCCCACCCACTTAATGCAGACTTCAGGATATTCAGCCCAGCTGTACATTCAGGGAGCTATTTCACAGCTCTGTAACTAAAGAGGTACAGGTATAATTTGGGTGTCTGGAGTTTGTGTTCAGAAGTGTGTTGCTTTCAGTAGTAGTAGGTAGGCCTCCATTAGTCTCAATAGACCATGGATTTGTGCCTTGGGAAGCTTCCTGGGCAAGGTTTTTTTATATGGAAGACCAGCATTTGCCCAAGCTGCAAGTCTCCCCTCTTCAGGCCACCGATGTTGTCCAAGGGAAGGGCATTAGGATCCATACAGCTTGGCACCGGTGTCTTCGCAGAGCAATGTGTAGTTTTGTGCCTTGCTCAAGGACACACCTGCAGCCTCAGCTGAGGCTTGAACCAGTGACCTTCAGATCACTAGACAAACGCCTTAACCACTTGGCCATGTGACAACACAAGCATCTTCAGACTCGCTCATATAATAGAGTCAACAAATTTGCTGCATTGAATAAAGGCCTGTAATAACTCTTCGCTACAGCATCCATGCATCACAAGGGACATGTCTGAGTTTTACTCGAATTATTCTAAAGGTCTTTCTGTTGTTTTTCTCTGTAATACCTGACATGTTTTACCTGGACTTTGTAAAGTGAGATTGTTGCTAACAGAGGAATTCTATGGCAAAACCTGCCAGCTTGGAGATGCTTTGGGTACAGCAGTTCTATCACTAGGGATTTTGGAAAACCTCAGAGGGCACGCAATGAAGGGGTGGCACTTTGACGAGAGACAGGTGTCACAGAGAGGTCAGTGCAGTGATGACCAACAAGTCCCCTTCCTGAGGGTTTCAACGAAGAGTTGCATTTTTACCAGTGACTGGCTGCATTATTTACTGAAATGCCTTTGCAGAATAATAATGACAATCTGTACATTTTGTGGGACCACAGCCCTGTGATGTAAAACATTTAAAAGAATCCCAAGAACTGGTTCCCTATTTTGGTTCCCTTTGGTTCCCTATTCTACAAGCTTGTCCCAAATCACCATGATTCTGTCTTATGATCCTCTTCACCTTCTGCCAAAGGGAACTGATTTGTTTATCTATCTCTGTTATATCTAAAGTATTGACTGTGGACATACCTGTTGAATATCCTGCTCCTAAAAACTCTATCAAGCCTATTTTTCATCCCCCGCTTTCTGTTCTAAACTCACCATAATTAACATGTTCAAACAGTAAAAAGGTGATCAGTACTTTCCTTATAAAACAAGGGAGTCACAAAACAGGTTAAAAACTCTCTTCACATATCTGTAACCTGGTACTAACGTAACCTTTTTGGTACTAGTGTAACCTTCTAAAGATGACACTGTCCCCACTCCCCTCCTCCCACAAGTGTCCCTCTGGTCCTTACGGCATTGTGGTGCTCTTGTGGTAACAGGGACCCCACAATGATCAATTCCTGAATGGAACAGACTGGTCGCTTTACCATACAGGATTCATTGCCACACTTTAGTGTGAATGGTTGGTCACTCCCATGTCTCTGCAAGGCAAACATTATTACGGAACCCTCCTCTCGAGTAGATCCCTCCGCACGGGATCTCCTCCAAGCACTATGCAGTGTTCACAGTACCACATACTGTCACATTCCTCATGTAAAACCACACGCCAGTGGTAACCCCACAGTTGGTTACTCTTCTTTATTCCCTCGGTCCTCATTTGCTTGAGATGAGGAGAGAGCTCAAAGAGGTGATGTCATTCCAGTAAAGTGTGTCCCCTGATCCAAATCTAGGCTGACTGGTACTCCCCACCCAGCTATTACCAGCTCATCCAGCACATGGGCTATCATCTTGGCTGATCAATCCCAACACAGGAATGTTTCCTTTCCCTTGGGGAAGTGAACCGTGATCACTAACCAATACCATTTACCCTCTAGTCCTGTAAAGTCCAACTGAAGTTGCACCCATTTTTACAGCTTTTCCTGAGTCACATCATGCACATCTTTATACACTGGCAGAATATATCAATATCTCTCCCCTTCCCCAGCCACCACTGACAGTACATCCTTCTAGCTGGGTCCTCATCTTATCCCATCCTGTGTAGGCGAAACCACGGTAGGTTTTTAACAGTGTTTGCCTGATCAACTCTGGGGTTAGAAATGTTCACCTTCTCACCACATCTATCTTCCTTTTGCAAGGCTCCTACCTGTAACCAAATCCGATTTTCTTCTGACAATGAATCCTTATCTATTGCCTTTCAGTCTTCCTTCTGTTCCTTCCTGACACTCATTACCTCTCTCGGGACTGGACTCGATTCCTCCACAATTGCCCGTTCTGCCATGTAATCATGTATTACTTGGAAAGCGTACCTACTGTCTGTGAAAATGTTCATTCTCTGTCCTTTTGTAATTTAAGAGCCTTTGTTAGTGCTTTTAGTTCTGCCAATTGTTTTGACTTATGGTCCAGGAGTTTTCCTTTCGCCATTAGTTTCCCATCCTTATTCACAACAGCTGATTCCCTTCATGGAGTGCCCTCATGGCACTTCCTATACCCATCTCTAAACAAGGTTAAAGCATCATTACCTTCCAAGGGCATTTCGTAAGCCAGCGATTCTATATTCATTGTTGCCGGATTGTAACAATACACTGTCATCAAACATCTGGAGAAGAAGAATGTTTATGTGAAAATGCTGTTCCTGGACTACAGTTCAGCACCATATTTCCCACCAGACTTGATGACAAGCTCAGAGACCGCAGCCTTAACCTTGCCTTGTGCAGCTGGATTCTGGTCTTCCTGTCAGATGGCCAGCAGGTGGTAAGAGTGGGCTCCCTCACTGCTGCCCTTCTGACTCTCAACACAGGTGCCCCTCAATGCTGTGTCCTCAGCCCCCTCCTTTATTCTCTGTATACTCATGACTGTGTCACCACCCACAATTCCAATCTGCTAATTAAATTTGCTGACAATACTACATCGATTGGCCTTATCTCAAATAATAACAAGGGAGCCTACAGGGAAGAAGTCATCACCCTGATACAGTGATGTCAAGAAAACAACCTCTCCCTCAATGTCACAAAAACAAAGGAGCTGGTTGTGGTCTACAGGAGGAATGGAGTCAGGCTCACCCCTAGTGACATCGATAGGTCTGGGGTTGAGAGGGTAAACAGCTTTAAGTTCCTCAGCACTGAGGATCTCACATGGTCTGTGCATAACAGCTGTGTGGTGAAAGAAGCACAACAGCACCTCTTTCACCTTAGGCCATTGAAGAAGTTTGGTATGAGACCCCAAATCCGCAGGACTTTCTACAGGGGCACAGTAGAGAGAATCCTGACTGGCTGCATCACTGCCTGGTATGGGAACTGTACTTCCCTCAATCACAGGTCACTGTAGAGAGTGGTGCGGACAGACCAGCATATCTATAGATGTGTACTTCTCACTATTTAGACAGGTGCATAAAAAGGGCCCGAAAGATCATTGGGGACCTGAGTCACCCCAACCACAAACTGTTCCAGCTGCTACAGTCCGGGAAATGGTACTACAGCCTAAAAGCAAGGACCAGCAAACTCCGGGACAGCTTCTTCCACCAGGCCATCAGACTGATTAATTCACACTGATATAATTGTATTTCTATGTTATATTGACTGTCCTGTTGTACATACTATTTATTATAAAATTACTATAAATTATACATTGCACATGTAGACAGAGACGTAACGTAAAGATTTTTACCCTCATGTATGCAAAGGATGTAAATAATGAAGTCAACTCAGTTCAATTCAGTTATAGGATGGAGGTGATAAATCTTTATTACAAATCCCATACTCCTCATTTACATGAGCAAAACCATCCCAATCTCCACGTGTGATAAGAGGCCTGGGTGGGAATGGTTAGGACCCAGCTGCTAGAGTATCCAAAACTGGAATCGAGGCACAATACAGGACTGAAAAGAAGACAGGGTTCTAAACTGGATGGTGAACGAGAATCCAAAGCTGAGCTGACAATTGAGCACCGAACTTCAGTTCAGGTGCTCTTTAAATATTCAGTCCAGGTGCCAAAACAATTGGTGTGGTGGCCTGAGTCCTTAAGTGGGCTGCGCCAGATATCCATATTCCGCAGAGTTAGAGCGTCTAAACCCCAGAAGCTGGCGTGGTTGGGTTCGTGTTGCAATGGGAACCCCTCCTCTACAGCCGACTCCTGACGGCCCTGGCTGCTCGGAGAGACACTAATGGCAGTCTTGGATGAGAGCCGGATCCAAGATATCCCTTTTAGGAACCCAGCACCGTCCCTCGGGTCTGACTCCCTCCCAGTCCACAAGGGATTGCTGAACGCTCAGAACAGTTGGAGAATCCAAAATTCTTCTCACAGCGAAGACCTGCTCCCCATCGACAAACCTGGGTAGTGGTGAGACTGATGGTGTTGGTGCTAAAGGGCTAGTGTTCACAGGTTTAAATTTGGAAATGAAGAAAGTGGGATTGGTCTTGATAGTCTTGGGGACTTGCAAGGTGTAAGCCTCCAAGTTTACTTTCCTGAGAACCTTGAAGGGTCCAATGAACTTGAGCACCAATTCTCTAGATTCTACCTGCAGAGGCAAATCCCAAGTCAACAGCAAGACCTGTAGCTCAGGCTGGTAAACTAGCCCTTGTTTTCTCTTGCAGTTAGCCTTTGTTTCAGCTTTCCGGAGGTAGCTAAAGAAACGTCCCTTGCCCTAATCCATTTCTCCTTTCAGGAACTCCAACCTTGGACTCCTGCTCAGGGAAGAGTAGGAGAGAACGCCTAAACTGATATTTGAAAGGGGATATCCTGTGTGCCAAATGCTGTAAAATGTTGTGGGCGACCTCATCTGGTCTTTCAGAGGCTGCAGGTCTTAGAGTTTGTTCCAAATCTTGGTTCACCTGCTCCATCTGGGCATTGGACTGTGGGTGAAACCTGGAGGAAAGTCTCATCGTTACCCCAATCAGCTTACGAATCACTCTCCAAAAACGTGACATAAATTGTGGATTGCGATCTGACACAATGTCCGTCGGAAAATTGTGGATCTGGAACACCTGGTGCAGGACACTTTTGGCCATCTCCGCCTCTGCACCTCTAAAGTTTGAACCTTCTCTCCATTTAGATAATAGTCTTTACTGTTGTTTATCTTACCAAAGTGCATTATCATACATTTCCCAACACTGTACTCCATCTGCCTCTTTTTTGTCCATTCTTCCAATTTGTCTAAGTCCTTCTGCAATCACATTGCTTCCTCATGCCTCAGAAAGGATTTGTTGTCATTGGAGAGAGTCCAGAGGAGGTTTGCGAGGATGATTCTGGGACTGAAGGGTTAACATATGAGGAGCATTTGGCAGCTTTGGGCCTGTTCTCACTGGAATTTAGAGGGGTTCGTGGGTGGGGGATCTTATTGAAACCTTCTGAATATTGAAAGCACTAGATAAGATGGATATGGAGAGAATGTGGTCTATTATAATAAGGATTTTGGAGAACAAAAACAAGAAACTCTCACTGATACTTTACAGTGTTGCTCTGAGGCCCCATTTCAAGTTCATTAAGTACACTCAGATGTTACCAAAAATAGTACAATAACATCTTAAAGCTTGGCATCAACAGCACTTCCCAGCAACAAGGTTGTACAGGAAATTCTGGTTTTTCCAAAAAGATCTTCGACAAAACATCTCATTTGTTACAGAGGAAATGAAACAATGGACCTGATCAAGGAAGAAAGTAAGTTTCATAATAATATGTTCTGCAAATCTCTCAACAATCTGACATCCGCCTCAGTTTTATTAAATTTGTTCAACTACTCTCTGATCAACAATTCACCAACTTTCCTTTAACTCTTTCAGCACACTACTGCTCTAAACCATTCATATTTTAGTTCTGATAAACTTGGTGATTTCAGTGGGACACCACTTGTTGATGGGAAAAATAATTCTCTGTTTTATTATTTTCTCCTCCCCTGCATGTACCTTTGATCATTCACCAACTCTGTTCACCCTCTTTCAGGCCTCCCCATCACTCCCATACCTCACTCACTTTCTCTGCCCTCCACCCCACTTTCTCTACAGTGTGAAACTTGTTCTACACAGTTGCAGCACAGATTTATCGGGTACTTTCCTATGTCTCCCTGTGCAAATGCTGTGTAACTTGCAATATTTCCAGTGTTTTAATTTCAGATATACAACATTTGCACATTTTTTCTTCTAAATAGGGGTTAGCTTTGTGTTAGTTTAAGTAGGGTCTCCAAGAAATTGCTAATATTTTCTTATCCTTGTGATGAATGCATCAGTCTTTAGTGCTGACAAGTAACTGGTGATGCCCACAGGTCAAACATGGGACAGGTTCCCTTCTCCTTCAAACCTTCATCAACATGCCTACAATCAAAAACCTATCCTTGACTCTGTATAAATAAACCCATCTCCGATTTTCCCTTCCTCCCCAAAGTCTGCAATATGGATTGGCCAATAAATCAGATCCCCAATGAAGCAGGACATGTCCAGTCCAGCTAAGTACCAGATAATCCCTCTTGTTTATCAGTAAATTGATAGAAGGAGCTGTCCACGGAGCAGTCCAGTGTCACTTCCCTTCTTATAATCTGCTCACTCACACTTATTGTCAGTTTCATGAAGATCACTCAGCTCAACCATATACCAGCCTTGGTACAAACACAGATCAAACAGCTGGTCTGCAGAGGTGAGGTCGCACAGACACTCCTTCAAAGCAAAGCAGCATTTGATAGTGCACCATCGAGGAGACCTGGTGATCTTGAGACAAGAGTCATCAAGGAGATTCAATGATTGGATTCATTTCTCACTCAAAGTCAGGTGGTTATGGTAGAATATCCTGGCTCAGGACATCACTGCAGAAATTGCTTAGGTCAGTGTCTCGGACACAACCATCATCAGCTGGTTTATCAACAAATTCCAACATCTCTCTGCCAGGCAACAGGGGCACTAACTAGAGGGTAGAGATCTTAGATAATTGGCAAGTTGAGCAGAAGTGAGAGGAGGAAATCCAGGGAAAGAAAGATCCATTTGGCCCATCAGTCCCAGTCCACTGGAGATCCATGGATCCCTTTCCAGATCATGTTAGTTCTGGGATCTCTATGAACTGTCTCTATAAAAGTGTCAAGTATCAAGCAGTGCACTATCTTCACATCCTTTCCTGCTCCTTCTGAGCAGACTTCATTCCAGCTCCTCATTGGTCAGAGAATATGATTCCGAATTGAACCCATTCCTCACAGATGGATTACAATCTTTCCAGGGAAAGTGACAGAGGAAGATTCCCCATAAGTCAAGTCACTTTTATTGTCACTTCGACCATAACAGCTAGTACAGTACAGTAAAAATGAGACAACATTTTTCAGGACCATGGTATTACATGACACATTACAAAAACTAGACTGAACTACGTAAAAAAAAACAGAGAGAAAAAAACACACACAACTATACTAGATTACAGACCTACCTAGGATTGCATGAAGAGCACAAAAGGGAAACAGACCAGAGCAAATATATGAGTGAGTGAGGTGATCTGCGTAAATACTCTGTTGTTTTTGTAGGATTCAACTGAATATTACATCCTAATTGTTCATGTAGATAATATTTAGATACTATTCATTGTGGTCTAATATCACAAACACTTCATGGGATGATAAATGCTTTCTGCAGCTTCCATTTCTTAGTGTTCTGTTACAGAATAACATTCTACAGTCACACTTAGGAATTCTCAAGTCAGTTCTCTGGTTTCCTCGTCACCTTGATCAACTCTGTCAATCAGTGATTGGTTGGCAAAAAATTTCCTGTAGGTGGGTCCAGCCAATTGGGTTTGATTTCAATGGTTCTCAAAGCCTCCAAGATCTCAGATCTACACATATATATAGGGGTGCATCAGGAGTGGAAATCTACTCAACACAGGCATCTTGAAGAGAGAGAGAGAGAGAGAGAGAGAGAGAGGTGGGAATGGCAGCAAGATATCCCAACTTTCACTGGGAAACCTGTCACTAATGGTGAATTATTTTCTTGTGTTTCAGGTTTGAAGGAAGAAACATGATGCTGATGTGGGTTTTGGTGGTGACCACACTGTTTGTCAGTGATGTGGCAGGTAAGGTCCATTGATTCTAGGAGCTTTATAAATATATATCTATGAGGAGTGAATGTACAGGCACTGTGTTGGGACAGTGGGACATGGGAATTTGTGGACATTGGGGCTGGATGGGAAGTGATAGGAAATTTCTCCTGTCTGGGATACTTAAAATGCATAGGGACATGGCGAATTGGCTGTTACGATTCAGAACTGGCTTGCACATAAAAGACAGAGGGTCATGGTTGAAGGAAGTTATTCAAGCTGCAGGCCTGTAACTTGTGGAGTTTTGCAGGGATCTGTGTTGGGACCTCTGCTGTTTGTGATGTCCATAAATGGCCTGGATGAAAATGTAGATGGTTCGGTTAATAAGTTTGTGAACAATACCAAGATTAATGGAGTGGGGATAATGCAGAAGGCTAGAAAAGAATACAATGTAATATAGATCCTTTGTAGATATGGGCAAAGAAATGGCAGATGGATTTTAACCCAGATACACATTAACGTTTTGCACTTGATTAGGAAATTACAAGGAGGCAATTCACCAATCAAGAGGTTATGTTGAAACTTTATAAAACTCTGTGTTGGCCACATCTGGAGTATAGCATACAGTTATGGTCACCTCACAGTAGGAAGGATGTTGAGGCTTCACAGAGGGTGCAGAAGAGGTTTATCAGGATGCCTCCTGGTTTAGAGGGCATGTGCTATCATGAGAGGTTGAACAAATTGGGTTGTTCTCTTTGGAGTGGTTGAAACTGATAGGAGATCTGATAAGATTATGAAGTGTGTAGACTGAGTGGACAGGGAGTACCTGTTACCCAACATCTCCCCTCAGCCTCCACCACTCCTAAGAAAACAAGTCAAGTTTGTCCAGCCTCTCATGACATGCATTGAAGGTGAGAGGGGATAAGTTTGGAGGGGATGTGAGGAGTAAGTTTTTTACTCAGAAAGTGGTGGGTGCCTGGAATACGAAGCCTGGTATGGTGGCAGAGACAAATTAATCAGAGGCTTTGAAGAGATATTTAGATAGACACATGAATGTGAGGAAGATTGAGCCACAAGGACATTGTGCAGGTAGGAGGGATTAGTCTCTGGGAGGTTTTGATTTACTTTGTAGCTCATTTGGCATAACTTTGTGGCCAAGGAGCCTGTTCATGTGCTGTATTGTCCTATATTCATCTCTGAGCTATTGAGATGGAAGGTGAGTCAGAGACTATGTGACTATATGTGAGGAAGATAGGAGATGCAGAGTAGAAGGTTCTACAGGCACTGGTCTAATGCTCTGGATGTTGTGAACTTGATACCCATGATGTTGAGGAATAATAAAATAGTTTGTCTGTCCCACGTGATTGTTCTCAAAATTTTGGTTTCCTTAACTTACCTTTATGAACTATGTTTTATTTGTAAAAGTTGCTCTCAAATGTTCTATTTATTTCAATAAGAATAGCAGAGCAGTTAGCACAACACTGTTATGACTCAGGGTGTCAGAGATGGAGTTCAATCCTGTTGTCCTTTGTCAGGAGTTAGTACATCCTCCCCATGGAACGTGTGAGTTTCTCTGGGTGCTCCGGTTTCTTCCCACAGTCCAAAGATGCATTGGCTAGTAGGTTAATAGACCATTGTAAATTGTCCCGTGATTGCGTTAATGTTACATCAGGGGTTGCTGAGCTTTGCTAAGCAGTGTGGTTTGAAGGGTCAGAAGGGTTTATTCTGCACTGTCTCTACAAATAAAATAAATTCTTCCACAAATAGGCAAGAATGTAGCAGATGGAGAATATCATGGGAAACAGTGAGATTATGAACTTTGCTCAGTGAAAAGGGTAGCTTACACGTTAGGAAAACAGGAAATGCTGTTGAGAAGAGGGATCTCAGTGTGGGGGTTCCTGAACTGTGGAGAGTTTCATACAGAGAGAGTGAACAATAAGGAAGCCAAGAGTTGAGCGGCTATAATTGCAGGAAAGCTGGAGTAGGTTGGCTGATACTTTAATTGGTCTGAGGGAGACCCATTGGGAGTGTGTATTTTTGTCTCTGTACCTGAGGAAGGACACACTCACCATGGAGACAGTGCACCATCAATCCACTCTCACAGGGTCAGAGGAAATTTATGGCTGAGAGGTAACCCCCTTGGCCCATTGTGTTGGTGTCAGTGGAAAGTCAGTATAACCCATCTCACACCATGTCCATTGCGCAGTTGGTCACAATTCCTCAATGATACATCTCAATGTTGAAGTTCTGTTTAATGTGATGAGGGTTTCTGTCTCTATATCCAATCAGGAAGACAGTTCCCCACACCCATCACCTTCTTAGTTAAATAAAATCACTGTTGTATAAAGTTGTTTCTCAAGTATCTAACAACATTTACTCTTCTTTTGAAGCAGCCATAATGTCCTTTCTCAAGCATTTTGTTAACATCTTTATTTTCTAAAACTAATATACACTCCTGACACCTTGATTAAAGACCCCATAAAGTTAATTGTTCATCAGATACAATTCCTTGAATAACTTCCAAACTCTAAATACTAATTCTTTCCATCCATCAGAACTATTTCTCCACCACCAATGTCTCACTGTGACCTCTAGTTGCCAGGTTTAGCCCCCGTCCTCATTGTAAACAAGGACAAGGGTGTCAACAGAAATCCCTCAGCTCTCTGACACTATGCAATGGGCAAAGACCATTGGACAACTTCTATAGCTCCCTTAAGTTTCTGGTGTGGTGTCTATCTGGGAATGGTGCTTCAATTATTTCACTTGATTTAACTCTTAATTCCATTTTAAATGAAAGGGATGGGCAATTCCTCGGAATTGGAAGAGACTCTGCGGTCCTTTGGAGAATTAACCAGAGGACCTTGTGAGATCGGCTGGTTTGTATATAAGAGTACAAGATCCTGTTACCGCTGTTTCAATTCCACGAAAACATGGAAAGAGGCTGAGGTAAGTCCCAGAAACCAGTGACTGATCTTGGAGATCTGTTGACTATTGGTCTCAGCTGGTTCATTTCTATAAACTCAGAGCACAATCTCCAGCTGAAGTGTCTATGTTGACTCCCTGTGATCCAGGGTGTGTTTCACTGAATCTGTAGGCTCCAGTTTCTATCAGTCAGATCAATAGTTGAAATATTGTAGATTTCAGTCCCAGGTCATATCGCATGGAAATGGACACTTCAGCCCAACTCATCTATACTGACATTACTGCCCGATGAGCCAGTCTCATCTGTCCGCCTTTGACCAATAGCCCTCTAAGCCGTGTGCTTATTTAGATGGCTTTTGAATGCTGCTATTGTTCCTCCCTCAAGCACTATTTCTGGAGCTCATTCCAACCCAAGTGCACAACACTCTTTGTGTGAAGAAGCTGCCTTTAACCCTTTTAATTCTATTTCTTCTGACCTTAAAATGATGCCCCCTTGTTTTTAGCACCTCCTCCATGAGAGAAAGACCATGTGATTTCACTTTCTAGTTTAATAACTTCTTTCCTTTAACCTGGCAACCAAAACTGTACACAATACTTCAAGAGCAGCCTCACCAATGCCTTGTTTGACTGCAGCGTAACTTCCCAATGCCTGTACTCAGTGGCCTGTGTGATGAAGTCTGCCATGCCAAACTCTTTCTTCACCATCCCTTCTACTTGTGATGCAACTTTCAGCAAATTGTGCCTTGCAGGTTCTTAACATTCCCTATTTTAGCACTAGCTGTAAACTAACTAATCATCCCTTGTACATTCACATCAAGATCATTGATATAAAATAGAAAGTAATAAAGGGGGGAAACTCCACATCCAGGAGTTAACACAGAGCTGGTTTTGACACCAAAGAGCCTGAAGAAGATGAACACTGCATCTCAGGAACAAAGTTGCAGAATTTCCAACATCAGGTCGGACAATTTATTGAGGGCCCTGTGGAAAGATGTAAAATGCTGATTCTCATCAACCCATCAATTATATATATTTTTTAAAGATGTCCTGCAACAGAGAGAAACATTATGGACAGCTGGCTTCTGTGACTTCATGTGAGCACAACGAGTTCATTTCCAAGGTGGTGAGACGGGTGACCAGAGGTTCGCGAGCAGTTTGGATTGGCTTCAAGGACTTCTGCAAGGTAAACTAGCAATGACATTGCATTGCCACCACAGTTAGAATTTTACCTGATGTCCTGCAGAGTAACAGGGGGGAGACAGTGAAATGGTTGTTTTTGGGTGTATCCTAGTGATCCAGGGACACAAGTTTGAATCCCATCCCAGCAGCCATAGAATTTTGGATTTAAGTAAACGAAATGCAGTAAATTGGAGGAAAATAGTTACCATCAGTAATGGTGACAATGAAACCACTAGACTGTTGTAAAAACTCATCAGGTTCTACAGGGTGAGGAATCTGTCATCCTTCCCCAGTCTGGCCTCACTGTGACTCCAGAATCCATCAATGTGTGACTCTTACCTGCCCTCTGAAATGGTCAGAGGGTGATCAGGGAAAGACAATAAATGCTGGCCTGACCAGTGCCACTGAGTCCTTTCTCAATTATTTAACCACCTTTCTTTGAGAGATCAGATTTTGTGTTTACGTTCACACACAAAATGCTGGAGGGATTCAACAGGCCAGGCACCATCTAGTTTGTGGTAATGTTCAATGGCTACCTTTTCCCTCATTTTCTGAGTTGGCATTATTCCAGGTCCGTGACCTTCACTCTCAGATCTGATTTCTTTCATTCTGAGGATTCTGTTACTTCCACAAGATTTCCTCCACACTCTCAGTCAATCATTTAAAATCTCATTCACTGCCTGGTTTGAACCGGTTGCTTGTATTCTGGTCTCACTCACGATCATGTCCATCTCTGCCCTGTACCAATAAATGCCAGGTTACTCAGTGTTCCTACAGAAATAATCACCGATTTATACTCCACAGAATGGGAATTTCTTGTGGAGTGATGAAACTTCAATCAGATACATGAACTGGGCTGAAGGAAGACCTCTGGATCCTAAACGTAGACAACTCTGTACGTACACTAACAGCGGTAAGTATATTTTAGTTCCTTTGATTTTTGACATGGCATTCAACAGGATATTGTCAAAATATGCTGGTCTTTACTCAGAGGGACTGAATAAACCCCATGAGTACAGTGCTTTGCAGAACTAAACTCATTGCCCAGCAGTTAGAGGAGGGTAAATGGGATGTAACGCCAGGATCAGGGGAACAGACAGTGTATGAAAATGAAAAAAAGCAGACAATGCTGGAAACCTGAGATAAAAGCAGCATTTTCACAAAGTACTCATCAGGTCAGGCAGTATCTATGGAGAGAACAACAGAGTTAATATTTTACATTGAATATACTTATTCAGGATCAGCTGAGTGTAACTGTGCAGGTGGAGAATCACACAAGGGTTGTAACATCAGGTTCTGAGGAACCCTCAGTACGACACTGCAGTTAAAGAAGATCATAGAAGTGGAACAAAAGTTCTGACTGAATAGAGTATGAAAGCAGAAACATATTGTTTATCTTCTGCATAACTCCATGTGGTATTCCGAACTAACCAATCCACTGCAGAATTATTCCCCAAGTGATCTGTCACTGAAGTTCCATCTCTCAAGATTCCGGACTCTGCTTCCATTTGAATATCCATGAAAGAGCAAGGGTTCAGTTTATCTTTAATGGGACAGTAACAGTGTCCGGTTCACACAGTGAGTTCCAGCCCAGGGTGAGCCAGGCATATTGGCCTGGAACAGCTCAAACGCCCAGTGAATGTTGTGAGGTGTCAGATTTCAGCAACACAGACTCAGAGTGCACATGGATCACAACAGGAAGTGACTCCCTTTATTTACACATCAAACTCATGGATCAAGATCAGGGAAAATTCACAGCCCACAGACACTGACTCAAAATGAGGAAACATTTAGATTCAACAGAAAATGCTGGAAACACTCAGCAGGTGAGGCAGCATCTGTGAAGAGTGAAATAGAGATAATGTTTCTGTTAATGACCTTCCTGTTGTTCTCTCTACACCTACTGCCTGACCTACTGAGTATTTCCTGCATCTCCTTCAGATTTCCAAAATTGATAATAATTTGCTGATCTACATCTTGGTAAATGTTGGATTCATTTTCTCTGTTCTTAGGTTCCAGTACTTGGTTTGATATTAATTGCAATGCTCGTCTGTACTATGTCTGCGCCTACAAATATCACTGAATTTGGAAGACTCCTGATTCATCCACTCATCATTTCCAGCTGTGGATTCAGTGCCTGATTGCTTTGTAGCCACTCTCACTGTCTGTGGAGACTGTACTCACTGAGTTTCCCAGCCAATAAAAAAGAGAATTGCATCCTGAGCTGTGTGTTTGTTGCTGTGTGAGTCCAGTTTTCAGCAGCCTTCCTGTCCCACTGTTGCTTCCCCTCCAGTTCTACACTCAGGAGAAGGTAACACTGAATTTGCAAAATTAACTCTTTCTCTTTGGCCACACCTGGAGTGTTGGGTCCTGTTCACCACACATAGAGGTGAGACAAAGGCTGATGAAAGGACTCAGAGGGATTTACTGGGTTGATTACACATTTTACAACACTGAATGGGCTGATGAAAGATAAAATGGGCCTGGAAATTCCTTTGCACAACTGCAACCAAATATTGTCTGTTTCGAATTGGCTGAACTTGCAAAGAATATTGGGAGTGTTGATATCATTTGTAGTATTCCACTCCTGACCTTTCACTAGGATTTTCCTTTACCCAGTCAATTCATTTCCTGTTTAAATCTCCCTAAGTGACATCACATTGCAGCAGGAAAACCTCATCTCCTGTGAGATGTTCAACTCACTGGCCCGAAGGTCAAAGTTCTCTGTACTGACTGAATAAGCAGCATTTGTTGAAATTGTTCTATTTAATTGGAAAGTAGAACGTTGTCTCCCTCTTCCTCTTGCAAAGTTGCTAAAATTTCTGAATGTTTTTTGATTGCATGCCCAATTATTTCAGGAACAGTTACCTTGACAGATTCCACTTGCTCTAGTCTGGGGGTTACTGTTGAACCAAAGCTCAAAGTTACATTGAATCCTCCCTGTAGTTTCAATGGCCTCCTTGTGATGGGGAAAGCTCCGACAGAACTATCAACAGAACACTCTTCACTGAAGGCCATAACTCTGAACTAAACAACAGTGTCTGATTGAACAATGTATCGAGGTTATACCACATGGTACATGCAATTCACAAAGACACTTCTACGCTTCTAAACAGTAATATATGCATTACTCAGGAGCACACTAGAATTATACAACGCAGATCAACACCTCACACAGCTCATTGGCTACTGTGTCACAGAGATCATTATTGTTTTGGGAGTCTGGTATCAGATATGCAGATGATAAGGGTCAACTGTCATTGGCAGCTGACTATAGCTCAAGTCTCTGTGCCCAAGACAACAAAAAGTAAGTAATGAACTAAGATAAATAGATTGATCTCTGATTGAAATCAGTCATTACGGGAAGCTGCAGGAGTCAGTGATGAACCTCAAGAATTTATCATCAATGTTACTGACTTGGATGAAGGAATGGAGTTAGAGAGTCACAGAGTGATAGAGCAATACAGCATGGATACAGGCCCTTCAGCCCAACAAATTCATGCTGACCAAGCTGCTAACCATCTGATCCCAGTTACCTGTGTTTGGGTCATATCCCTTAAAGTCCCAAGCCCTCCATGTAGTATACAGAATAAGGTAGATGAATGTGTCGCATAGTTGCAGATTGGCAGGTATGATGTTGTAGGCATCACAGCATCATGATTGAAAGATTATAGCTGGGAGCTTAAAGTCCAAGTATACACATTGTACCAAACGGATCGGCAGGAAGGTAATGTGGACAGTGCTGCTAGTTGGTAAAAACTGAAATTAAATCATTAGAAAGAGTGACATAGGGTCAGAAGGTGTTGAATCAGTGGATAGAGCTAAGGAACTGCAAGGATAAAAAGGCCCTGATGGAAGTTGTATATAGACCTCATGTTGGTGCGTAGCCAAGTGGTTAAGGAATTTGTCTAGTGATCTGAAGGTCGCCAGTTCAAGCCTTGGCTGAGGCTGCATGTGTGTCCTTGAGCAAGGCACTTAACCACACATTGCTCACCGGTGCCAAGCTGTATGGGTTCTAATGTCCTTCCCTTGGACAACATCGGTTACTTGGAGAGGGGAGACTTGCCGGTCTTCTATAAAAAAACCTTGCCCAGCCCTGGAAACTTTCCAAGGTGCAAATCCATATATAGACCCCCAAACAGTAGTAAATTACAATGGGAGATAGAAAAGGAATACCAGAATCAGAATCAGGTTTATTATCACCGGCATGTGACATGACATTTGTTAGCTTAGCAGCAGCAGTTCAATGCAATACATAATCTCTCTCTCTTCTAGATTATGTAATAAAATAACATGTAATAATAATAAAAAATGTAATAATAAAAAAAGTGAGGTAGTGTCCAAAGCTTCAAATCCATTTAATAATTGGATGGCAGAGGGGAAGAAGCTGTTCCTGAATCGCTGAGTGTGTGCCTTCAGGCTCCTGTATCTCCTAACACTGAGAAAAGGGCATGCCCTGGGTGCTGGAGGTCTTTAATAATGGACACTCCCTTTCTGAGACACCGCTTCCTAAAGATGTCCTGGGTACTTTGTAGGCTAGTGCCCAAAATGAGCTGAATAGATTTACAACCTTCTGCAGCTTCTTTCAGTCCTGTGCAGTAAACCCTCCATACCAGACAGTGACGCAGTCTGTCAGAATGCTCTCCAAGGTACAACTATAGAAGTTTTTGAATGTATTTGTTGACATGCCAAATCGCTTCAAACTCCTAATAATGTATAGCCACTGCCTTGCCTTCTTTATGACTACATCAATTTATTGGGACCAGGTTAGATCCTCGAAGATCTTGACACACAGGAACTTGAAGCTGCTCACTCTCTCCACTTCTGATCCCTCTATGAGGATTGGTACGCGTTCCTTTGTCTTACCCTTCCTGAAGTCCACAATCAGCTCTTTCATCTTACTGATGTTGAGTGCCAGGTTGTTGCTGCGGCACCACTCCACTAGTTGGCATATCTCACTCCTGTACGCCCTCTCATCACCATCTGAGACCCTATCAACATGGGCAACGCCAATGCACCCAGTAGCCAAGGAAAATGGGGCTGTCAGTATCTATGGTGATTTTTAGTTTGCCATCAACCCGGTCAATAAATAGTCAATAACCATTTTCCAGGATGGAGGATATATTTGAAAGCCTTTCTGGAGGAAAACACTTCAGCAAAGTGGACTTGGCTGAGGCCTATGTACAAATCGAGGTAGAAGAAGCACCCAAAGTATTTCTCACCATAACCACTCACAAAGGGCTTTACCATGGTAATAGGCTTGTTTTTGAAGCAGCATCTTTAGCTGCGCTCTGACAGAAAACTGTGAATCAAGTGCTGCAAGACTGTCCATACACTCAGTGTTACCCAGATGACATCATTGTTACCAGTAAAGATGACAAAAACATCTGCAAAAATTCAAGACAGTGTTAAAATGATTAAAAGATTATGGGCTCAGAGAAAGACACAAGTGTGAATAATTCTTTAAACCAAGCATAACTCACTATGGTCACACCATTGATGCACAATATTTAGACACAAATTCAATTAGTGGTGGATGCTCAAAGGCCAAAGGAAGTATCACAGCTGCAGTCCTTTTTACAATTTGTCAATTACTATAACAGGTTCCTGCCAAACCTGGCTACTGTGTGCCAGCACTTGAACTCATTGCTATAGATTGGGAAAAAATGTCATTGGACATAGCAATGTGAGGTGACTTTGCAAAGGGTAAAGGAAATGGTGATGTCAGCCACTGTACTCACACTTCATGATCCACATCATTCAGTGAAGCTCGCTTGTGATGCCTTATGATGGAAGTGAATGCCCTATAACCTTAGCATTACACTCTCTTACTGCTGCGGAGAAAAATTATACTCAGATTGACAGAGAATTCTTGAATCTGGTTTGGGGTGTAAAACTTTCTAACAGTACTTGTATGGGAGAGAGCTTTTCCTTGTGGCCGATCATCAACCACCAGTGTCCATTTTCAGACTACAGAAGAGTGTTTTACTAACAGCAACACCACAAATGCGGACTTGTGCTCTGTTTCTTGGAGGCCACAATTACAAGATTGAATTCAAGAGGACAACTAATCATGGAAAGGCTGACGGATTGTCCTGTTTATCTTTGGAAAAGGAAATTTAACCAGACAAGTGTTAAGTGATGCATTTCACAATGTAAACCTGATCAAGACTTGCACAGTTAATGGCAGGGTCCTGAAGAGCGTTATTGGTTGGGGAGACCTAGGGGTACAAGAACACAGATCCCGGAAAGCAATGACACGTGTAGACAGTGTGAGAAGACAGCATGTGACATGTTTGCCTTCCTTAGTTGAAGCACTGAGTACAGGAGTTGGGACTTCATGATGCAGCTGTAAAAATCATTGGTTCAAAAACTATTGGAGTATTTTGTGCAGTTCTGCTTGCTATGCTTTAGGAAAGATGTGATGAAGCAGGAGAGAGTGCACAAAAGATTCACAGGAATGTTGCTAGGTCTGGAGACCTTCACTTATAAAGGGATGATTGGAGAGTCTGGGACTGCTTTCCTGAAAAGGAGGGTAAGTGTTGGCTTTGTTGAGGTTTATGAGGAACAAAGGGGTAAATTCTCCACATGTTATTTCCCAGGACAAAGGAGTTTAAAACTGGAAGGCGGAGATTTCAGATGAAAGAGTGGGAAGATTGACAGGGGGTCTGCGGGTAAAGATGTCCACATGAAAGTCTGGGTATAAGTACATTTAGACTCATTCATAGATGGGAATATTGAATGGGCTTGTGTGCCCATCTGGCCAAATCTTACTACTTACCATACGTTTGTGTTTAGGTGTGTTTTGCTTATGTGAAACTTTGCTTCTTTTACCAATTGTGCCCCTCCCACTCATTATAATATTTCTCATAATTCACCCTAAACCTTTCATGCATTTATACACCCTACCATCAAAACTCCCCTCAAGGGAAGGCAGTTCTTTAAAGTGAAGCTCAGGATTAGAAATTGGTATCATAACTTTCATGGATTTAGTTCAGCAGGGATCATCATCCTGCATAAATCTGCATAAAGATGGAGATCTTTAACTCCAAGACACAGAAAGCAGTGTGAACCAGTTTCTCAGAGTAACCCCAGGCTCAGAAGCACATTGTTCATTTGAGCACTGTCCTCTCACAGCTGCTGGCTTTGAATTTCATAGATGCCCTTTTCCCAACCAACCTTTAAAGAGCCAAACAGCACAAACAGCAGGGCAGCAGGGCAGGTTTGCCACTGAGTGGATGGATGCTGCAGTGACTGGGGCCGTCAGAGATTATACCCAGAGTATGCCAGGGTCTTGGGTAGACTGGTGAGAAATAGGCCTGGCAGAGGCATGTTCTCTGTACATGGGGGAGGAGGGGGAACAGCAGGATGTTAGAGGGGTAATGGAGAATCTCTTTTAGGTTCCTGCAGGAAGTTGCCAATGAGGTGTCTGTAAGAACGTGAGAGGGAGCTTTATAAACACTGGTCTCAGAAGAAGCCTGTTTCATTGGGTAGAAGGATAATGTATGAAACCTTCTGAATTATGGAGTGTATGTGAGTTCTCTAATTGAGCAGGGAGCAGCAAGCTGTGAGATGTGCAGAAGCTGGTACCAGCAGCCTGGAATTGTCCCGAGGTTAGGAAGCTGAGACAGAGAGTAACAACAGCCAAGGAAGAGATGTAATTTTGGAGATTGGAGAGGTCCCAGATCTCTGTGAGGACAAAGAATGTAATTCAGTGTTAGCCTTTTACTGTCAGAAGCAACCCCCAGTCTTGTGGGTGAGGAATCAATTGTGATTCCTGGTCCTGAAAATAATGGGGAGAAATCTACAAGTTCATTAACTTTGCCAGAGAGGCAATCAAAGTTTAGATTTTTTTGTTTCAGCAAATCCTGCATTTCCAGTTGCAGATGTCTGTTCTTCTGGTTTAAAATGGCATTACTGCAGTTGGGGGACAGCCTTATGGTAGTTCAAAAGGGAAGAAATATGACTAATAACATTAATAACACTTGTTATGAGGCAAATTGTGGTAAACAATCACCGCAAACAATGTAGAGGTGAGGCTGACTCAAGGGATGACACGTGCTGGTGCTTTGTAAAGACAGAATGTAACGTGTTAGAGGTGGGATTGCAGATGGAGGTGGTGTCGATGTTGGGGATGGAACTAGAGCGAGCTATTCAGAGAGGGTCGAGGCAAACATGGTTCGATGTCCATCCACCTAAAGTGGGTGTGAGGTTGGATCGCTCTAAGCACTGAGGTGATCTGGAGATGTCGAGAATGGCTTCAGACCGAGGAGCAAGATGTTGGCCTAGAGTGCATTGCTGAGGCAGGGCTCGGGTCCTAACACAAGGCACAATCCGGAGTTCAAACAATTTAAATGCCAGCCAAGGTAGACTGAAAAGGCAGGGTGTCAGGACTGGAGGCGAGGGTCAGGCCAATGCTGCTCGCTCCTCTGCGATTTTCACTCCTTCCGCAGAGCTGAGGCTGTGAGATGGCTCTGGCTGCTGTGCGAGCTTCATGTCTGCGAGCTTTGTGGCAATTTGCCCCGCTACATGATGAACTGAAACTGAGGCTTTGGCCTACTCCAGCTGCTCTAGTGATTTGGGTCTAAGGACTCAATTTGGCTCAGAATACTGTTGCTTGCCTCTATTGTTTGCATGATCTGTGTTTTCTTCTTTCTCCGCACATTGGGTGTGGGACTCTTAATTGAGCACTTTCAGGTTTCTCGCTTTGTTGCCACCACAAGCAGACAAATCTCAAGGTTGTCTAATTTATAAATACTTTGATAATACTTGTACTTTGGACTTTGAACCTTCAGTGAGTAAACATGAACTATTGTTCATCCTGTCAATGAGTTGAACATCTCACTGCAGATGAGGTTTTCCTGCTGCAATGTGATGACGTCACTTGGGGGAATTTTAAACTGGAAACAGGGTGACCGTGCACAGGAAAATCCCATTGAAAATTCAGGAGTGGACTCTCCCTGAGTGGTGTCAAGATTTCCAGAACTCTGGTGAATAACTCTTCGACTGTGAATCAAATTTTGGAATGAGGGACACTGAGGCACTGCTCAGGAGAACAGCATGTGTGAGATTCAAGCAGCTGTGATCAAGTGAATGCCAGAACAAATACACAGGATAGAGGAGAATACAAAGAAACAAGTGAGAAAATTAAGGGTGCTTGAGGTAGCTTTGGCAATGAAGATTCAGGGAAATTCCAAGATATTTTATATTTGGGAAGAAATGTAACAACCAAAGTGGACATCTCTGTGTAGAGCTGCAGAAATGGTGAAGTTCCTCAATGAATATTTCTCCTGTCTTTACCAGAGCTTTTACCATGAAGTCTTCAGAACATGAGATAATGAGGATGTCTTGGGAATAGTCTGCAGAGCAGCAGAGTAGGTACTGGATGTTTTAAAATGTGAGAAGGTAGATACATCTCCTGAGTCTGATGAGATATTTCAAAGAACATGATGGGATGCTCATGATGAAAGTGGGAAATGTTGGTTGAGACATCCCACATTCACAATGGGTGTTGCATTCGAAGACAAGAGGGTAGCGAATGTATTGCCTTTATTTAAAACGGTTTGCAATGCAAAATCTAGGGAACAAAGCCCAGTGAGCTTAATATGTGAGGTAGGTAGGTTACCAGAGCAGATTCTGAAGGATAGGTATACATGATTTTGGAATGACTGGGGTTGATTAGGGAGTCAGAATGGCTTTGTTTCCAAGGAGATTATATCTCACAAATTTGTTCTGACCCAGGCTGTCTGTAAGATTCTAACACACCACTATTGTCTAATTCAATCATCTTTTGTTTGCATATCCTATAGGGGTTAAACACAATCCTGTTTCAGTACCTTCTTCAGCACCAGCATGCTTGTGTATCACTCATATTGTTCTGAAGATGTGTCATTTGTCTTCCTCTGTCATACCTCACATTTTTAAACTTCATCCTTTGATGTGATATTGTTGTTGAAACTGGAATTGTCCTGAAACACGTTTGTTTGAAGGTGGTGTTGGTGGAGCTCTTGATGCATCATTGTCTCTTTTGGAAACCCGAGGGAATTTAATTAAGGGGAAGCACTTTGAAGATGCACTGGGGTCACAGAGGTGAGAATAGTGATGTCCAATGGTTCCCACCCTGGGGGCCTTCACTGAGGAATTGAGTTTACTGCAGGCTGGCAGCTGTATTTATTGAGATGCCCCCCCCATATTGTAATAAAGATAGTCTGTACATTCCGATCACCCACAATCCTGACGTGGAATATTCAGGACGTCCCCCGTTTTCTGCACAATGAACATTCACTCCTAAATCCTGAAATTTAGAAACCATCCTGAGAATGAGACTGAAGAAACAGTCTCTCATTCACCTCTCTCAGAACCCTAAGACTTGCAAAGGCTTCACCTGCAGTTGTTTATATCTGTATAGCAGTGACTTTAATCTAATTTTCCTCAATCCTTCTCCAATGGACAATTCCTTCACTCCACAAATGCATCAGGTAAATCAATGCCAAACTGACTCAAGGCAAGCATTTCCTGTCTCAGATAGAGACCAAATCACCTTCTGAACTCCAAATGAGGTCTCACTGTAACGCCGTAGATTATCAGTGTGACTTCCTTGCCTTTGTTCTCCAAAGCCCTTGCAGTAACAGACAGTGTGCTATTGTGTTACAGTATGCACCCAAACACGTCAGCTTCCTGCCTTTAGACACTCTGATTCTCTGGAATATCGATAGTTTGCACAGCCCCCTTAAAGATTCAGGCCAGTTCCATTAATTAGCAGGCATGTTTTGGCAGCAGGATTTAAATATTTAAAGAGCACCAGAACTCTGGTTCAGTGCTCAATTGTCAGCTCAACTTTAGTTCAGTCTGCCATTGTGTTTGTGAATTTTGTCTTGTTACAATGATTTTCCCCTTAGTAATAATGATCAGAGTAGCATAGAGAGAATCTGTAATTCCTGACACATACCTTTATTGTCTCGATGGAAGAGTACATGAATTTACACAACCGAATACCTGTGTGTACATCTGTTATGTTTTCCTGATGTTCCATGAACAGTCAAAGGGTGGAAAAGGTAATACCAGGAAAAGGAGCCTATGCTGGCCATGTGTTCCTTATGGTCCTGATCTGATTTCCACAAGTCCGTGGGATACTCCACAAACCCGAGGGTTGGTCTCTGGAGAGTTGTCCCAATTTTGTATTCAAAGCCGTTGCTTTTATATTCATTCCTTCCAGTTTGAATGTTGCATTTCAGTGTTGTCTGACTGACCTAGAACACCTTATTGGCTCTGGTCCAAGCCAGCATCCATTTATTGCCCTATTTCTGGCAAGTGACAACTGATAATTTATGAGTCTTTGTTTGACATCAGTTACCAACCTGTGACCAGCTCAAGTCACTCAGGGCAGACACAGACCATGCTATTTACAAACCTGCATGTTATATCTAACCAAAGAACACTTCACAAATAACTTATTTGGAAAACATCTCTAGTCTAGCAGATTACCTAGAGCATCATTGCGTCTACTTTAAAGCACTGATTCAGCCAAGCAACTTTAATTCACAAAATGGAGGATGCTGTGCAGCTTCTCAAAATTGCAGCCTCCATTCCTTTGACCTCATGGCAAAAACAAAGACAAATGGTTTGTCTCCTTCCACTGTCCTTGATTCATTCACATTCACTGATTTGTGGACTAGCTCTTCCTCGCCAACATCTCCCTCCTTTTGATCCAAATATACTTATCAGTTCATTATCATCCTCTCATTCTGTTTACTACCCATAGGACTGCCATGAACCCCCAGCAAGTATGCTACACTTAAATTACATAAAGACAAAGATAACATTTGCTTCCTGAAGTCATACTATCTTTATGCCAGCATTCATTTTCTCTGTATTACAACACCATGGTCCTTGTCCTTTTTGCATAACTTCAGCATTCCACTTTTTAAAGTTGATACACATTAAACAATACGATTATCACATTACGCACAATTAATATTAGAACAGTATGCGATACTACCCTCATCCATGGATGCATTTGAACATTGTACATGACCGATCAGTGGCGTCAACTGAGCTTTACCAAGAGGCATCTCTCGCAGGTTGGGAGCGGTTATTTAAAAAGGGAGCTTCGAAAGTGTTTGTCCATTTATGCGGCCTACCAGCAGCTATAACTGGAACGCTATTCATGAGTTAGTTAGAAGGGAAGGTTCAGGTATAAAAGGGAGACACTGTCTACTGGAGCAGTCATCAACAGAGTGATCTGAGGCAGAGAGGACTTTGGCTCATTTGAGCTTTGAGCAGGGAATTGGGTAAGTGGACTTCGTTTTTTTCCTTTTTTAAAAAAAATAAGAATAAAGAGCATGTCTGTAGGGTTAGTACTTTGCTCTGGGTGTCAGATGTGGGAATCCTGGGATTCTTCCAGTCCTCCAGATGGCCACATCTGCGCCAGGTGCACTGAGATGCAGCTCCTGAGAGACCGTGTTAGGAATCTGGAGCTGCGGCTTGATGACCTACAGCTTATTAGGGAAAGTGAGCAGGAGATGGATAGGAGCTTCAATGAGTTTGTCCCCCTGAGACTGCAGGAGTGAAATAAGTGGGTGACTGTCAGGGAAGGGATGGGAAGAGCTCAGATAGTAGAGAGCACCCCTGTGGCCATCCCCGTCAGTAATCGTTATCTCATTTTGGATGTTCCTGAGGGGGATGACCTGACAGAGGACGGCCATGGTGATCAGGTCTCTGGCACTGAGCCTAGTTCCATGGTGTAGAAGGGAGAAAAGATGAGGAATGCCATAGTCATATGTGTTTCCATAGTGAGGAGAACAGACAGGAGGTTCTGTCAGCCTGATAGAGATACACACATGGTGTGTTGCCTCCCAGGTGCCAGGGTGTGGAATGTCTCGGGTCGGGTGCAGAGTATTCTGAAGGGAGAGGGTGAACAGCCAGAAGTCCTGGTACACATTGGTACCAATGAAATGGGTAGAAAAAGGGAGGAGATCCTGAAGAGAGAATTCATGGAATTGGTTTGGAAGCTGAAAAGCAGGACCTCCAGGGTAGTAATCTCAGGATTGCTGCCTGTGCCACGTGCTAATGAGCACAACAATAGCATGATCAGCCATATTAATGCATGGCTGAGAGACTGGTGTAGGGGGCAGGTTTCAGGTTCCTGGATCATTGGGGTGTCTTCTGGGGGAGCTATGACCTGTACAAAAAGCATGGGTTACACCTGAACCCAAAGGCGTCCAATATCCTAGCAGGCAGGTCTAATAGTGTTAGAGAGGGTTTAAACTAATTTGGCAGGTGGATGGGAACTGGAGTGATAGGACTGAGGAAAGGGAAAACAAATAAAAGATAGTGTGCAACAGAGATGATAGAAAGGACAGGCAGGAGATGAGGCATAATCACAGCCAGTGGGATGAGTTACAGGGCAATAGAGACGTGGTGCAGTTAAAACAGAAAGCAACAAATACTGGACAGAGTGTTGTATTTGAATTCATGCAACATAAGAAATAACATGGATGATCTTGAAATTCAGCTACAGTTTGACAAGTATGACGTTGTGGCCATCTCTGAAACTTGGCTAAAGGATGGCTAGCACTGGCAGTTGAATGTCCAAGGATATACAGTGTATCAGAAAGATAGGTTAGTTGGCAGAAGGGGTGGTGTGGCCCTGTGTGTAATAATAATAAATCATCAGAAAGGGATGACATAGGATTGTAAGGTATAGAGTCGTTATGGGTTGATTTTAGAAATGGCAAGGGTAAAGAACCCCAAGGCATTTGTATACAGGCCTCCAAATAGTAGCCAGGATGTGGATTACAATTTACAGCTGGAGATAGAAAAGGCATGTCAGAAAGGCAATGTCATGATAATCATTGGGGATTTTAACATGAAAGTGGACTGGGAAAACCAGGCCAGTACCGGACCTCAAGAGAGAATTTGTAGAATGTCTAAGGGATGGCTTTTTAAAACAGCTTGTTGTTGAGCCCATGAGGGGATTGGCTGTGCTGGATTGGGTGTTCTGCAATGATCCAGAGGTGATAAGAGAGTTTAAAGTTAAGGAATCCTTAGGGAACAGTGATCACAATATGATCGAGTTCTCTTTGAAATTTGAGAAAGAGAAACTAAATTCCAATGTGTTGGTATTTCAGTGGAATAAAGGAAATTACAATGGCACAAGAGGGAAACTGGCCAAGGTTGACTGGAAAGGAAGGACAGCAGAGCAGCAATGGATGGAATTTCTGTGCAAAATGAGGGAAGTGCAAGACAGTATTATTTCAAATAAGAAATTTTCAAATGGAGTAAAGACACTATCGTGGCTGACAAATGAAGTCAGAGCCAAAGTAAAAACAAAGGAGAGGGCATACAAGGAAGCCAAAGCTAGCTGGAAGATAGAGCATTGGGAAGCTTTTAAAAACTTGCAGAAGGAAACTAATACGGTTATTAAGAAGGAAAAGATGAATTATGAAAGAAGCTGATTCCTAATAACAAAGATACAAAAAGCTTTTAAGTATATAAAGGGGAAATGAGAGTTGAAGGTAGATATAGGACCTATAGAAAATGACGTTGGAGATATTGTACTGAGAGATGCAAAGATGGCAGAGGAACTGAATGTGTATTTTTAATCCGTCTTTACAGTGGGAAACATCTGCCGTATACCAGACATTCAAGAATGACAGGGAAGTGAAGTATGTGCAGTGAAAATTACGACTGAGGTGGTGCTCGGGAAGCTTAATGGTCTGAAGGTGGATAAATCTCAAGGACCTGATGGATTGCACCCCCGGGTTGAAAGGAAATAGCTGGAGAGATTGCGGAAGAACTAATAATAATCTTTCAAGAATTGATAGATTCTGGCATTGTACCAGATGAAATTTGCAAATGTTACTTTGCTATTTAAGGGTGGGAGGCAGCAGAAAGGTAGAGAGACCTGTTAGCCTGACATTAGTGGTTGGGAAGTTGTTGGAATCGATTGTTAGGGATGAGATTATGTTATACCTGAAGGCACATGACAAGGTAGCCAAAGACAGCATGGTTTCCTGAAAGGAAAATCCTGCCCAACTGACATGCTGCAATTTTTTGAGGAAATTACAAGAAGGGTAGACAAAGGAGATGCAGTAGATGTGGTGTACTTGGATTTTCAGATGGCCTTTAATAATGTGTCACACATGAGGCTGCTGAGCAAGACAAGAGCCCATGGAATTACAGGGAAGTTACTAGTGTGGGTGGAGCATTGGCTGGTTGGCAATAAGCAGAAAGTGGGAATAAAGGGATCCTTTTCTGGCTGGCTGCCGGTAACCATTGGAGTTCGGGGTCTGTGTTGGGACCGCTGCTTTTTTACGAAGAATGCCAATGATTTCGATTATGGGATTAATGGATTTGTGGCTAAATTTGCTGATGATACAAAGATAGGTGGAGGAGTGGGTATCGTTGAGGAAGCAGAGAGCCTGCAGAGAGACTCAGATAGTTTAGGGGAATGGGCAAAGTGGCAAATGAAATACAATGTTGGAGAGTGTGTGGCCATGCACTTTGGTGGAAGAAATAAACAGGCAGACTTATTTAGATGGGGAGAGAATTCAAAATGCAGAGATGCAAAGGGACTTGGGAGTCCTTGTGCAAGATACTCTAAAGTTTAACCTCCAGTTTGAGTTGGTTGTGAAGAAGGCAAATGCAATGTTGGCATTCTTTTTGAGAGGTATAGAATATAAGAGTAGGGATGTAATGTTGGGGCTCTGTAAGACACTCATGAGACCACACTTGGAGTATTGTGTGCAGTTTTGGGTTCCTTATTTTAGAAAGGATATACTGACATTGGAGAGGGTTCAGAGAAGATTTATGAGAATGATTCCAGGAGTGAAAGGGTTACCATGTGAGGAAAGTCAGCCAGCCCTTGGACTGTATTCCCTGGTGTTCAGGAGAATGGGGGGGGGGGGGGGGTATCTCAGAGACAGTCAGAATGTTAAAAGGCCTAAACAGATTCGATATAGCAAAGTTATTTCCCATGGTTGGGGATTCTAGGAGAAGAGGGCACAACTTCAGGATTGAAGGGTGCCCACTTAGAACAGAAATGCGAAGAAATTACTTTCATCAGAGGGTGGTAAATCTGTGGAATTTGTTGTCACGAGCAGCTGTGGAAGCCAAGTCATTGGGTGCATTTAAGGCAGAGATAGATAGGTTCTTGATTAGCCAGGGCATGAAAGGGTATGGGTGAAAGCAGGGGAGTGGGGATGACTGGAAGAATTGGATCAGCCCATGACTGAATGGCAAAGCAGACTTGATGGGCCAAACGGCCTACTCCTGCTCCTATATCTTATGGTCTTCTTTGATCCCCAATTCCACAACGTACTCTAAGAATCTGTCATGCAATTTTAATTTGTTTTATCAGTGTGTGTTTTCATTACTTTTGTACATCTGAATTACTTTTGTATGATTAGTCCACTAATGGATGATCTCCTGAATGATTGAACATCAGAGAACACTGGGTTATGGACCCTCAGCACAACTCAGGGTACCTGTCCAAGCACTCTGGAACAGACAGATTTCGGGAGCTATTGGCACTCTTTCCCCCCCCCCCCCACCCCTTGAGGTCGTGGCATACCTGATTCCTTGGCTGTTAGATTTTCCTTGATGGCAGAGAGAGCAATGTTCATTTCCTGTAGCTGCTGCTCATGCCTGCTGATTGTGGCCTTCTGCTTTGCCAGATCAGATCACACATTGAATCTTGCTGAGTTAGTTTTTCTTGGTTCATTCGTACTGTGGGGGGCACTAGCGAATTCAAGTGCAGGAGTCTGGAGACTTTGGAAATTCAAACAAAATGAAAGATTTATTACAAAAATTCAATAGAAACTCAAACAAGAACTCTAGCAAACAATACTGAATGTTGGCGAACAGCAATTAGTCACAATACACAAATGAACTCGGTCCGACAGGGAACCATAATCGCTGAGCAAAGATGGGTTGACATGTCCCCCTGACATACACCCTGGAGCCTGTAGGAATTCAGCCCCAATCAGAAAACACAGGTGTCCAGACAAAGCAATAATGCCCAAAGCCAACAACTACAATACATAACCTTGAAAATACTGAGCTCATTAAATTATCCTGAATTGAATAAAGTGATAAATACAAAGAGTTTGACAATGTTCACGACACCAAATAAGACACCTGCAAAACAAGGTGAAAAACCAGAGCAAGTACACAGGCAAACAATTAGACATTAAAGGTAAACAAGCCAAGGAACGATGTATACCCATGAGCTGACACTGAGAAAATACAGTCCGCATACTAGAATCCCCCTTTCTAAAGCTGACTCCAGGTAATCGGGGCGAGGCCAAAGAAAACCAGTAATCAGATCAGGATTCAAAATATCCCAGACTGGAACTCAACTCCTTTCCTCTAGACCACGCCCCTCCCAATCAACTAAACACTGTAACTGTGCCTTAAGTTGCTAGGAGTCAAGCAATTTGTGGACAGCGTGATCCATTGGTGACACTAGGAGGAGGGGGAAGTTTTGGCGAAGGGGCTAAAGGACCGCTAGAATAGGGGTTTAAGTTTAGATATATGAAAGTTGGGATGAATTCAGAGAGACGGAAAGCTGTAATCTATAAATTCCAGGACTGATCCTCTTAACAATCATAAAGGCTCTAATGAATCAAGGAGTTGGTTTCTGGGATTCAATTTTAAGGCGGAGATCTTGGGTAGAGACAAATTTGCTGACCCACGCAAAAAGGACACAGGTGCCTCCTCCTGTTAGCATGAAACTGCTGCCTCACCAAAGTCCAGTCCTCTTGGCTTGAAGCCATCACCTTCCACAGTGCACAACAAACTGTTTAGGAGACAGAACATTGACTGCTCGAGAAAGAGAAGGCTCAACCCCAAAATGACATTTGAAAGGAGACATACTAAGTGACAAATGGATGTTATGAGCTATCTCTGCCCAAATTGAATGGGCACTCCAAGAGGATTGGTTACCAGAAACAAGGCAACAAAGGGTGCCTTCCGAACTTGGTTAGAACTCTTACTTTGACCATTCATTCATTGGTGAAAACCAGAAGAAAAGCTCGAGGCAGCTCCAACAAGTTTACAGCAGAAGGACATCCAAGTACCTTAAACTCCTGCTGTAATAACCAGTCTGCAGTTTCGTGGCCAGTTGGCAGTTTAGGGTGGGGAGAAATTTACAAGCCGTAGAAAATCGATCACCCAGGACTAAAATAACAGGAGAGGAGGATGAAGGGAACAAGTAATTGATAAAATGCGGTGAGTGATGGGACCAGGGGTGGGAAGAGAATGGGAGGGGACAGAGAAGACCCTGAGGAGGAGAATTAGAATACGGAATGGGCACAAACATCACAGGCTTGGAGAAATGACGACGTCCCTATTAACACCAGGTCACCAATAATGTTGTTTTATGAAATCTAAGCTGTTTGAAATCTCAGAGCAGGCCGTTATCCTCCTGGGTGCATGTCCCCATTTGAGCACCTCCGACCTAAGTTCGGGTGGCACAAAAAGGCGACCCAGTGGAACATTACTAGGATCTAAATTACTCCTCTGCAATATTTGTCTGACTTGGCGATGAATATCCTACATGACAGGAGTCAAAGTTTATTCTCCGTATATATCAAATCCAGTCTATCTATCCAATGGGTGGGGGGGGGGGGGGCTCAAATTGCACAGACAGGGTGAACCTGGGCGATAAGTAGTGTTACTTTTAAAACAGGTAAAAAAAAAACAATGCCCAACAGGCTTATCATGAGTTAATTCTCTTGTCGATCTCGATATAAGCTATTTTTTATGATCTTTTCAAACTATAAACGGTACATCGCCCCTGTAAACCAGTGCCGCCACTCTTCCAAACCAGTTTAACAACCAACAGATCCCGGTGAACAATATCATAATTTGATTTGTCTGGTGCGGGGGTCGGCAACCTGCGGCTCCCGAGCCATTTGTGGCTCTTTCACCTCTGTGCTGCGGCTCCCTGTGGCTTTGGGAAATAATTGGTCAGTATTTAATTAAAATGTATTTTATGTTAGTTTGTTAGCTTTTGAAATGTAATTCTAAATTTGAAGATTATGGTGATCTTGTACAATCTAAGTGTGGCGACACATTTCCTGGCACATCCGAAACGGCTCACAATTAGCCAGCATTCCGGCTAAGGGAGATAGCCTACGGGGGTTTGTGAGTACGCGTCTTTTGCAGCATCTGCGTCCATGGGGGCTGGGTTGAGGGAGGCTTAAAAGCAAGGCTGTTTAGTTCGAATAAAGCTATCTTTGACTGCAGTTTACTGACACCGCTACAACGTGTTTTTATCGCTGGCTGTCCAGACGGAAGGTGCTGAAACGCTTTGTCGCGTGTCTGGAAGAAGTGAAAACTTTCCTGGGCAGCAAAGGGCTCACCTTTCCTGAGCTGGAACAGCCAGAGTGGCTGGAAAAGCTACACTTCATGGTAGACATGACAGCGCACCTGAACACGCTGAACACAGCTCTTCAGGGGAAAGGACGTACAGCCCTGCACATGTTGGAGGATGTCTTGGCATTCGAGCGCAAGTTGACGTTGCTTGCCAGAGATTTACAGAAAGGCACTTTGTCTCACTTCCCCAATTTGAGAGAGTTCAAACAAGGTCACGACATGATAATTTCGGAGTATTTACATTCTGCAATCATCGCAATGCAAACATCGTTTGGGAAACGCTTCTGTGAGTTCAGAGAGGAAAAAAACACATTATCCTTCCCGGTCACTCCCTTAAGCATCGATCCTTCCCTACTGAATACGACTGCATTGGCAGGTGTGAGTCAACCTGATCTTGAGATGGAACTGGCCGACATAGCCGACAAAGACATATGGGTGTCCAAGTTTAGACGCTTGACAGCAGACCTTGAAGATGTTGCCCGTCAGAAGGCCGTTCTTGCTCAGAAACACAAATGGAGTGATATTGAAAACCTTCCAAAACCGGACAAACTTGTGTTCGAAACATGGAATGCTATGCCCGACATTTATGTAAACATTAAAAAGTATGCGCTTTGAGTCCTGTCGATCTTTGGATCCACATATGTAAGTGAGCAGGTGTTCTCCAACATGAACTTTATTAAAAACAAACATCGCGCACGCCTCACAGATGACAGCTTGCGATCCTGTGTAAAGATGAAGGTGACGTCATACAGCCCTGATGTGCAGACGCTGTGCGCTGAGGTCCAGGAGCAGAAATCCCATTAACCAAGTATGATAAATATTTTAATTGCCTATTATTTTATGTATATTCATATTTTTTCATTGTTCAGTGAAATAGTCCTTTTATTTTTCAGGCTGACAGCTGGCTGATGTTATTTTTGGTTTGCTGCTGGCGGAAAATTTAAGTTCGGCGTTTTTCATAAATACAAGAAGGACTCAAATAGACATTGAGTATTTTACTTAAAAGTAACTTTCAACCCAACGTCTTTTTTTCGGAGTTCAAAATGTTTTTGTTGCATGCAGAAATGTAATTTCGTTTTCTCTGCAGGAGTTCATCAATTTCATAAATGCAACACATTATAGTTTGTTTATACATAGCATAAAGGCAAAAAAAACGTTGTATGCAGTGTTATTTCATTTTAAATGTCAAACGGTTTTGCGGCTCCCAGTGTTTTCTTTTCTGTGGGAAACGGGTCCAAGTGGCTCTTTCAGTGGTAAAGGTTGCTGACCCCTGGTCTGGTGACAACAGTTTCGGAAAGTAAGCGCGGGGATGCAACATTTATCAGTGGTGAAACGTTGGGACAGTACTGCCCCTACTCCATTTCGGAAGTACAGGTATCTACCTCCACACAAAGGGCAGATCGCCGTTGGGCGGGCACAATATGGGAGCAGGGACAAAACGGTTCTTAGGGTCCTTAAAGGTGGAATCCACATCTGCTGTCCAACAGAAACGAAGCGACCATTTCTTGGTAAGATTAATCAAAGGAGCAGCCCCGGAGCTAATTTTTTTTTAAAAATAGATCTCCTGTTAAAATTAACAAAGCCCAAGAATCTCCGAACCTGCTTGACGGAAATGGGAGTGGTCAGTCCCGAAAGGCGCCAGTTTTATACGGATCCATTAATAGGTCTCTCTGCGAAATAACAAATTTTAAAAAGGAACATGAAATTCATACTTCGCTAGCTTGACAAAGAAGTTGTCGTCAAATGAACCCTGAGGAACACGATGAACATATTCCTGATATGAATTTGAAAAAGGTACGCGGTCTTAGGCTGCCGTCCTTCTCACTGACAAGGAAAACCCCGTCCCTGCAGGGGACGTCAAGGGTCTGATAAACCCCGCTGCCAACGCCTCTGAGGTAATTCTTCATACCCCGTGTCTCAGGACTAGATAGGGAGAACAGCCTCCCTGGAGAAGGGCAGAAACCCGGTAATATATCAATAGCGTAATCATAATCACGATGGGGTGGTAGCGAGGTCGTTCTTTTCTTGCTAAACACTTCGAGGAGATCTGTGTATTCAGGAGGGACTCCCTTAAACTCATTAATAGCTTCTAACTCAGGAAAGTCGGGCACTGGTTCGTGATCTTCATTTTGATCTCGGGCGTTCGGTTCACATACTCGCGATTCTGAGAAACCGATGAAAAGACGAAGCTGCCGGCAGGAATGACTCCCTGGGAGCAGTCAATCACAAGGACATGCGGAGACAACAATAAAATGGACCTTATTGAATGTTTCAAGGGGAGCTTTAAAGACGATTCTCTATCCGAAAGCCTAACGGTCCGGAAATGTAACAAACTTTACCCGGCTCAAGAGGTCTACTATCCCAGGGCCGGGATCGTAAAATGATCAAGCTTAGAGATAGGGACTCTATTTGTCGTGCCGCCCCGCAAAATCTAAAATTACCTGCTGAACCCGAATCAACAAATGCCCGAATGGGAAACTCCTTTCGATTCCATATCGAAGAGGGTACATGTAACACCGAGCAAGTGCTTATAGGAGAAGCTCCAGGGAATGTCACAAATCTCTCCTCACTGTGGCTCCCAGGAGTTTCCCAACCTCTTTGGCTCATGGCCAGGTAATGTCCCATTTCCTCGCAGTACCAACAAAGTCTCTCTTTAAATCTTCTGTGGCGTTGAGTAACCGAGAAGTGTGTCCTGCCCAAGTGTATGTGTTCCATGGCATCTGACGAGTAGGTCGGCGAAATTTCTGGAGAAGGGAATGGCGAGGTTGTTAGAGGGAGAAGGTAGCAAGGATAGAAGCTGGGAAAATGCTGACGCCGCTCTGCCGCCGTTCGGAGAGACTGATGTTTAGATGAATGGCTAAATCGGTTACTAGACCATGAAGGAGCGGTATGGAATCGCGACCTGTCAGTTTAAGATTGTTGTTGAGCCCTTTTCCAGCAGAGCTTGTCTGTTTCATTCACTATCTAGAGCCACATTTCTGAATAGTCCGCCGTTGGTCTCGACCCGTCTTGTGCCAAGAAGACTCGCTGCCGCCTGTTGCCCCACGAATGGAACGCTTAAACACTCTTCCTATGTCACCAGTAAAGAAACATTTGGGGTGCCCCCTCTCTCCCCGCTGTTGCCCATTCCAGAGTTTTACCGGAGAGGAGGGAAATAACGTAAGCCACTTTATTTTGTTCTGTAGGAAACTTGTGCGGCATCAGTCCACAAACAAGAGAAAATCTGCAGATGCTGGAAATCCGAGCAACACACACAAATGCTGGAGGAAATCAGCAGGCCAGGCAGCTTCTTTGGAAAGTACAGTCGACGTTTCGAGCCGAATGTCAGACAACACTGGGTTATGACTCGGGACTCCTGTCAAAGCTCTGCGGAGTTATTTGCAAGTTGAGTCCTGCTGAGTTAATTTTTTCTTGGCTTGGTCAGACTGCAGACCTGACGGCAGAACTCACGTTCAGGACTCAAGGAGACTTTGGCAATTCGAACACAAGTGAAAATTCATTACACAAATTAAAACTAACATTAGCAAATTTGCTGATGGCACAAAGCTGGGTGGCAGTGTGAAATGTCAGGAGGATGTTATGAGAATGTAGGGTGACTTGGACAGGTTGGGTGAGTGGGCAAATGTATGGCAGATGCAGTTTAATGTGGATAAATGTGAGGTTATCCACTTTGGTGGCAAGAACAAGAAGGCAGATTACTATCTAAATGGAGTCAAGTTAGGAAAAGGGTAAGTACAACGAGATCTAGGTGTTCTTGTACCTCAGTCAATGAAAGCAAGCATGCAGGTACAGCAGGCAATGAAGAAAGCTAATGGCATGCTGGCTTTTATAACAAGAGGAATTGAGTATAGCAGTAAAGAGGTCCTTCTGCAGCTGTACAGGACCCTGGTGAGACCACTCCTAGAGTATTGTGTGTAGTTTTGGTCTCCAAATTTGAGGAAGGACATTCTTGCTATTGAGGGAGTGCAGCGTAGGTTCACAAGGTTAATTCCCGGAATGGCGGGACTGTCATATGTTGAAAGATTGGAGTGACTGGGCTTGTATACACTGGAGTTTAGAAGGATGAGAGGGGATCTGATTGAAACATAAGATTATTAAGGGATTGGACACACTGGAGGCAGGAAGCATGTTCCCGCTGATGGGTGAGTCCAGAACTAGAGGCCACAGTTTAAGAATAATGGGTAGGCCGTTTAGAACAGAGATACAGAAAAACTTTTTCACCCAGAGAGTGGTGGATATGTGGAATGCTCTATCCCAGAAGGCAGTGGAGGCCAAGTCTCTGGATGCATTCAAGAGAGAGTTAGATAGAGCTCTTATAGATAGCGGGGTCAAAGGATATGGGGAGAGGGCAGGAACGGGGTACTGATTGTGTATGATCAGCCATGACCACAGTAAATGGTGGTGCTGGCTAGAAGGGCTGAATGGCCTACTCCTGCGCCTGTCTATTGGCTAAGAGCGCAGGTAAAAGATCTTAATGAAATGAAATTACTCACGATACACAGGAGAACCGGTCTGACAAGGAAACACAACAACCGAGCAAAGAGCGGTTGGCATTCCTCTCTGAAATACACCCTTGAGCAACAGGAATCCAGGCTCAATCAGACAACAGAGCAACAATCCTCAAAGCCAACAACTACAACACAAGACATTGACAATATCGTGCTAATTAAATTATCCCAAATTGATTCAAGGCGATAAATAAGTTTAAAAATCCCCATGATCCCAAATGAGACGCCTGCAAACCAAAGTGAAAACCCAGAGCGAGTGCCAAGACAAACAATTCGAATTAAAGGTAAACAATCCAAGGACAACACAAACCCAAGTGGTGACAGCTAAACCCGAGGAGGCCCCAATATCCTTGCGAGCAAGTTGGCTAGTTAGTCGGGTGGGGTTAAACTAATTTTTGGCTTGGGGATGGGAAGCAGAGTGATGGTGCTGAAGATGTGGTGGTTGGTTTACAAACAGAGGTAATGTGTAGTGTGACTCTGAGCAAGGAGAAGCTGATGAGAGGCTAAAACTGCAGTCAACGGGACAAGTTGTAACGTAAATGACGGACAAAATCGAGACAGGACTAGAAGTGTTATATTTGAATGCGTGCAGTATACGGAATGAGGTCGATGAACTGTAGCACATTTATAGATTAGCAAGTATGATGTTGTGAGCATCATTGAATCATGTCTGAAAGATTATAGCTGGTGGCGTAATATCCATGGATGCACATTGTATTGAAAGGATAGGCAGGAACGTCTATGTGGCATGGCTCTGTTGGTAAAAACAAACAAAATTAAATCATAACAAACAGGTGACACAGGGTCATAAAGTGCTAATCTTTGTGGATAGATCTAAGGAACTGCAGGGGTAAAAAGACCCTGATGGGGGTTGGATACAGACCACAAACAGTAGTAACAATGTGGTCTACACATTTCAAAGGGAGAAAGAAAGAAAATGTATGCAAAAAGAGCAATGTTACAATAATCATGGGGGGTTTCAAAATGCAGGTAGATGGGGAATATCAGATTGGTGCAGGATTCCAAAAGTGTCAATTTTTAGAATGCCTGTGATGGGTTTTTAGAACAGCTTATGCTTGAGCCCACTAGGGATTGGGTGATAAGTGAACCAGTATTGATTAATAAGCTAAAGGTAAAAGAACACCTAGGGACAAGTGATTGTAATATGATTGACTTCACCATGAAAACTGAGGAGCAGCTGAAGTCAGATGTATCAGTACTACAGTGGAGTAAATGGAATACAGAGGCATGAGAGAGCAGTTGTCCAGAATTGATTGGAAAGGAACACTGAGGGATGGTGGTAGAGCAGCAATTGCTGGAATTTCTGGAAGCAATTCAGAAGGCACAGGATTATATACATCCCAAAGAGAAAGAAGTATTCTAAAGGCAAGATGACACAACCATGGCTAACAAAGTAAGTCAATACCAACATAAAAGCCAAAGAGAGGGCATAAAATAGAGTAAAAATGAGTGGGAAGTAAGGGGATTGGGAAGCTTTTAAATACCAACAGAAGTTAACTAAAGAAGTCATTAAGAAGGTAAAGGTGCAATATGAAGGTAAGCTAGCCAATAATATTAAAGAGCATAGCAAAAGTTTCTTCAGATAAAGTATAAAAGAGAGGCGAGAGTGGACATTGAATTCTGAAAACCAATGCCACAGAGGTAATAATGGGGGATAAGGAAATGACAGAAAAAACTGGATAAGCACTTTGTGTCAATCTTTAATATGAAAGACATTAGCACTCTGGCAGAAGTTCCAGGTGTCAGGGATCATGAAGTGAGTGAATTCACCATTACTAAAGAGAAATTTCTTGGGAAACTGAAAGATCTGAAGGTGGATAAGTCACCTGGACCAGATGGTGTACATCCCAGGGTCCTAAAAGAGGTGATTGAAGAGAATGTAGAGGCCTTAGTAATGATCTTCCAAGAATAAATAGATTCTATAAAATGGAAAATTGAAAATGCCACTCCATCTTTCAGGAAGGGCGAATGGCAGAAGAAAGGAAATAGGCCAGTTAGTCTGATCTCAGTGGTTGGTAAGATGTTGGAGTCATTTGTCAAGGATGTGTTTTGGGGGTACTTAGGAGGAACATGATGAAATAAGCTATAGTCAGCCTGGTTTCCTGAAGGGAAAATATTGCCTGACAAATCTGTTGGAATTCTTAAAATAAAGCAGTATAGACAAAGAAAATTGGTTGATGTTGTGTATTTGGATTTTCAGAAGGTGTTTGACAAGGTGCCACACATGAGGCTGCTTAGCAAGCTGGAGTCCATGGTATTACACCAAAGATTCTAGCATGGATAAAGCAGTGGCTGATTGGCAGGAGGCAAAGACTGGGGATAAAGGGAGCCTGTTTTGACTGGCTGCCAGTGACTAGTGGTGCTCCACAGAGGTCTGTGGTGGGACCAATTCTTTTTATATTATATGTCAATGATTTGGATGATGGAATTGATGACTTTGTTTCAAATCTTGGAGGCAATACAAAGATAGGAGGAGTTGCTAGCAGTTTTGAGAAAATAGGGAGGCCACAGAAAGACAGATTAGGAGAATGGGCAAAGAATTGGCAGATGGAATATAGTGTTGGTAACTGTATGGTCATGCACTTTGGTAGATTTATTTCTAAATGGAGAGAAAATGCAAAGAAATCTGAGATACAAAGGAATTTGGAATTCTTGTGCAGGATTCCCTAAAGGTTAATTTGCAGGTTAAGTCTGTGGTGAGGAAGGCAAATGCAATATTAGCATTTGTTCCAAGAAGACTAGAATATAAAAGCAATATTGTGATGTTGAGACTTCATAAATCACTGGTGAGTCCTCACTTGGAGCATTGAGAGTAGTTTTGGGCCCTTTACATTGTAAAGGATGTGCTGAAGCTGGAGAGGGTTCAAATGAGATTCACGAAAATGATTTCAGGATTGAAAGTCTGGTCATAAGAGAGTTTGGTGGCTCTGGGCCTGTATTCATTGGAATTCAGAAGAATGACAAGTGACCTAATTGAAATCTAACTAAGAGTGAAAGGCCTTGATAGAGTGGATATTTCCCATGGTGATAGTGCCTAACACCAGAGGACACAGCCTCAAAATGGAGAGGCATCCTTTTAGAATGGAGATTAGGAGGAATTTCTTAAACTAGGCAGACCTGTAGAATTCATTGCTGTAGGCAGTTGTGGAGGCCAAGTGTTTACGTAGACCTTATGTAAAGGCTCAATTCTGCTTCAATCTTTAGATCTTATGATCTAAAATACAGTCAACATATTAACTGATTTAAAAAACCTTTAAGAATGACCCCTGGTTGTGACAGTGGTGGTATCCTGGTACCAAAGTGACAAATCCCCCCATATCTTCTGACGCTTGTCCTAGCCCCTTTGTATTATGCTGGGTTTCACCACATTTAGGCTCTGGTGTAGTTTCAATTACTTGTGGTGGTGAGGTGGTCAATTTTCTAGTTGTGAAAACTCTGGAAGGACTTGGGCCCTAGCCAAAACACTTACTCATGATCCTATCAGGCTTTGTGGCATGTTGAGTGGCACTTTTGTCATTTCCATAGTATTTGACTTTTTTTATGAGGTCTTGTTGCTAGCTTCATACTCAACCCTACACAGATGGAAGGTGTGCAGGAGCAGGCCAGATTCAAATTCAGGACCATTAGCCTCAAAATCTGGTGCTGATGCCACTACTCCACCAGCTATGTCCCTTATTGTCCTTTTCATTGTACTCTCCCCATGTACTATATCCTTCTGATCATAATGTTGGAACAACCTTTGAGAAACACTTGGTGTGGGCTCCCTAACTGATATACTGTACCTCTTGTGTATGCAATGCCCTGGTTTGATTTTTACAGCTATGCTGGAGGTATTTCATTTTAGCAGTTCTGTAAGAACAGATTGTTCTTCTTTCAATGTGTTTGGGCTTGAGCTAAAGGTAAGGAGCTATGTTGTTCAATATAGGAATGTTGTGTCAGTCAATC
This sequence comes from Hypanus sabinus, assembly GCF_030144855.1. Taxonomy (NCBI): domain Eukaryota; kingdom Metazoa; phylum Chordata; class Chondrichthyes; order Myliobatiformes; family Dasyatidae; genus Hypanus; species Hypanus sabinus. Next base: position 13,869,758 of record NC_082718.1, on the reverse strand, counting down.
AGGATAGTGGATTTGGGCAGAGGTTTTTGTGACAGACACTGGTGTAGGTTGGGATCTTTTTGGCAGATGCTGGGAGTAGACAGGAGGGAAGATGGCTGAGGATGCCGTCTCTGTTGCACAGGTGCTTTGTGCGGTTGAATGGCTTCAAGCAGGAAGGACCAATACTCCCATGGGGGAGCCAGTTTCTTTGAGATGGATTTTGAGCAAGATTCAGAAGGTGGTGTGTGCTTTCATGCAAACTGTGGGTCCAGCACACGAATTAAAGATGGCTTCAAGATCAGTTTCAACTTGTGTGCACATTTGGACTGGGTTAACTGTAATGTTCTATTTCTTTTTTCTTTTCTATAAACTGTTTGATAAGACTGAAATTTGTAAATATACTTTCTTTATAATTGTATGCAGTGTACGATTTGTTATTTCTTGCCGATGGTTAGTCCATAGGGGCAGTACTTACATAGTATTCACACAGATTGGGGTTCGGGTGGGCGAGATATCCCAACTTCCCGGTTTTGTTGGGTCCCAAAGTTTAACTGACCCTAGAGGTATGAAGTCTGTGAAAGGTGGTTTTCTCACTGCTGACTCCAGTGGCTGATAGCGAGGGGTTAATGATCCGCATCGCTAGAGACACCAGATAAAGAGGAGTTTCACATAGATTGCTGCTCCACTCAATATTCACGAGAGTGAACCCACAGAACTGTAATCTGACCATGGCCATCATCTTACCGTAACCTGAAAAATTACTAATTATTCCCTCCAGGATAATTGATACTGTCATCTCTGGTAATATATTACATCAGAACTGTACCTGTGTAACTTAAGGTTTTGTCCACACTTAAGGTTTTGTGCACACACGTCAAGCCATCGACCCCAGCATAATACAAAGTTGATCCTCTACTTCTCCTTTGTTAGCCTGCATTACCTGTGTCCGTGACTGTTCAGAAAAATTGCTTTTGATCACCCAGTGTTCTCCATATAACATCACTGTTGGGATGTTTCTCCATTGTAATGGTTCTGATGTCTAACCAACCTTGGCCCCAGTCATGGTTAATTTCATCACAACAAAATACATTATTCTCTTCATGTGAAATTAAATCATGGCACTTTTTTTTCTTCTTCTACTGACTTTAAATGGTGGTTGGCAGTCCAGCCTAAGGTGCATTACTGCCAACAACTGGACTGGAGTGTGGTGTAGAGAGTCAGGAAATAAAACCCTTGCCAGTTCTTTATGAACTGAAAACTAAATTACCAAGTGTCCCCTCTTTACAAAGGTAGAACATTCCTAAGGAACCTTTCTTAAGCCAAAATGGTGTAAAGCAAAGAACCATTAATTTATATGGAAAAATTTTCAAAAGTGAAAATCCTCATTGTAATGCAAAAACAGATTACTAATGTAGGTCTTCTGTAAAAGCAAAGTGTCATAAAGTGAACATTTGTAAAGTGGGGGACACCTGTACTATCAAAAGCCCTATAGAGTTCAAATAATGAAAGAAAATGTTGTGAATTCAATTAAAGTAACTTCCATAACTTAGCGGAGTTTTTAAAATGAAAACTGTCAACCTCAAAGCTTGTAATGCAGCCTGCAATTTCTTTCAACCTTGTATGCTTCACATTGTAAAAGAACATGTTCAATGGTTTCATAACAATGACAATACCTACACACCCAGAGTGACATCTTCCAACAGGATATAATGGATAATTAAGCATAGTGTGCCTAATTCGAAGTCAAGACAATATAATTCCTTCCTGTCTTGTCTTACCCCCTTCTCCCATTACACTTCTATCAATCCAACAGTTTTATGTATTCTGTAAATGTAGTGTTCTCGCACAGGTGTAAAAGAACTCTGAACTAAACACCAAGCATAAACCAGTCAGTGAGGCGGTCCCAGTAAGATTAACCATTTACTGTTCACTCTTCCACATTAATGTATGGTGAAAACTGTTGATAGAATAATACAAAATATATACAGTATTTGTTTTCATCTTGAAATCACATTTACATCATTAATACTTGCAAAGTAAAACTACAACTATATTACATTAAAGTGCAACATACAGTCAGAATCTACCTACGCCATGGACTGGCTTTAAATACACTTCAGCACAAACTATCCGCAACTCTTTAAATAAAAAAACATAAACTTTATCAACTGTCATTACTTTTAACAGAATCAGTGTTAACATTTTTAATTCAACATATCGATTATCTCATGAACTTATGGCGTTGCTTCTCTAATGTTTCTAGTGCGTAGAAACTTGCGCTGATCCTGCACACACTTAAGCCCCCTCCTTCCCATTTCTCCAAACCGGTGTTTTCCCACAAGACGCGGCAAAACCGGGTGTGACATCATCGCATGCCACGATATATCACAGACAACGAATTTACTTTAAACAACCTTAACTTTAACTAGAAAACGATAACAAACAAATTACTAAAGCTAAAATATAACAAACTAAACAAATGCCTTAAAGGCAACACACTCCCTGCCTTACCTTCGTAAGGTCACAATGAACATAATACAAAACTTCAGTCTCTAAATCAGTCCTTAGGGAGAAGTAGAATGACTTCTGCAACTGGCCTTTGGTAAATTTTTACATCGCCTTGCTCAGAAGTTGTCAACTCAACCTTCCTGACATGTCCATCCCTACTAGGGAATGTGGCAGTGATTCTGGCCATTGGCCAGCAGTTGCCGGTGATTTGCTTGTCCCGGAGCAGGACTAAATCTCCAACTTGAAGATTCCTGTGGGTTTCTGTCCGCTTTTGTCTGTGTTGCAACAAAGGTAGATATTCATGTCTTCAACAAGACCAGAACCGATTTGCCAGACCCTGAACCTGTCTCCATTGCTTTGTGTACAAGTCCTTATCAGAGAAGTCCCCAGGTGAAGAGTGAGCTCCTGCCTTTTGCGTAAGGAGCATTGATGGCAAGAGTATGAAGGGGTTTTCTGGGTCAGAAGACACAGGTAGGAGTGGCATTTATAATGGGTGTGACCTCTGCCATTAGTGTGCACAGTACCTTGTGGGTCAGTCGGGTGCGTTGCTGCAGAAACATTGAATCAAGAATTCTTCTGGTGATACCAATCATCCGTTCCCATGCGCCTCCCATGTGAGAGGCGTGTGGTGTGTTAAACTCCCAGTTGCATCCCTGCTGACTGAGGTACCTTTGCACCGTTTTGTTAATCCCCAGCTCCTTAGATGCTCCAACAAAGTTTGTGCCGCAATCAGACCTTAACTGTTTTGCAGGGCCTCTTAGCGCAAAGAAGCACCTGAGAGCGTTAATGCAGCTGGATGTATCCAAAGATTCAATGACCTCAATGTGTAGGGCTCTCGAACTCATGCAGCTAAACATGGCGGCCCACCGCTTGCTCTCTGCTTGTCCTCCTCTGGTGCGTCTCATAGTGGTAGTCCCGGGACCAAATACATCGAGCCCCACATATGTAAAAGGAGGGCAGGCTTCGAGGCGTTCTGGTGGGAGGTCCATCATACATTGAGCTTCCAGCTTCCCTTGCAGTTTCCTACAGATTACACATTTATGGAGAACTGAATTGATCAGAGTTTTACCTCCCAAGATCCACAGTCCCGATGCCCTTATTGCTCCTTCTGTCAGGTGATGGCCCTGATGCTCTACCTGTTCATAGTGATGGCGAGTGAGCAATAAGGACACATGGCTGTCTTTGGGCAGGATTACTGGACTCTTTTCTGCAGCTGCAAGTTGGGAGTGTATTAACCGGCCTCCAATGCAAATGATACCGTACTTCAGGATCGGGTTGAATTTCTGCAAAGGGCTGTCCTTTGGTATCGGTTTATTAGCTTGGAGAGCTGAAAACTCCCCTGCAAAAGCTGCTCTTTGAGTTGCTTTAAAGATAACGTCCTTTGCCTGGGCCCATTCATCTACAGTGCGAGGTAAGTTACATTTATGCCATAAGAAATGGAGGAAATTGCAACGGTCCTCCTGTACTAAGAAGCAATGGAACATCTGCTGGATGTCCGCTAAGATTGCGACCTTCTCCTTCTGGAAGCATATTAGGACCCCGAGAAGGGTATTGTTAAGGTCGGGGCCTGTAAGGAGCACGTCATTAAGGGAGATACCAGCGCACTGAGCACTGGAGTCAAAGACCACCCTGATCTGATTGGGCTTTTGAGGGTGGTAAACCCCAAACATTGGGAGGTACCAGCACTCCTCGCCTTCCCTCAGTGGCGGTGCTACTTCAGCATGTCCATTAATGAAAATCTTCTCCATAAATGCTACGTATTGTTGCTGCATCTCAGGTTTCCTTTTCAGAGTTTTTTTGCATGGACGTGAACCGCTTGACTGCCTGCTCTTTGTTGTTTGGCAAGCGCTGGCATGGTTCTCTGAAAGGTAGTGGGGCGACCCCATTACTTGCTTCATCTCTGAAGACCTCGGTGTCCATTATTTTTAAGAAAATGGCGTCTTGTGCTGATGGAGCAAGTTTATTATCATGCTCAGTTTGAGCGAAGACTGACTGACCAAGCGTCTTGTCAGTTACTTTACATTTGTTAAAGCCTTGTCGTGCTTCCTTGATACACATGAAACTTGTGCAGGGTTGAAAAATTGAATAGCGGCCACTCTCTAGCACATTGGTCTTGAGTGTGTTAACTGTCGGTTTGTGTACATTGTCAAGACACACCTCTCCTATCACCACCCAGCCCAGATCCAGGGGTTGGGCAAAGCGGGCGTTGTGTGTTCCATTGACCTGCTGCCTAACCCTGCGCACCTGGAGAACATCTCTTCCTAATAGCAGGAGTATTTCTGCTTTTGGATCCAGTTCTGGGATGTGCTTGGCAATGTGGTGGAGATGTGGCTGGTGTAGCACTGCACTTGGCGTCGGGATCTCAGTGCAGTTATTCAAAATTTCATTGCACTCTAAGAGTGGGGGGAGACAGATAACAACTTTACCGTCCAGGGACTCAAGCTGGAAACCTTCTGCCTTCCTTCCATAAGTTTCCACGCTGCCTGAGCAAGTTCTAAGGTAGTATGGGAACTGATTACTCTCAATGTTGAACAAGTCAAAGAACTCTGGACTGACTAGTGAGTGATTGCTCGGATTGTCCAGAATTACATAGGCTTTGATGGCCTTGTCTTTGGCTCCCTTAGGGTACACCTTAGAGAGGTAAATCTTTGAACAAGAACGGCTTGACTGAGCTTGACCGCAAACTTCTGTGCAGCTCGAGCTGACAACAGTTGTCCTGGAGTGAGCCTCTCCCTCCCCGCCGTCCTGTTGTAAGGGTGCAGGAGCTTTGTCAGTTTGTGGTATAGGAACAGCATTTAAAACATATTTTTTTCTCCTTGAGAAGGGCCATCCTCTCTTCAAGGGTTTTTTCCTAAACATTCTGCATTTTTTGAGGGGATGGGGTTTGTTGTGCAATGGACAATTCTTGCTAGGGTCATTGTTAGTTGTAAAGGCTTCAGTTTTACACACTGAGACAGGTTTATTAATGTTGAAATTATTCCAAGTGGATTTAACTGGCTTGGTGTAAATTGTACTGCTACCTGGACTCATGAAGCTAGGGTCGTTTCGTTTCTTCGCCTGCTTGCACACAAACCTAGTGAAATACTCAAAGGGAGGAAATCGACCATCATTCTCTTCCTTGTACTCTGAGCCAACAGACACCCACCTTTCCTGCAGCCCAAATGGAAGTTTGTCCATGATTGGTCTAATCCCATATGAAGTATCTAGGTATGATAGACCAGTTAAATAGCCATCTTCTTTGGTGCCTTGAATCTCCATGAGTAAATCTCCGAGCTCTCTTAACTTACTGTGGTCCTTGGCTGACACCTTAGGAAAATTTTCCAGATGTCAAAATAGTGCTGTTTCTATAATTTCCGGGGCCACATAGCACTCCCGAAGTCTCTCCCATGCTTTGCGTAAGGCTAGCTTGGGGATGTTGATGTACACTGAACGTATGCGGCTCACCTGTTCGCATGATTCTTTTCCCAGCCATTCCGTCATAAGGTCCAACTCTTGGGTTGCTCCAAGCTGGACTCCGTGGATAGTGTTGGTGAATGAGGAGTACCATGCACGGTAATTTTCAGGTTTATCGTCAAACTGGTATAGTCCTGAAGTGACGAGATCTCGTCGTGCTAAATACTGTGCCATGGGTTCAACTGCAAGTGGCATGCTGGCTGGGGGAATATGTCAGCGGGTATATGACTGAGGGTGTACATTTGTTATGGAATTTGCTGTTCTGAATTCAGCCTTTGCCTCTCCTTTCGCCAAATGTGTCGAGAAGTATTTGTCATCAGCCCTTTCATTCTTGAATTCATCGTGGAGTTGCAAGGATAATTTGTCTTCCTCAGATGGATGTGATGCAGTTGGGCCTCTCTGAGACTCCCCATGAGGTGAGATGTTAGCATTTAAGTATGGAGAGGAAGAACGAATCTTCAAGTCCATTTGAGATCGGACATAGTCACTTGTGCGTTCCAATCTGGTCCTTACTGAGGTAGATTTTACGTCATCCAGAACATGCATTTCTTCAGCACTTTCTACTATCTCTGCTTCCACCCTGGCAGCTTCTGCTTCTCGGTGTAGCGTCAGCACTTCTAACTCTGACTTTATCCTTACCTTTTCCAACTGGTTTTCGGCTTCTCTGGCAGCCGCTTCCTTTTTCAATTTTGCTTCTTGTTCGGCGTACAACGCTCGCACCTTGGCGGCTTCTGCTTTAGCTCTTGCATGGGCAGTCTTACTTATTGATGCCCTACTGCTCCTGGTGCTGGATGGCAACGACTTGATGCTGGATTGTGATGCCATTGTAGCACTTGAAACACCTGGTAATGCCGCCTTTTCACTGTAGTGTTCTCGCACAGGTGTAAAAGAACTCTGAACTAAACATCAAGCATAAACCAGTCAGTGAGGCAGTCCCAGTAAGATTAACCATTTATTGTTCACTCTTCCACATTAACGTATGGTGAAAATTGTTGATAAAACAATACAAAATATATACAGTATTTGTTTTCTTCTTGACATCACATTTCCATCATAAATACTTGTAAAAGTAAAACTACAACAACTATATTACATTGAAGTGCAACATACAGTCAGAATCTACCTATGCCATGGACTGGCTTTAAATACACTTCAACACAAACTATCCGCAACTCTTTAAATAACAAAAAGCAAACTTTATCAACCGTCATTACTTTTAACAGAATCAGCGTTAACATTTTTAATTCAACATATCGATTACCTCATGAACTTACGGCGTTGCTTCTCTAATGTTTCTAGTGTGTAGAAAGAAAACTTTCCTTGCGCTGATCCTGCACACACATAAGCCCCCTCCTTCCTGTTTCTCCAAACCGGTATTTTCCCACAAGACGTGGCAAAACCGGGTGTGATGTCATTGCATGCCGCGATATATCACAGACAACAAATCTACTTTAAACAACCTTAACTTTAACTAGAAAATGATAACAAACAAATTACTAAAGCGAAAATATAATAAACTAAACAAATGCCTTAAAGGCAACACAGTAAATTTGTCTCCCCTTATGCCTATTAGCCCACAGATCTTGCCATAATCCCCTAACTCATAACCCCACCAACTTCTTATCTTCCAATTTGCTAATTAGAAGGTCTATATCCACAGCTGACCTTTTACCAGGGTTTTTGGCAACCCACTCGTTCCCTCAACACCTCTATGTGCAGGAACCCATAAGAGGACATGTGGACCAATACTTTGAATAAGAAATAAAAGTTGAAGAGCTTCCAGCTGTAAATCAGACCTACCTCTAGAACAATCTGTTTTAAGACTAGTCAATACCAAAAAAGAATCTAAAATTATAACTTTGCAAGGACAGATTTCCTCCACTGACTGTAAGCCAAAATCATGGCAACCAGTTCTGCAGTAGACACTGATAAGTAGTTAGTAAGATTTTTTTAATATATCGTTACTTGTAATTCAGGCACAAAAACTGACATTTCCTATTAAATTATCTGTTGCTCCATCAGTAAAAAATGGAGAACATAAGCCAATAACTTTCCTTAACATACTGATGAAACAACAGACTCTCGGGCACATCGGTTTCCTTGTATTTCAAAAACATCAAATCAAATAAAACCATTGGGGAAAAAAACCATGGTGGGGTTACCGAATGATGCACTATCAATAACTCTGAGACGTGAGTTAAGGTAGGCTTTTATTGGCTGGAAGAAAGCACAAGCAGCAAGTGACCACCACACAACATCCTGGAGACTGAGGAAGGGTCGGTGCCTCCAATCACCTTTATACCAGGGTCCGTGGGAGGAGCCACAGGAGCAGTCAGCGGTGGGGGGGCGGGGTAGGGGGCATATCCAGACAGGTATGACAGGTATATGTAGTTCACCACACCGAAATAGCTACGGTAGGACAAATTACATAACCCATTAAACCCATATTCCTAGCATGATGACCGTGGCTTGTAACAAATTAGACTCGTCAGCCATTTCTAACAGCCACATGTGTCAACCTTGCACAGAAAACTGAGACAGCCACTTCCAACAAACAACACACGCAAGCGCTAGGGTCGATATGATTTGGGTTCAACACAAGCAGGAAAGTTGGAATGTTCCACTAGGGGAACAAAAATGATGGTGAATGATGCAGAAATACAGCCCCCTGGAAAACTTGCCGTTTTCCAGGAAATAAGGGAACTTACACCAGCACAAGCTTAGAGTGGAAGTATTGTGAGTGATCCAGGTGGAGCATGGTCAACAGCTGGCCCCTGCATTTCTAATGACCAGCACTGTTCACTGTTTGTGTTAAAATGCTTTTGTGGGATTTTGGTGTGACGTCCCAGTTCATTTATTGTTACATTTTAGCTTGGGTTATGCAGTTATTCGCATGTGTATTTGTGGGTCATGCTAACCGGTGAATGATGGTCACATCCCCTGTCTTTATGAGATGGAGTTCGTTCTCTCTCTGGGTCGTAGTGCCCGGTCTGATTTTTTTATTTATCACAATAAAACTGTTTGAATTTAACGAGCTTCTTCATCTGTCATTGTGGACCAAATGCTCGCCACAGTATATTTATAAATACTTCAACTTTAACAAGCATTTTACAGAAAAAGGTCCCATTGCAGTTAAACCAGTGCATATGAGCATTGGAGGCTCAATGCTGCATCGTCGTGGGCTTCAATTTAATACTCATTGTGCTGAGCCCACATTCTTTATGAAAGGCACCAGCCATGATTTGAACTTTCCTCGAAGTCCATAATGAACCAACCGGCTAACTCAAAGGTATTGGCACTTCCTGCTTGGAACCATTTGTCTGCACAAAGAATTTCTTACAACAGTGTCTGTCCTTCAGGGGAGTTCCATGAGCATCTTCCATTGTGCTCCTCGCCACACCTCACTTCTCCAACTTCAGAAGAGACCCCCAAAGCCCAGATTCTGCCGGAAAATGGATGCTGCCAATCTCCCTCAAATGGAATGTTACAAGACAGACCTGATTGGCTGATACAACATTCCTAAATTAATCAATTGACTCATTATCTTAATAGAAATGAAATACTAGACTGCAAAATTTGATGAACAGGACACTGCATCTTACAAAAATCTGCAGAAAGGAAAATACCTAAGAACATAACTGTAGTAATGCAATAAAGCTCTTATCCAAGACATTACACTTATAACAGGCAGGAATAATGACTGTTCTTATTTCCAGTTTCAATCTCAAATTACTTTAAGTCTGTATTTTCTACCTGTTCTTCAAGCCCATCCAATCCTGTTTCCCGATTGTCTTTGGACTCAAGCCATCCATCTTTCTTCACCCCATTTTATTTCAGGATAGTGGAGCGCAGCAGAGGATAGGAATAGAATGAAGTGACAAATAAATGTTTGGTTAAAGAACCTAAACAAGGGGAATGGATTTAGATTTCTGGATAATTGGGACCTCTACTGGGGCAGGTGGGACCTGTACAAAAAGGATGTGTTACACTTGAATCTGAGGGGGACCAATATTCTTGTGGGCAGATTTCCTAGAGCTGTTGGGAGTAGTTTAAGTTAATATGGCAGGGGGATGGGAACCAGGATGACAGAGCTGAGGATGAGCCAGTAAGTTTACAAGTAGATGATGGGTTTAACATGAATGTATGTAAGGACAAGCCAATGACTGGGTATAAATGAATACAGACCAAAGAGTTAAATTTTACCACAGAGGCAAAATACGAAAGGCAAAGAACACAGGACTGAAAGTGCTGTATTTAAATGCACGCAACATTCAGAATAAGGTAGAAGAATTCATAGCAAAATTAGAAATTGGTAGGTATGAGGTTGTGGGCGTCATTGAGTCATGGCTGAAAGAAGGCCATGGGAGATTAATATCAAAGGACAGGCAGGAAGGCAATGGTGGTGGTGTGGCTTTGCTAGTAAGAGATGGAATTATGTTCTTAGAAAGAGGTGACATAGGGTCAGAGAATGTCGATTTTTTGTGGGTGGAGTTAAGAAATTGCAAGGGTGAAAAAAAACACTATGAGAATCATATGTAGCCCTCCAAACAGTAGACATGACATGTGGTTGAGATTGCAATGGGAGCTGGAAAAGGCATGTAATAAGGGTAATGACACAATTGTAATGAGGGACTTCAATATGCAAGGAGATTGGAAAAATTAGGTTGGTGTTGGATCGCAACAGAGGGAATTTGCTGAGTGCCTATGAGATTGCTTTTTAGAGCAGCTCCTTCTTGAGCCTTCTGGGGGAAAGGCTATCTTAGATTGAGTGTTCTGTAATAATCCAGATCTCATTAGGGAGCTTAATGTAAAAGAACCCTTAGGAGACAGTGATCGTAATATGATTGAATTCATATTGCAATTTGAGAGGGAAAAGCATGTATCAATATTGAAATAGAATAAAGGAAATTAGAGGTATGAAATAAATGCTTCCCAGGTGGATTGGAGGAGGATACTGGCAGGAATGACAGCAAGTGGAAATTGCTAAGTTTCTGGGAATAGTTCACAAGGCACAGGATAGATATGTCCCATTGAGAAAGAAGTTCTCAAACGGCAGGGGTTGGCAACCATGGCTGACAAGTTAAAGACTGCACAAAAGCCAAGAAAAGAGCATATAAGGTAGCAAAACTGAGAGGGAAGTTGGATGATTGGGCCTAGGTGACTTGTCTTGTGATAGATAAGTCACCAGGGCCAGATGCACTACATCCCAGAGTCCTGAATGATGTTGCAGAAGAGATAAAGGATACATTGATCATAACCTTTCAAGAGTGACTTGATTCTGGCATGGTCCTGGAGGGCTACAAGACTGAAAAGTCACTCCCCTCTTTAAGAAGGGAGGAAGGCAAAAGACAGAAAACTATCAGCCAGTTAGGCTAACTTCAGTGTTTGGGAAAGTTTTGGAGTCAATTATTAAGAATAAGGTTTCAAGATACTTGCAGACTGATGAAAAATGTCAAAGTCAGCATGGTTTCTGTGAAGTGAAATCTTGCCTTACAAATCTGTTAAGAGTTCTTCGAGGAAGTAGCAAGCAGGGTGGACAAAAGAGAGGGCAGTGGATGTCACTTACTTGGATTTTCAGAAGGCATTTGATAAGGTGCCACACATGCTGCTGCTGAATAAGTTAAATCCTCAGCTGTTACAGGAAAGGTATTAGCATGGATAGAGGAATGGCTGACAAGCAGCTGGCAGTGAGTAGCAATAAAAAGGACCTTTTTGATGTGGGTGCCAGAGACTAGTGGTGTTCCTCAGGGGTCAGTATTGAGTCTGGTACTTTTCACATTGTTAATAATTTGGATAACGGGATTGATGGATTTGTGGCAAAGTTTGCAGATGATACAAAGCTAGGTGGATGGGTAGGTAATGCTGAGGAAGCAATGCCTTTGCAGCAGGGCTTAGACAAATTGGAAGAATGGGCAAAAAACTGGTAGATGGAATACAGTGTTGGGAAATGTACTATAATGCATTTTGGTAAAAGGAACAACAGTGCAGACATCAGAACAATAGGTTCGAACATTAGAGTTGCAGATCTACTTAGGAAATGTCTTGCAATATTCCCAAAAGATTAATTTCCAGAATGAGTCTATAGTAAAGAAAACAAGTGCAATGTTGGCATTTATTTCAAGGGGAATAGAATACAAAACCAAAGAGATAATGCTGAGGCTTTATAAGATGCTAGTCTAGTTGCACTTGGAATATTGTCAATAGTTTTGGGTATCACAGAAAGAATGCTGTCATTGGAGGGAGTCCAGAGCAAGGATGATTCTGGGAATGAAGGGGTTAACATGCGAGGGGCAGGTTTAGGCCTGTTCTCACTGAAATTTAGAAGGTATGGGGGGGGGGGGATTTCATTGAAACCTACCAAATGTTGAAAGGACTAGATGAGGTGGATGTGGAGAAAATGTTTCCTATGGTGGGGGTATACAAAACTAGAGGGCACAGCCTCAAAATTGAGGGCCATCATTTTAGAACAGAGGTAAGGAGGATTTTTTTTTAGCCAGAGAGTAGTGAATCTCTGGAATGCTCTGCCACAGACTGCAGAGGAGACCAAGTCCATAGGTATATTTAAGACAGAAGTTGATAGTTTCTTGATTTATCTGTGCATCAAGGGATTTAGCTGCCTTCTCGCCATATGAGGTTGAGTGGGATCCAGAATCAGCCATGATGGAATGGCTGAGCAGACTCAAAGGGCTGGATGGCCTAGTTCTGCTCCTATGTCTTATGGGCAAAAAACAAACCTGGAACACTTGACCAAGTTCTTGCCTACTTGCAGAAGATTTGGAACAATTGAAAAATTCTGAGATGAAGGAGACAGTGCACCATCAATGCATTCTGACAGCATCAGAGGAAATTTATGGCTGAGGGGGAGATCCATTGGCCTATTGGTGTTGGTCTTGGTGGAAATTCAACATGACCCACCTCACACAATTGTGTCCATAGCACTGCTGGTCACAGCTTCTCAATAATACATCTCAGTGTCAAAATATTGTTTAATGTGATGAGGGTTTCTGCTTCTACTGTCCAATTAGGATGACAGTTCCCCACACCCATCACCTTTTAGGTTAAATAAGACCACACTTGTATAAAATTGTTTCTCAAGTATCTAACAAAATTTACTTTTCTAGTTAAAGTAGCCATGATGTCCTTTCTCAAATATTTTGTTCAAATCTTTGATTTCCACAGCTAATATTCTATCCAACCTGATACTTTGATTGAAGATATCACATTAATTGTTCATTAGAAACAATTATGTTAACAAATGTGCTATCCTTGAATAAGTTGCTAAACTCTCAATACTATGTCTTTCCATCCATCACAACCATTTCTAACTAGTTCCCATCACCAGTGTCTTTGTGATCTTGTCATAAGGTGAGCATTGAGAGCAGATCCAAATGCAAGATACAGACACTGAAGTACTGGGAACAGGACTAGGCGTATCAAGAAAGCAACGGAAGTGGGGAAGTGGTGGAGAAACAACACTGGCAAGACACAGGCCCTGGACAAGCCTAGGATATAGGGCCTAGGCTAGGACTAGACTAGGAAAGCAGGACCTGGACAAGGACTCCAAGCCAGAGACTGGACAGGGACTCAGAACCTGGGTCTACACTCAGGCTCAGACTCCAGATCTAGGTGAGGACAAGACGTGGCAAGGCAACAGGACTGGAAGAGGGTGCAAGACTCAGGACTCCTGGGCTGGATGAGGACATGAAGCTCAGACTTGGTCCTGGGAGGCAGGAACGCAGAGCGCAGAGCCTTGGTCCTGGGAGGCAGGAACGCAGAGCGCAGAGCCTTGGTCCTGGGAGGCAGGAACGCAGAGCGCAGAGCCTTGGTCCTGGGAGGCAGGAACGCAGAGCGCAGAGCCTTGGTCCTGGGAGGCAGGAACGCAGAGCGCAGAGCCTTGGTCCTGGGAGGCAGGAACGCAGAGCGCAGAGCCTTGGTCCTGGGAGGCAGGAACGCAGAGCGCAGAGCCTTGGTCCTGGGAGGCAGGAACGCAGAGCGCAGAGCCTTGGTCCTGGGAGGCAGGAACGCAGAGCGCAGAGCCTTGGTCCTGGGAGGCAGGAACGCAGAGCGCAGAGCCTTGGTCCTGGGAGGCAGGAACGCAGAGCGCAGAGCCTTGGTCCTGGGAGGCAGGAACGCAGAGCGCAGAGCCTTGGTCCTGGGAGGCAGGAGCTAGGACCCCTCCTTGGGAATAGGACATTGGGCTAGGACTCATACACAGAAAGCTGAGCATGACAAGACAGATCCCAACTCAAGGTAGCAGCAAACAGCAGACCTACCTAGCAAAGGTAAGGACACAAAGAGACAGTTCCAAACAACAAAAGACAGTTCCTGAGCTAGACACAACAAGGCTCCAGTCTTTCTCCAGCAGTAGAACTTGACAGCAAGAATAGGCAAAGACACAAGGCTTCAGGCAAGAGCTACAGAAAGAAGGGGAAGGGAAGAGGCCAGCCTCAGGGTAACAGCAAAGACAGTCTGACTTACCCCACAGAAGCAAGGACAGCATACTGACAAGACAAACCAGCAACTACACACAAACCCAGGGCCACTTATATTCCCAGCATAAGACAAGCATCAGGTGCCTATGATTAAGCCCAACTGAAACAAGGGATAGTCAGAAGACCCGGAGTCTGGAGTCCACGGACCATACCAGGAACTGGAACACGGATTTCACGGACCGGACCACAACAGATCTGTAATTTCTGGGTTTAGCCCCTGTTCCCATTTCAAAAGGGTTGCCCTCTGGAAACCTCTTAGTTTTCTGGCACCGTGCTATGGGCAAAGAGCATTGGCCAACTTCTTTGGCTCTCTCTGTTGTTGTGACCATCTGGGAATGGTGCTTCAATTATTCCACTTAGTTTAACTCTTAATTCCTCTTTAAAGGGATAGCCATTTCCACAGAAGTGGAGGAAGTACTGCAGGCCCTTACAGAACTTGTGAGGGAGGATGGTTTGTATATCCACCTGCAAGATCCTATTACCATTGTTTCAAATCCATGAAACAGAGAATGACATGGAGGCAAGTCCCTGAAACCAGTGAGTGATCTTGGAGATCTGCTGAATATTTGTCTCTGCTGGTTCATTCCCCACAGCCACTGTGATCAGTCCCTGTGTTCCAGGGTGTGTTTCACTGCACTTGTTGGTTCCAGTTTCTATCAGTCCGATCAATGGGTGAAATATTGCAGATTTAAGAGTCATAAGTCATAACACATGGAAAAGGATGTTTTGGCACAATTCATCTTCTATACCGACTTTCCTGCCTGATAGCCTTATAATTCACCTTACTCCAATTAAAGGCTTTTCTAACTTGTCTGTTCCTATCTCTCTCCAATGCTATTGTAAAGGAGATAGAATTATGATCACTATCTCCAAAATGCTCTCCCACTGACAGATCTGACACCTGACCAGGTTTATTTCCCAATATCAAATCAAGTGCAGTCTCTCTTCTTGTAGGTTTGTCTACATATTGTGTCAAGAAACTTTCCTGAACACACCTAACAAACTCCACCCCATCTAAACCTCTTGCTCTAGGGAAATTCCAATTGATATTTGGAAAATTAAAATCTCTCATCATGACAACTCTTATTACTACACCTTTCCAGGATCTGTTTCCCTATCTGCTCCTTGATATCCCTGTTACCATTGGGTGACCTATAAAAAACACCCAGTAAAGTTATTGACCCCTTCTTGTTTTTAACCTCTACCCACAGAGACTCCGCAGACAATCCCTCCATGATGTCCACCTTTCCTGCAGCCGTGACAATATCGCTGCCATGCCCCCACTTCTTTTGCCTCCCTCCTTGTCCTTTCTGAAACATCTGAAACCCGGCACTTGAAGTAACCACTCCAGTCCCTGAGCCATCCCGGTCTCTGTAATGGCCGCCACATCATAGCTCGAAGTACTGATCCACGCTCTAAGATCATCTGCTTTGTTCACAATACTCCTTGCGTTAAAATAGACACATTTTAATCCGTCCATCTGAGCGCATCCCTTCTCTATCACCTGCCTGTCCTCCCTCATACACTATCTCCAAGCTTTCTCTATTTGTGAGCCAACCGCCTCTTCCCCAGTTTCTTCAGATCGGTTCCCACCCCACAATTCTAGTTTAAACTCTCCGCAGTAGCCTTAGCAAACCTTCCCTCCAGGATATTGGCCCCCTGATCCTTTTTGCACAGGTCACACCTGCCCCAAAGAAGGTACCAATGATCCAGAAATCTGATTTGTGGGTGGTGACACAGTCATGGGTGTACAGAGAGTAAAGGAGTGGGTGTAGGACACAGCTCTGATTGCCTCCTATGTTGAGGGTCAGAGGGGCAGAGGTGAGGGAGCCCACTCTCAACACTTGCTGGCAATCTGACAGGCAGTCCAGGACCCAGCTGCACAGGGTAGGATGAAGGCTGAGGTCTCTGAGCTTGTTGTCATGTCTGGAGTGAAATATAGTGTTGAATGCTGAACTGTAGTCCAAGAACAGTATTCTCACACAAGCATCCTTCCTCTCCAGGTACGTAAGGACGGTGTGTAGAGCTGTGGCTATTGCACCATCTGTCAATCGGTTGTGTCAGTAGGCAGGTTGTAGGGGGTCCAGTGTGGGTGGCAATATGTTGCAGAGATAGTCCTTGTCCAGCCTCTCAAATCATTTGCTTATTATTGAGGTAAGTGCAACAGGGCCAATCGTTCAGACATGTAATCTTGGTATTTTTAGATACATGGACAATGGTGGATGTTTTGAAGCAGGAGGGCACTCTACACTGGGAGAGGGAGTTATTAAAAATGTCTGTAAGCACAGGATGATCCACAGAGGATGATCAGGGAAAGACAATAAATGCTGCTCTGGCCAGTGTCACTAAGTTCTTTCTCAATTGTTTCACCATCTTTCTTTGGGAGATCATGATTTGTGTTTATGTTCAGTGACTATCTTTTCCCACATTGTCCGATAAGGTCAATACTGTGCACTCAGTAATTACAGGAGTAAGTGATAACCCTATTATTATTTTATCTCTTTTGATTTTAGACATGTCACGATATGTTGGTCTTTACACAGAGGAGCTGAACCATCCCTGTGAGTCAGAACTGAACTCAATGCCCAGCAGTTGGAGGAGGATTAATGGGATGTAATGCAGGCAACAGACAGTGAATGAAAATGAAAGAAAATTCAGATAATGCTGGAACTCTGAGATAAAATCACTAAACACTCAGCAGGTCAGGCTCACAGACACTGACTCAAAATGATGAAACATTTAGACTCAACAGAATGCAGAAAATTCTGGAAACACTCAGCAGGTGAGGCAGCATCTGTGGAGAGGGAAATAGAGAAAATGTTCCCATTAATGGCCTTCCTGTTTCTCTCTCCACACCTGCTGCCTGACCCATCGATTATTTCCAGCATTTCCTTAAGATTTCCAAAATTTGCAGAATTTTGCTGATCTAAAAGTAAGTAAATGTTGGATTCGTTTCCTTGTTCCTAGGTCCCAGTGGATGGATTTAGATTCATTGCAACTACCATACCTATTCCATTTGTGCCTCCAAATATTACTGAATCTAGAAGACTCTTGAACCATCCACTCATGGTTTCCAGCAGTGGATTCAGTGCCTTGATTTATTTGTAGCTGTTCTCACTGTCTGATGTGACTATGCTCATTTAATTTCTCGGCCCATAATAAAGAGAACTGCACCATGAGCTGTGTGTATGTTGTTGTGTGAGTTCCGTTTCCAGCAGCCTTCCTGTTCCACTGTTGCTTCCTCTCCAGTTCTGCACTCAGTGCTGAACAAAGGAGAGGCCAGCACAGACTTTGCAAAATTAACTCTTTCCCTTTGACTACACCTAGTACGTCAGGCCCTGTTCACGTGAAAATAGGCTCTGGTGTGGACACAGAAGGACTTACTGAAATGGTTACAGGGTTAACAACACAATGAGCTGCTGAAGATAAAATGGGCCCAGACATTCCTTTGCACAACTGCAATCCTGTCTGAAAATTGGCTGAACTTGTAAATAATTCTGAGAGTCTTGCATCATTTGGAGCATAGTACTCCTGACATTTCAATTGGATTTTCTTTTTCCCAGTCACCTCATTTCCCATTTAAGACTCCCCCAAGTGACATCATCACATTACTGCAGGAAAACCTCATCTGCTGTGGGATGTTCAACTCATTGGCTTGAAGGACAACAGTTCCTCTGTACTGACTGAATCAGCAGCATTTGTTATTGCTTGCCCATGTATTTCAGGACCAGAAATCTTGACTGATTCCTCTTTCCTCTGGGGGTTGCTGTTGAGCCAAAACTCAAAGTTACATTGATTCCTCCCTGTATTTTCAATGGCCTGCTTGTGTTGGAGGAAGCATCGGCAGAGCTACCAACAGAACACCCCTCACTGAAGGCTGTAACTCTGCACTAAACAACAGTGTCTGGTTCAATAATCTATCAGGGTTATGCTACGTGGAACATGTAATTCACAAAGACACCTTTACACTTCTAAACAGTAATATGTGCAACACTGGAATTATACAATGCAGATCAACGCCTCACACCTGACATAGAGCTCATTGGCTACTGTGTCTCAGTGAACATTATTGTTTTAGGAGTTTGATATCAAATATGCAGATGATAAGGGTCAACTGTCAATGGTAGCTGAATGTAATTCAAGCCTGTATGTCCACAACAACTATCATAAAATAGGGAACGAGGATAAATGTGCTGATCTCTGATTGAAAATCAGTCAATACAGGATGCGTCAGGGGTCATGGTGAACCTCAAAAATTTATTATCGACGTTGCTGACTTGGATGAAGGAACAGAGTTACAGAGAGTCACAGAGTGATAGAGCAGTACAGCATGGATACAGGCCATTCGGCTCAACAAATTCATGCTAACCAATTGTTCACCAGCTGATCCTAATTTCCTGCGTTCAGCCCATATACCTTAAAGTCACAACCCGTCCACATGTCAATCGAAATGTCACCATTGCACCTGCCTCACACTCTTCCTCTGGTAGCTCATTCCATTTACTCATATCCTCAATGTGAAAAAATTGCTCTTCAATTTCCTTTTACATCTTACTTTGCTCACCCTTGACCTATGCTGGCTAGTTTTGGACTCTTCTTCCCTGTAGAAATGGCTGTTACCATCCACATTATCAATGCCACTCATAATTTTAAACACATCTGTAAGATCGCCCCTCATTCTCCAGCATTGCAAGGAATAAAGACCGAGACTGACCAGCCTCTCCCTGGAACTCCGACCCTCTCGTCCTGGCTGTATCCTCGTAAACCTTTCCTGCATCTCTTCCAGTTCAATGATACTGTTTGAATAACAGTGTGATGGAAACTCCACAATACTCCAAGTTGTCACACTTCCTGATTGCCACAGGACTTTGCCCAAGCTGATCGATCAGATTACCAAACCAGGAGAAATGCATGTATGTAGGGTCTTTTAACATGGGAGACTGATGCACAAGCAGCCATCACACGGTCCTTGACAGAGAAAGAGCCAGAATCCAATGGCATGGACGCCAAGACAATTAGGGGCCTACTTCTGCTGTAGCCTTCCTCTGACTTCACATTTGTTGTGATGGTCATCAGAGTTCCAAGATTCCAGAGACTCTAATTTACTACAATCTTCTGCCTGCTCTGCCATTGAGGTCTTGTTTAGACTGTGCTTTGATTAGATCCCTTCCCTTGACATTATTGCCGTGGGTGACCCTGCCAGGAGCTAAGCTCCGCACGGCATCACTCTCAGGTTCTCAGAATCACACAAGCCTCTTCATCACAACAAGGTGGCCGTACCCCGGAGAGGAATATTGAGAGCCTAAAAGACACAACATCTCTAGTTGTGAAAGACTCTGAAAGACTCCCGAAGCAGTATCTGGAGGACATTGAAGCAAACTGGACCATACTGAAGACCACCATCCTTGATGCTTGTAAAAACACCATTGGATACAAGATCAGGAAAAACAAAGATTTGTTTGATGAAAATGACAATGAAATAGGAGAGCTAATCAACAACAAAGGAAAAGCTTTTTGTGTCTGGCAACTGCAAGGGAAAAGGAGAAGCCCACTCCAAAGCTAACACCATAGTCCAACACAGAATGAGGGGAATAAATATTCTGTGGTGGACTGAGAGGGTCCAAGAAATATAGCAGATTTCTGGGGCTTCTTTAATGCAACTAAGGCAGTGTATGGTCCAAATCATTGTGGCCTAAGCCCCCTTCACTCCAAAGGTGGACAAAGGCTGCTAAAGGACAATGATGCCATCAATTCTCAATGGAAGGAACACTTTCAGGAACTGCTTAATCGTAACAACATGGTTGACATTGAAATGATCAATCAGCTTCCACAATGATCCATAAAGGCAGACATGAGTACCCAAGAGGTGTGGACTGCTTGAAAGAAATTAAAGAACAACAAGGCCACTGGGCCTGATGAAATTCCAGCAGAAATCCTCAAGGAAGGTGGCTCAGAACATTTAAAGCATAAATCAAGATCTGGGACCAGGAAAAGATTCCAGTTGAACAGAGGGAGGCTCTGAAAGTCACACACTTCAGAAAGGGTGACAAAGCTGACTGGAAATTATAGAGGCATCTTCCTCCGTTTTATAGCAGGAAGGGTACTCCACTGAATCTTTACGTGATTGGCTTTCAACCTGACAGAAGATCTCCTGCCTGAGTCTTAGTGTGGCCCCCACCCAGTCAGTATAACATCTGATATGATTTTTGCAGCATGTCAGTTGCAGGAAAAAGCCTGGGAACAAAATCTCCTACTTTATTTGGCCTTCAAAGACATTAAAAAATCATTTGATTCTGTAAATTGTCCTGCCCTTTGGCAGGTACTGTCCAAACTTGGGTACCCAGAGAAATGCCTCAAGATCCTGCAGCTCTCACAAAATGACATGAGTGCAACGGTCATCAGCAACTGCGGTTCTGAAACAGCAACTTGTAAGGTTGAGAGCAGGGTCAAACGGGGGTGCATCATTGCTCCAACTCTGTCGGCCATTCTCATTGCAACCATTCTTCACCTCACAGGGCAAGACCTTCCACAAAGAGTCCAGATTCTCTGAAGGACAGATGAGGGGCTCTTTAGCCTTAACAGATGCAAGGCAAAGAGCTAGGTGTCAACTACTTCCGTCATGGAGCTCCAATATGCTGATGATAATGCCATCATTGCTCTCTCTGTTGAGGATCTGCAGTGCATAATGGATGCTTTTGCCAGAGCATACAAGCTCCAGGGGCTTGATCTAAACATCAAGAAAACCCAAGTCCTGCACCAACCTGCTCCAGATTGAGCTCCTAGATCTCCAACCATTCAGGTTGACAACATCCCTCTGAAGAACACTGATCAATTCTCATACTTCTTCAAGAGCCAACTTTGACCTTGAAATTAATCACAGAATCGGCAGTGCGAGTGGAACATTTGCCAGGCTGAGTAAGAGTTTTTTGAAGGTGTTAGTTGTAGGGAAATTGCTGGAGAAATTTCTTAGGGATGTGATTAATGAGCATTTGGAAACCCATGACCTACTTAAGGAGCGCCAGCGTGGCTTTGTGCATGGCAGGTGGTGCCTTACCAATTTTATTGCTGTTTTGGCAAGGTGATGAGAGAGATTGATGAGGGTAGTGCAGTGGATGTTGTCTACATGAATTTTAGTAAGGTGTTTGACAAGGTCCCTCACGGGAAGCTAATCCAGAAAATTAAGATGCATGGGATCTGCAGCAAATTGGCTATTTGGATTTAGAACTGGTTTGCACACAGAAGACAGAGAATAGTGGTTGAAAGGACTTATTTGAGGCGGAGGTCGGTTTTAGTGGAGTTCCACGGGGATCTGTGCTGGGACCTCTGCTGTTTGCAATGTGTATAAATGTCCAAGACAAAGATGTAAATGGGCGAGTCAGTAAATTTGCAGATGTTACCAAGATTGGTGGAGTTGTGGATGGTGTAGAAGACTGGCAAAGAATACAGCATGTTATAGACTAACTGCAGCTATGAGCTGATTAATGGCAGGTGGAGCATGAGATGAAGAGTCCTTGATAGTGAGTCCATAGGTTGTGGGAACAGTTGAGTGATAGACAAGTGAAGTCGAGTGATGTTATCCCAAATGGTTCAGGAGCCTGATTGTTGGGGGATAATAACTGTTACTGAATGTGTTGGTGTGAGTCTTGAGGCTCCTGTACCTTCTTCCTGAAGGCAGCATTGAGAAAAGAGCATGACCTGTGTGTTGGGGGTCGCTCATGATGGTACACAGAATGTCCTGAATGCTCCCTCTCACTTCTTTTTATGGTCTGTTGGTGGGGAAGTTAAGGATCCAGATGCAGAGGGAGGTATTGATTCCGAAGTTCTGGAGTTTGGCGATGAATTTGCTTGGAGTTATAGTATTGAAGGTGGAGCTGTAGTTAATAAACTCTAATCTATCATAACTAGCTTTACTCTGCAGATGCTCCAGAGTGGAGTGTCGGGCCAGAGAAATGGCATCCACCATAGACCTGTTCTAGCAATAGACAAATTACACTTGGTAGAGGTTATCTGGAAGACTAGGGTTATGTATGCCATTACCAGCTTCTCCATAAGACAGAGGAGTAGGATTAGGCCATTGGGCCCATCAAATCTGCTCTGCTGTTCCATAATGGCAGATTTATTATCCCCCTCAACCCCATTCTCCTACCATCTCCCCATGACCTTTGGCCCCCTTACTAATCAAGAAACTATCATCCTCCACTGTACATGCACCCAATGACTTGACCTCAATAGCTGCCTTGGCAAGGGACCCAACAGATTCACCATCCTCAGCTAGAGAAAGTCCTTCTTACCTCTGTTCTAAAGAGTTGTCCTTCTCTTTAGAGGCTGTGTCTTCTTCTCCTAGATTTCCCCATTATAAGAAACACCCTTTCAATGTCCACTCTATCTAGGCCTTCCAATGGTTTTTAGGCTTCAATGAGATACCCCTTATTCTTCTGAACTCCCAAGAGTACAGGCCTAGAGCCGTCAAATACTCCTTGCACATTAATCTTTTCATTCCCAATGTCTTTCTTGTGAACCTTCTCTGTCTCTGTCCAATGCTAGCATAGACTTTCTTAGATAAAGGGCCCAAAACTGCTCAGGTACTCCAAGTGCAGTCTGACCAATTTCTTATGTAGTCTCAGCATTATATTCTAATTCTGACAAAAAAACTACTAACATTACTTTTGCAATCCTTACCACCAACTCAGTCTGGACGATAAACTTTAGGGTATCCTGCACAAGGACATCTCTGACCCGGAGACCTGGGAGGCAACTTACCATCTGGGAGTGTCATAGTCTTCAAAACCCCATCTGTTCTCTTTCAGTACTGCTCACCTCCTCTCCCCTCTTACCTCTGAGCCACAGAGCCAGACTCAATGCCAGAGACCTGACTGCTGTGGTATTGCTTTGTGTTTTGATTGTCAGGTTGGATGGTGTGGGAAAATGCTAACTCGCAAAATTCCTTTTGGGCAAAGGAGGCTCATGCACTATTCTCAACACATCCTACAAGTCACCTGGACCAAATGGACTACACCTGCAGTTTCTGAAAGAGGTAGCTGAAGAGATTGTCATGACATTAGCAGTGATCTTTCAAGACTCAATAGGTTCAGGTATAGGACTGGAGGATTGGAAAATTGCAAATGCTGGACCATGTTTCAAGAAGGGAAGAGGCAGAAGAAAGGAAATTATAGGCCAGCTGATTGACTCAGTGGTTGGGAAGATGTTGGAGTTGATTGGTAAGGATGAGATTTTGGGGTGCTTGGAGACACAACAAAATAGGCCAATGAAGGTATGGTTTCCTAATGCAAAAATCTTGCTTGACAAATCTGTTGAAGTTCTTTGAAGAAATAACAAGCAGGATTGACATAGGTGGATATTGTGTACTTGGATTTTCAGAAAGTTTTGACAAGATGCTGCACATGAGTCTGCTAAACCAGATAAGTGCACAGGAAAGATACCAGCTTGAAAGGAACATTGGTTGATTGGCAGGAGGCAAAATGTGTGAATAAAGACATCCTTTTCTGTTTGGATGCTGGTGCCTAGTGGTGTTCCACAGGGGTCTGTGTTGGGACCACTTCTGATGATGTTGCATATTAACCATTTGGATAATGAAATTGATGATTTTGTGGCCAGGTTTGTGGATGATGTGAAGATTGGTGGAGGGGCAGGTAGTGTTGAGGAAACAGGTAGGATGCAGGAGGACTTAGACAGATCAGGAGATTGGGCAATAAAGTAGCAAATGAAATACAAGGTTGGAAAATGCGTGGTTATGCACTTTGGTAGTAGAAATAAATGTGCGGGCTATTTTCTAAACAGGGAGAAAATCTAGGAATTTGAGATTCAGAGGGACTTGGAAGTCCATGCGCTCAACACCCCGAAGGTAAACTTGCCGGTTGAGTCGATGGTGAGGAAGGCAAATGCCATGTTAGCATTCATTTCAAGAGGTCCAGAAAATGAGAGCAAGGATGTGATGCTGAGGCTTTATAAGGCACTGGTGAGACTTCACCTTGGGTATTGTGAACAGTTTTGGGTCCCTCATCTTAGAAAAGATGTGCTGGCATTGGAGAGGGTCCAGAGGAGGTTCACAAGGATGATTCCAGGAATGAAAGGGTTATCATATGAAGAATGTTTGATGTCTTTGGGTCTGTACTCGCTGGAATTCAGAAGGATGAAGGGGGTCTTTTGAATGTTGAAAAGCCTAGACAGAGTAGATGTGGAAAGGATGTTTCCCATGGTGGGAGAGTCTAGGACAAGACGGCACAGCCTCAGGATGGAAGGGCACCCTTTCAAAACAGGGATATGGCGTAATTTCTTCAGCCAAAGGGTGGAGAATTTGTGGAATTTGTTGCCACATGCAGCTGCGGAGGCCAGGTCATTTGGTATATTTAAGGCAGAGAGTGATGATTGGACATAGCATCAAAAGTTATGGGGAGAAGGCTGGAAACTTGGGTTAAGGAGGAGATAGAATAACAGATCAGCAGTTATTGAATGGCGGAGCAGACTCAATGGGCCAAATGGGCCAATTCTGCTCCAATGTCTTATGGTCTTCATTTCAAGAGCACTAGAATATAAAAGCAAGGGTGTAATGCTGAGGCCGTTTCAAGCACTACTCGTGCCTCACTTGGAGTACTGTGAGCAGTTTTTAGCCTCTTATTTAAGAAAGAATGTGATAACATTGGCATTGGTTCAGTGGAGGCTCATGAGAATGATTCTGGAAATTGAAGGTTTATCATATGAGCAGCGATTAAAGGTTCCGGGCATGTGCTCGCTGGAATTTAGAACAATAAGGAGAGATCTCATTGAAAGCTGTGAGATGTTGAAAGGCATAGGTAGAGTAGATGTGAAGAGGATGTTTCCTTTTGTGGGGGAATCTAAAACCAGAGGGAAAAGCCTCAAAATAGAGGGACGTCCATTTAGAACAGAGATGAGGGGAAATTTCTTTAGCCAGATGGTGGTGAGTCTGTGGAATTTGCTGCCACAAGCAGCTGTGGAGTCCAGGTCACTGGGTGCGTTTAAGGTGGAGGGTGATAACTTCTTGATTAGTCAGGGCATGAAAGCTTACGGTGAGAAGGCAGAAGAATAGGGTTGAGAGGGAATTGGATCAGCCATGATGAAATAATGGAGAGGACTCAATTGTCCAAATGGCCTAATTCTGCTCCTATATCTTATGTCTTATATTAAGTTAAAGCTCCATATCTTTAAGTTGCTCACCCCAGCAATGCCAGCATTTAAACTGCTGACAATGCAATCACCACAGAAAGGTATTAAAATTTGATCAGTGACGACTGAGTGCAAAACATTCCAAACACTTGGCTGTACCTCAGTGTTCAAG
Organism: Hypanus sabinus; assembly: GCF_030144855.1. Taxonomy (NCBI): domain Eukaryota; kingdom Metazoa; phylum Chordata; class Chondrichthyes; order Myliobatiformes; family Dasyatidae; genus Hypanus; species Hypanus sabinus. The sequence goes on along the minus strand of NC_082718.1, from coordinate 13,844,012 downwards.
CTCCAGTTCCATATTCTACACCAAACACAGAACTTCTAAGTCTTCCTCCACATCATCAGTGTGTGAGCAGATTGGATCTTCAGTTTTGTTCCACCGGTGCACTATTTCTTGTGCCTCATCAATTATCTTAATCCAGGAAATGGTGGATGGATAGGTTAACTCACAGCTTGTGGGTGGAAAACCACATTGCCTATCCAAAGTTTAATAGTGAAATTACTGACATTGACACTATTGTTGATGAAAGAACATTTTGGCTTCTTCATCAGGTAGTCTGAAGCTGCAGCAACCATGTAGTATTTGCCTTTCACTAGAGCACAACACAAAAGATTGGTATCTGTGGGAATATTGACACTGAACAATTTTCAGAAGTCACCAAGTCCAGACTCTAAAGTTTCCTTCTGCACCATTTCTTTGGGACAGATCCAATGGTTCTCACCTAAGTCCACCACCATTTACCCTGTTTCATACTTTATTAATTTGAGCAGTGAAACCCAAGTGCCTTGATGATATTTGCCCATGTTTTAACCTCTGTGCATAGAATGAGACTGGTAGTCCCCTCTTCTGAGTATGTCAGATACTGCACCCACTAAAAACTGTCTTCACCTTCAGCACCTTCTAGTACCTGGTTTATTGGTATTAAATTGGGGATACCCAGTTGGGGACATACTGTATCACTGTTTGGCACACATAGGAAGAGATTAGACAAGGTGTGATCCTAATTGAAGAGATGATAGCAATGGCCAGGTATGGGTAGAGACATGCAGTGCTGCTAAAAAGTTTGTGAACCCTGCAGAAAATTTTCTAGTTCTGCATTTTTATGACTTAACACTTGATCAGATCTTCACTCAAGTCCTGGAACTAGATAAAAAGAACCCAAGTAAATAAGTAACAAAAAAAACATTATACTTGTTCATTTACACTGAGAAAAAAATGATCCAATATTACATGTATTTGTTGGAAAAAGTATGTGAACCTTTGGGATAATTCCTTCTACAAAAATGCTGGAGGAACACAACAGACCAGACAGCATCTATAAGGAGAAGCACCTTTGACGTTTCGGGCCGAGACCCTTCGTCAGAACCCTTCCTTCGTCCTGATGAAGGGTCTCAGCCCGAAACGTCGACAGTGCTTCTCCTTATAGATGCTGCCTGGCCTGCTGTGTTCCACCAGCATTTTGTGTGTGTTGTTTGAATTTCCAGCACCTGCAGATTTCCTTGTGTTTGCTCCTTCTACAAAAGCTATTATTTGGAGCCAGGTGTTGCAATGAATGAGATGAGGTTGGATGTGTGGGTTGTAGAGGTGCTCTGCCTTATAAAAAAGACACACAAAGTCAGGTAACTTACAGAGCCTGCTCTTCTTAAGGATCAATACTAGGATCAAAACAACTTTCAGAGGACATTAGAAGAAAAAAATTGAAGAGATGCATGAAGCCAGAAATGGCTACAAAAGCATTTCTAAAGACTTGAGTGTTCATCAGTCCACAGTCAGAGAAATTATCTACAAGTGGAGGAAACTCAGTACTGTTGCTACTCTCCCTAAGAGTGGGCATCCTGTAAAGATCATGGCAAGAGCACAACGTGCAATGCTAAAGGTGGTGAAAAGGAACCCAAGGGTAACAGCAAAAGACCTGCAGGAATCTCTAGAACTTGCTAAAGTCTTTGTTCATGTGTCCACTTTCAGAAAAAAAACCTGAACAATAATGGTGTTCATGGAATAACACCACGGAGGAAACCACTGCTTTTTAAAAATAAACATTTCTGCGTGTCTCAAGTTTGCAAAACACTACCTGGATGTCCTACAATGCTATTGGGGCAAGATTCCTTGAACAGATGAGACAAAAGGTGAACTTTTTGGCAGAAATGCACGTTGCTATGTTTGGAGGAAAAAGTGCAACGCACACCAACACCAAAACCTCATCCCAACTGTGAAACATGGTTGAACAATCGTCATGGTTTGGGGCTGCTTTGCTGCCTCAGGGCTTGGACAGCTTGCAATTATTGAGGGAACAATGAATTCAAAAGTGTATAGTGTATCAAGACATTTTACAGGAGAATGTCAGGGTAGCAGTCTATCACCTGAAGCTTAATAGAAGTTGGATAATGCAATAAGACAATGATCCAAAAAACAAGAGTAAATCAACAACAGGTTTAAAAAGAAGAAAATTTATGTTTTGGAATGACTGAGTCAAAGTCTGGGCCTTAATCCAACTTACGTGTTGTGGAAGGACCTGCAGCAAGCAGTTCATGCAAGGAAGCCCACCAGCATCCCGGAGTTAAAGTAGTTTTGTAAGGAGGAATGGCGTAAAATCCCTCCAAGCCAATGTGCAGCACTGATCAACAGTTACCAAAAACATTTGGTTGAAGTTATTGCAGTACCAGGGAATAACACTAGTTACTGAAAGAAAAGGTTCACACACTTTTTCCAACAAATATATATACTATTGGATCATTCTTTTCAATAAATAAATGAACAAGTATAATGCTTTTTTGTGTTTTTTATTGCATTGGGTTCTCTTTATCTAGTTTTAGGACTTAGGTGAAGATCTGATCACATTTTAGGTCATATTTATGCAGAATTAGGGAAATTCTACAGGGTTCACAAATGTCCTAGCACCACTGTAGTTAAGTTTTCCCAGTAGATTCAGAATTAAATTTACTTATCATGTGTACATGGAAACTGAAGGTGAAAGGTGTTGTTTACTTGAACAACCAACACATCTAAGGATATGCTGGGATTTATTGTGCTCAAAATGCTCAGCAGAATAACACAGAACACAATGTGAACAGAACACAACAAGCGCCAAAACAATAACAGTGAAACAGTGGGGTGCTTGGCCAGATGGATTGGAGGAGGATACCAGCAGGGATGACAGCACAGGATAGATGGCTGAAGTTTCTGGGAATAATTCACAAGATGCAGAATAGGTATATCCCACAGAGGATGAAGTTCTCAAATGGCAGGGGTAGGAACCGTGGCTGACAAAGGAAGTTAAAGACAATATAAAAGCCAAGGAAAAGGCATATAATGGGGCAAAGATGAGTGGGAAGTTAGATGATTGGGAAGCTTTTAAAATCCAATAAAAGGCAACTTAAAAGCTATAAAAAAGAAAAAGAAAATATGAGAGCAGTGGGAAGATTCAGTGAGTGTGGATGCTTGGGAAATGGAGGACATGCTGGTGAGGGCAACATCACTGGTGGAGGAAGGGAAATCCATTTTACTGAGTGCAGTAATGATTGTAGATTCGATATTTAGGGGACCAGACAGGAGATTCTGTGGACATGAAAGAGAAACCCAGATGAAATATTGCCTCACATATACGAGTGTCAGGAATGTTTTGGATCAGGTCCAGAGCATCTTGAAGTCAGAATTGTGATGCATATTGGTAAGAACATCACAGGTAGTAAAAGGGAGGAGGTTCTGAAGAGAGGATATAGTGAGTTAGATAGAAAGCTGAAAAGCAGGACCTCCAGGGTAGTAATCTCTGGATTGTTGCCTGTGCCACGTGCCAATGAGGGTAAGAGTAGGATAATTTGGCGAGTGAATGCGTGGCTGAGGAATTGGTGTAGGGGGTAAGATTTCAAATTTATGGATCATTGGAATATCCTCTGCAGAAGGTATGATCTGTACAAAAAGAATAGGTTACACCTGAACTCGAGGGGGACAAATATCCTTGTAGACAAGTTAGCTAGAGCTGTTAGGGGGGATTTAAACTAATTTGGAAGCGGTTGGGAACCGGAGTGATAGGGCTGAGGATGGGGCAGTTGATATACAAGTAGATGCAGTGTGCAGTGTGGCTGTGAGGAAGGAAAGGCAGATCAGCAGGAACATTTCAGTCAGTGGGATGAGTTAATGAGCAACAGGGGGCCAAAATCTAAAAGGATGAATAATACAGGACTGAAGACATTATATTTGAATGCACGTAGTATACAGAATAAGGTAGATTATCTTCTCGTGCAGTTAGAGATTGGCTGGCATGACATTGTGGGCATCACTGAGTTGTGGCTGAAAAAACAACATAATTAGGACCTTAACATCTAAGCATACGCATTGTATCAAAAGGACAGGCAGTAGGCAGAGGGGATGGGATGGCTCGGTTTGAAAAAATATGAAATCAAATCCTTAGAAAGAGCTGACATAGGATTGGAAATTGCGGAACCCTTATGGGCAGGGTTAAGAAACTGCAAAGGTAAAAAAAGACTCTGATGGGAGTTATACACAGGTCTCCAAACAGTTGTCAAGATATGGGATACAATTAGAATGGGAAATTGAAAAGGCATGTAAAAAGGGCAATATTATGATAGTCATGGAGGATTTCAATAAGCAGGTAAATTGAAAAAGTTAGGTTGGTAATGGATCCCAGGAGATGGAATTTGTAGAATGCTGACATGATGGCTGCAGCCTAGTCACACTGTTGTAAATTCTCATTCTTTGCAACTATTCCAATAAATCCCCTCTGTGTCCTCCTCAGAATCTTTATTTCACTCCAGTATATGGTGACCAGGACTGAATACACCAAGTGCAGGTGACGGGAAAGAGATAATTTTGCAATGTTTGAGCTGCAGCATTGCGTGCAGATGAGGGGTGAAAGCAACAGTGGGACAGGATGTCTGCTGGAAACTGGACTCACACAACAACACACACAGCTCAGGATGCAATTCTCTTTATTATTGGCTGAGAAACTAAATGAGTACAGTCTCCACAGACAGTGAGAGTGTTTACAAAGAAATCAGGCACTGAATCCACCGCTGGAAATGATGAGTGGATAGTTCTGGAGTCTTCTAAATACTGTGAAATTTGTAGGCACAAACAAAGCCAAGTTTCTCATCACAGGGATAATCATTCCACTTTGAAGGACCTTGAAGCAGAGAAAAGGAATCCAACATTGACCTGTTAGTCCACAAGCTTAATGTTACAGTTGCTGAAAATCTGAAAATAATTCTGGAAATATTCAGTAGGTCAGACAGCATGTGTATATAGAGAAAGAGGAAGGTCATTAATGGAGAAAATACATTTATTTCTCTCTCTCCACAGATGCTGCCTCGCCTGCAGAGTGTTTCCAGCACTTTCTATTTTTTGTTTAATCTAAATATTTCCTCTTTTTGAGTCAAAGTCTATGAGCCATGAATTTTTTTTGACCTTGATCCATGTGGTTGCCTTGTAAAATAAGGGAGTCACTTCCTATTGTGGTCAGGATAAGTGTTGCTGAAACCTGATATCTCACAAAGTTCACTGGGGACTTGGAGTGTTCCAGACTGAAGTGGCTGGGCTCACCCTGGGCTGGAACCCCTGGACAGCGTGCCTATCCCATCAGTGATAAACTGAGCCTTCACTGTTTCATGGGAACAGGGTCTGGAATCTCTGGAATGTAGAAGATAAACATAATATTTCTGGTTTCAATTTTTACCCAGAAAAAAATTATTTCTTTCTGTTATGAGGAGAAAATGGGAGGGCCATGAGTCAGTCCGCATTAGGGGATCAGAGGCGAAGAATTTTATATTCCTCAGCATTACCATTTCAAAGAATGAATCCTGTGTTTAGCACTTAAATGCCATTACAAAGAAACCATGGCAGCACCTTTACTTTCTTGGAAGTTTGTGAAGATTTTGACAGACTTCTATAGATGCACAATAGAGAGACTGGTTGCATCACAGCTTGGAATGGAAACACCAATACCCTCGAACCAAACAGTCAACACAAGGTAGTGTGTATGGCCAGTCTGTCACCTTATGAAGGACCCCACACCCACCTCATACAAACTCTTCTCCCTCCTGCTGTCTGGGAAAAGGCACCGAAGCATTCAGACTCTCATGACCAGACTATGTAACAGTTTCTTCCTCCAAGCTATCAGACTCCTCAATACCCAAAGCCTGGATGAAACCTTACTGCCCTATTTTCTTGTTTATTATTTATTGTAATGCCTGCATTGTTCTGTGCACTTTATGCAGTCCTGGGTAGGTCTGTAGTCTAGTGTAGTTTTTCTCTGTGTTTTTTTTTACATAGTTCAGTCTAGTTTTTGTACTGTGTCATGTAACACCATGGTCCTGAAAAACATTGTCTCGTCTTTACTGTGTACAATACCAGCAGTTATGGTTGAAATGACAATAAAAAGTGACGACTTGACTTGAGTATACCAAGAAAGAGTGCTATCACAAGATATCAGATACTATTATTAAGGAGCCCTCACCATCCAGGCCAGGCTCTCTTCTTGCTGCTGCCATGAGAACGGAGATACAGGAGCTGATGGTCCCACAAGCACTGAACTGATTCCACAACCTATGGAATCACTTTGAAGGACTCTACAACTCATGTTCCAATATTATTGAATCTTTATTTATTTATTTATTTATTATTATTTGGTTTGTTTCTTTTATACTTGCACTATTTGTTGCCTCTTGCACGTTGGTTCTTTGCCTGTCTTTGTGAGTAGTTCTATTGTGTTTATTTGTATTTACTGTGAATGCCCACGAGCAAATGATATTAAATTTTCTTTGAACTTTGTACTTTGAGTTTCTTTATCTGCAGTGCCACGCCTCAGGATCCTCCAAACCTGATATTACATTCCTTGTAAGCGTCACACTGAGTCGAATCTGAAAAATTAGCTCTGTTGTTCAGATGAGCATGGGGTCGATTCATTCCTCTGTGGTGACAAGTGTGGTGAACTACATATACCTGCCTGGACACGCCCCTCTGCCAACTGCTCTTGTGGCTCCTCTCACAGACCCCTGTATAAAGGTGATTGGGGCACTGCTCCTCCCACTGTCTTCAACATGGTTGTGCCCGTTTTCGCTGTTAATAAAAGCCTATTATTTTGTACTCTACTTCCAATCTCCTAGAGTTATTGATAGTGCATCAATTTTATTAACAGCAATTTTAAAACATGGAATCCATTTTATGACCCGACAAATTGGATATAGACCCTCAATCACAGGAGGCTGGCAATGCTTTCGAACTCTGGCTAGCCTGCTTCGAATCATACCTCAAGGAAATTCAGGTGACCGAGCCTGCCACTATGAGCAGAGTTCTCCTCTCCAGGGTCAGTCCACGGGTCTACTTGCTGATCAGGGATCAACCGAACTACCAGGGTGCGATGGATGCCTTCAAACAACAATACCTGTGGCCGGTGAACACCGCCTATGTAAGATATCACTTAGCGACACGGCAGCAGCAGGCAGGAGAGTCGAGCGCTGAGTTTGTCCGGGTCCTACAGACACTCGTGCGGGCCTGCGATTGCAGGGAGCTGACGGCGGAACAGCATGCAGACCTCCTGGCACGAGACGCCTTCGTCACGGGGATCAGGTCAGTGTACGTACAGAAGCGGCTGCTGGAACACGCCGATCTTACCTTACATTCGGCGATTGAGCTGGCCGACACACTGGAGGCCGCTCTGAACAATGCTGATGCTCTCCAGGCATGCGATCTCCCGCCGATCTCGTGGACACTGCAGACCCCTCAACCTGCCAGTGAATTGACCACGGCTGCTGCCAGTCGTGAGTCTGTGAAGTCCCTGCAACCCTCCGACAAATCGACCACGGCTGCTGCCAGTCGCAAGTCCACGAAGTGTTACTTCTGCGGACTCGAGAAGCACCACCAAAAATGCTGCCCGGCCCGAGAAGCTACCTGCTCCAGCTGCGGAAAGAAGGGCAACTTCGCCAAGGCCTGTAAGTCCAAACCGGGAGCACTGAGAGTTTTGTTCACCCGGACACGGTGCAACGCTGCAGACTCGTGAAACGACTGGTAAGCCAGAGGGTAGCTATGGCTTCTGGGTCGCATACTACAGACATCCTGGGGGATTGTGTAGTGACACTGGTGGTGCAGGGCACAGAATATCAGGACGTTGTCTTACTGGTCATGCCTCAACTGTGTGCCCCTGTGCTATTGGGGCTCAACTTCCAGAGCCACCTGAAAAGCGTGACAATGGAGTATGACGGGCCCCTCCCACAATCACTGTCAGGAATCCCCAGTTCTGTGGGAATTCGTCACATACCCCGCTACTGACCACACACACACACCGAACCGCACATCCCACCCTACACCATGCCAACAGCTGCACTACGGACACCACTTGCGGCCTCTCTACCCTTAAGATCCCTCCCCCACCACTGTTCACCAACCTGACTCCCAACTGTAAACCTGTGGCAACTAAAAGCAGGAGGTACAGCGTAGGGGACAGGGCCTTCATTAAGTTGGAGGTGCAGCGGCTGTTCAGGGAGGGGATCTTTGAGCCAAGCACAAGTCCTTGGAGGGCCCAGGTGGTTGTTGTTCGGAACAGGGAGAAAAATAGGATGGTCATGGACTACAGCCAGACCATCAATAGATTCACGCAGCTTGACGTGTACCCACTACCTTGCATCACGGATATGGTCACTCAAATAGCTCAGTACAATGTGTACTCGACCATAGACCTAAAATCCGCTTACCATCAGCTCCCCATCTGCCCGGAGGACCGCCCCTACACTGCCTTCGAGGCGGGCGGCAGACTTCCTGCGCCTCCCCTTCGGTGTCACAAATGGTGTCTTTGTCTTCCAGAGGGAAATGGACCGGATGGTGGACCAGTGCCAACTGAAGGCCATGTTCCCATATCTGAATAATATCACCATTTGCAGTCCAACTGGCAAGATCACGACACCAACCTCCAACAATTTTTACAAGCGGCCAAAGCTCTTAACCTTACCTATAACAGGGACAAGTGTGTGTTTGGAACCACCCGACTTGCTATCCTTGGGTATGTCGTGGAGAAGGGAGTCATTGGCCCTGACCCCGACTGTATGCGCCCCCTGTGGAAATCCCTCTTCCCATCACCCTCAGAGCCCTCAAAAGGTGCCTAGGCTTCTTCTCCTATTACGCCTGCCCCCTGGTCTAGTCCACCACCTTTCCCCTCTCAGCTGAGGCCCACGCGGCCTTCAGCTGCATTACAGGGGACACCGCTGAAGCAACAATGCATGCAGTGAATGAGACCATTCCCGCCCAAGTAGAGAGTGACGCCTCCGACTTCGCGCTGGCTGCTACCCTCAATCAGGCAGGAAGACCGGTGGCGGTCTTCTCCCATACCCGTCAAGGCCCTGAAATTCAGCTCTCCGCAATGGAGAAAGAAGCTATTAGGCACCAGAGGCACTATCTCACCGGCAAAAAGTTCACCCTGCTGACTGACCAGCGCTCGGTTGCATTCATGTTTAGCAACCAACAGCGGGGCAAAATCAAAAATGATAAAATTTTGAGATGGAGAATTGAACTCTTCACCTACAACTACGACATCCTGTACTGGCCTGGACGGCTCAAGGAACCTCCGATGCCCTATCCCGGGGAACATGTGTCAGTGCACAGATCAATTGGCTATACGCCCTCCATGCAGATGTTTGCCACTCGGGGGCCCAGCAGGTTCACCTACTTCATGCCAACCTGATGGGCGGGAGGACATGGTCTCCATCCATGACCTGGCGCCCGCAGGAACACCAGACCCCTACCCTGAACAGTCTGTGGTAACTATGAACCCCGTACCCACCGATCTATATCCCCACGTGACACCGCGCACTCCAAGCCCTACACGGACACCTCACGACACTCCCGTACTGAGCACCACGCATACGCACACGCACACGCATGTGGGGTTACTGATGCCTAACGGGCTGGCACCTCAAGTCAGGCCGGAGCCAGCACAACACCCGTCACCGGTGCAATCACCACTGGTGCTACGTAGATCGCAGCAATGTACTCGACCGTCTGATAGGCTTGACCTGTAAATATACATGTCGGGAACTTCGCCCCCTGGGGACTCTCCTTTAAAAAAAAAGGAGGGGTGATTGTGGTAAACCATGTATATCTGTTTGGACATGCCCCTCTGCTGGCTGCTCCCGTGGTTCCTCCCACAGACCCCTATATAAAGGTGATTGGAGCACTGCTCCTCCCACAGTCTTCAACATGGTTGTGCCCATTTTCGCTGTTAATAAAAGCCTATCATTTTGTACTCTACTTCCAGTCTCCTAGAGTTATTGATAGTGCAAAAGACAAGCCTCTTCAATACTGTGTCTGAAACGGACTTCGAAGAAAATAAAGTTTCCCTCACTGTTAACACCATGATGAATATGCACACAGTCTTCATTGTCGTGATCATCAGGCTGACCTCTATCCCAGTCTTTGTAAGTGTAGTCAGTTCCATCGATCCATGTGAAATTCCCTTCCTGTGGGATAGAAATCAGTGATTATTTCTGTGGGAACACTGAGTAACCTGTCACTTAATGGTACAGGGAGGAGCTGGACCTGAGTCAGAGTGAGACCAGAATACGAGCAGACAGGACAAACGGGGCAGTGAATGAGATTTTAAATGATGGACTGTCAGGGTGGGGGAAATCTCATGGAAGAAACAGAATCCTTGGAACAAAAGAAACCGGATCTGAGAGTAAAAGTCAGGGAGAAGGAGAAATGATAACTCGGACAACGAGTTATTGAGCACAAATACACAAACTGATCTCATAAACACTAGAGGGACAAACGACAGACGAACTTAAAAAGACTGCACATGAATGGACACAGACTACAAAACCAAATGTGAATTGGAGGCAGGAAAATTTGTGACTCACTTAGATCCTGTATAGAGTTCTGGTCTCCAATGTATGGATTGGGTATGGAGACACCACTGAAGGTGAGAACACGTTTGCAGGGACAATACCAGAAATGAAAAGTCATACATATCAATAAAGGTTGAGCAAACTTGAGCCATTGTCTCTCATTGACTGATGGTAATCTCTCTCTCTCTCTGAATGGCTACCTTTTCTAACTGTAGAGCCACATCTACAATTAACACTTGGATGTTGAAGCCAGATGATTGTGTGTGGAATGGCCAAGCAGCTCACTGGGATCCTCCTTCAAACTGTGAAGATTCAACAGGATCAACATAGAGAAATGTTTCCACTTGTGGTGCATGGCCACAAACACAGGAGAGCCACAGATCAATCCAGCAGGCTCCTCGAGAGAAACTCTTTTCTCCAGATTGTGACGCACTGGGGTCAGTGATTGGTAGGAAAAGACAGAGACACCACTCATGAGGGAGAAAGGAAAGTCACACTGATCATGTCAGATGAAGGAGTGATGCACCATCAATAACTCTGAGACGTGAGTTAAGGTAGGCTTTTATTGGCTGGAAGAAAGCACAAGCAGCAAGTGACCACCACACAACATCCTGGAGACTGAGGAAGGGGCTGTGCCTCCAATCGCCTTTATACCGGGGTCCGTGGGAGGAACCACAGGAGCAGTCAGCGGGGTGTGGGGGGCATGTCCAGACAGGTATATGTAGTTCACCACAAGGAGAGAGAGAGAAGGCTCGTGTAAAGATAAACAGGGACATTAACATTTGTAAACTTGAGGAAATCTGCAGATGCTGGAAATTCAAACAACACACACAAGATGCTGGTAGAACACAGCAGGCCAGGCAGCATCTATAGGGAGAAACGCTGTCGACGTTTGGGGCCGAGATCTGAAGGGTCTCGGCCCGAAACGTCGACAGTGCTTCTCCCTATAGATGCTGCCAGTCCTGCTTTGTTCCTCCAGCAATTTGTGTACTTTAAAATGTGTGACTTTATTTGTTCACATGACTTGGTGTCATTGGTCAGAGCATAATTTATTGTCCTTCCCTGATCATCCTCTGACCATTTCAGAGGGCAGGTAAGAGTCACACATTGATGGATCTCTGGAGTCACAGTGAGGTCAGACTGGGGAAGGATGGCAGATTCCTCACCCTGAAGAACAACAGTGAACCGGATGAGTTTTTACAACAGTCTGGTCGTTCCATTGTCACCATTTCTGATAAAAATGTTTTACTCTGGATTTATTGCATTTTATTTACTTGGATCCAAATCCGGATTTGGATGGGATTCAAATTTGTGTCCCTGGATCATTAGGGTACACCCAGTAACTTAACCACTACACTACTGCACCCCTGTTACTCTACAGGATGTCAGGTGTAATTCTGTCAGTGAACACTGATGCCACTTCAGAGATTCATCAATGTGTTAATGTAATCTGCCCTCTGAAATGGTCAGAGGAGGTTGGGGAAGGACAACTTCTGGTCTGGCCAGGGTCATGACATCCTGTAGTGTAAAGCCTCATCGTTAACTTTACCATGCAAATGTCATTCAGGCCAATCCAAGCCCATGGCTTATTCTTCTCCACGGCAGCGACTACTTCAGAAATGAAAGCATTGTGTTCATCTGAATTCACTGAAGCCAGCTGTCCGTAATATGACTTTTGATCACAGAAATCCTTTAAATGAAAGAAATAATTTATCTGTCAGTGAGAATCAGCGTCTTTCGTCCTCTTACAGGCCGTTCAGTAAATTGCCCAACCTGACAGAACAAATAACAGTAGAACTGAAGAACAGGCCTTCAGATCCATAATGTTGTGAGGTTAATTAAGCCAAAAATGCCAAATTAACATAATGTCTTCTGAATGCACCCAGCCCATATCCTTTCATTCTCTGTATATTCATGTGATTATCTAAGAGCCTCGTAAGCACCTCTATTCTATCTACTGCCACCACCACTGCAGAGAGCACATTGCAGGCACCCTCCACTTCCTTGTCAAAATTTGTTCCCACATAGCTCCTTTGAAGTTACTCCCCCTCAACTAAAATACTGTACCTGCCCTCTGGTATTAGACACATTGACCATGGGAACAGGATACCAGCTGTCTACTCTGTCTAGGCATTTCATATTTATATAAACTCCATCAAGACTCTCCTTAGTCATCACCACTCCAGAGATAAAAATCCTAATTTCTCAAACCTCTCCTTAGAGCACAGGACCACCAATGTAGGCAACAGCTTCATAAACCTGTCTGACTCCTTTCCAAAGCCTCCACATCCTTCTTGTAATGGGCAGACCAAGAATGAATAAAATTTTCCAGACAAGGCCTATCCAGAGTTTAATAACACTGCAAAATAACTATATAACTTCCTGTCTCTTGAACTCATTGCCTCAACTAATAAGAACAAGCATGCCTTACACCTTCTTCATCTCCCATCAACTTGTGCAACCATTTTCTGGGAGCTATGGACTTACATCCTAAGAAGTATCTGTACATCATGGCTGTCAAGGGCCCCAATACTAACCATGTACTGTTCCTTCACATTTGATCTCCTAAAGTGCAGCACCAGCCTGGATTAAACTTCATCTGCCATTCTTCACCCATATCTACAATGATCCATATTTTTTGGCAATCTTTCACACTCTCCACAACACTATCACTCTCTGCAGTCTGTGAACTTACAAAACCCACCCACCATGAATTTTTATTCATGTGACTTACATCCATCACAAACTGTAGAATGTCCCAGGACAGTTCACAATGGAACACTATCAGTCAGGGAATACCATCCAGAATAAGATACATTGACTACTACACTCTCTCATCTACATGCAAGTCAATTCTGAATCCAAGCAGCCAGGTCACCACAGATCTCACTCACTTTCACCTTCTGGATGAGCATCCCATGCAGGACCTTATCAAATGACTGACAAAAATCAATGTAAAATAGTAGTCGCCAACCTGTCAATCGCGATTGACCAGTCGATCTGTAAGACTTCCCCGGATGATCCCAAAAAAAGAAAAATAAATACACAAATACTGTTGAGAGATTGTTTCTGGGTTGCAGGGTTTTAGTTCCGTTCTTTCTGCCCAGTGCACAAGCGTGTAGCTCTCCTGCACTACACAGTGTACTTCTGTGGTCCCCACAGCTGAAACAATATGAGTCAGCTGCATCTTTCCTCATTCCCTGTCACGCACACTGTTGAACTTGAATACATGCGAGGTCATCAGGCGACTAAACGCAGTGACACACTCGCGCCAGGGATCGCTGGTTGGCCTCGTGTGGCCGGCGGGAAGTGCCGTCGCTACTGGCCTGGAGCGCTGCCTCTGAACCTGTTCACCACACCGAATGTTCATGGGGAACCCGGTGCTAAAATATTCGCAGACGACCTAATTCGGACTCAGCATTTTGTAAGTAGCAGAGCAGCTACCGCGCTGCGATCTACCGAAGTAAACTTTTGTCGGCCGATAGATCCTACAAGGGTGGGCAGGTGGGTGCTCTGTCGCACGCCCCGCTCGGTCGGCCACTTGCTCCGGACTGCGACCGCTGTGGGGACCTCTGGCTCTGAACTTGTCCTCTCACCCCACCCACGACCAGCTGCCCTTGGCCAAGGCGTCTGGTGGTGGGCGGGCAGGAGGCTGAGTTCGGGCACAGAGGCTGTCTAATGAGGCAATGGCTCAAAACAGTTTCAGTACCTTGTGTCCAAGCACCCTGCACTTAAAGATGAACCCGCTGAGCTTTTTCAGAGGAAGAAACGTGAGCAAGCCGAACAGAAGCTGAGAGCCGCGAAAACTAAATTGCGGAATAGACTGGAAATAAGGAACCTGCGAGTATCGCTGTATTCCCGTCGTGATTAGCCACACCCCCCGCCCCCATCGGCCAGTCCACAAGAATATTATCAATATTAGACCGGTCCGCAGTGCAAAAAAACAGTGGGTACCTCCGGTGTTTAAACATTATCTCTGCTTCCGGGTTGTGGGGTTTTACTTCCGGTCTTTTCTGCCCCGGTGCACATGTGTGTAACTAATTGATGTGGGGTCGATCTTGCCTTTTACAAAGGCTGAGGTAGGGGATCTTGGACTTAAAAAAGTTGGTGACCACTAATGTAAAACATTAACCACAGCTCTACCTTCATCAGTCAGCTTTGCCACATCCTCAAAAAGCTCAATGAAATTATTAAAGAAGTGACTTGAACTTCCACTGCAAAATCATTAGTTTCTAAACCCACTTCTGGATGTGTAGATTCTACTAAAATCCAAATATTTCACCCTTTGATCCAACTGATAGAAACCTGAGCCCATGGCTACAGTGAAACACTCCCTGGAACATAGGGATTCATCACAGACAACTCAACTAGAGGCTGTGCTGTGAGTTCATGGGAATGAACCAGCAGAGACCGATATTCCACAGGACTTCCAAAGAAATCACTTAATCCAGGGACTTACCTCAGCTGCTTCCCATGTCTTTTCTTCACTGAAAAACCGGTAACAGGAGTTTAAAAGAGAATAATAAAACCAGTTTTCATCACAGGGTCCTCTGGATAGTTCACGCTTTTCAAGGTGATGCTGAGTCCTCTCCAGTTCCAAGGAATTCTCTGTCCCTTCAGTCAAAGAATTAGCGTTTAAACCAACTACAGTTAGCAAAGTACCAGTCATAAACGAAGGACGAGGGATGACTGCACAGGCGCGCGGATGTCAGTGAGTTAGACCAGTGTGAAGTTTAAAAGGAGACAGCTTTACAAAGCGGGTGTCGGAGAAGCGGGTGATGGAGTAGGAGGGCTTTGGTTCAACAGGAGTTGAGGCCAGGTAGGTTACCTGTGAAGAATAGAAACAGGAAGTATGTCTGTGAGGCCGGTGTTCTGTACTGGGTGTCAGACGTGGGAAGTCCGGGAGACTCCCAGCCTCCCTGATGGCCACATCTGCACCAGGTGCATCAAGTTGCAGCTCCTTAGAGACTGGGTTAGGGAACTGGAGCTGCAGCTCAATGACCTTCATCTGGTCAAGGAAAGTGAGGAGGTGATAGAGAGGAGCTTTAGGCAAGTAGTCACACCAGGGCCTCGGGAGACAGATAAGTGGGTGACAGTCAGGAGAGGGAAGGGCAAGAGGCAGATACTAGAGAGTACCCCTGTGCTGTCTCCCTTAACAATAAGTACTCCTGTTTGAGTACTGTTGGGGGTGACAGCCTCCCTGGGGGAAGCGACAGTGGCCACAGCTCTGGCACAGAGTCTTGCCCTGTGGCTCAGAAAGGTAGGGAAAGGAAGAAGGCAGCAGTAATAAGGGGACTCTATAGTTAGGGGGTGAGACAGCTGATTCTGTGGACGTAGGAAAGAAACACAGATGGTAGTTTGCCTTCCAGGTGCCAGGGTCATTGATGTTTCTAACCGTGTCCATGATATCTTGAAGTGGGAAGGAGAATAGCCAGAGGTTGCAGTACATGTAAGTACCAATGACATGGATAGGAAAAGGGAGGAGGTCCTGAAAACAGACTACAGGGAGTTAGAAAGGAAGCTGAGAAGCAGGACCTCAAAGGTGGTAATCTCAGGATTATTGCCTGTGCCACGTGACCGTGAGTTAAAGAATATAGTGAGGTGGAGGTTAAATGCGTGGCTGAGGGATTGGAGCAGGGGGCAGGGATTCTGATTTCTGGATCATTGGGACCTCTTTTGGGCAGGTTGCACTTGAATCCAAGGGGCACAAGTATCCTGGCAGGGAAATTTGCTAAGGCTATTAGAATTGCTGTGGGGTGGGAACTGAACTGAAGAGACGGAGGAAAGGGCTGTTGGCTCACAAATAGAGAAAGCTTGGAGACAGTGCGAGTGGGAGGATAGGCAGGTGATAGAGAACGGATGCGCTCAGACCGATGGTTTGAGATTTGTCTATTCTCATGCAAGAAGCATCATGAACAAAGCGGATGAGCTTGGAGCGTGGATCAGTACTTGGAGTTAATGTATTGTGGCCATTACAGAGACTTGGATGGTACAGGGGCAGGAATGGCTATTTCAAGTACCAGGCTTTAGATGTTGCAGACCAGACAGGGAGGGAGGCAAAAGAGATGGGGGGTGGCACTGCTGATCAGAGTTAGTGTCACAGCTGCAGAAAAAGAGGAAGTCATGTAGGGATTGCTTACTGAGTCTCTGTGGGTGGAAGTTAGAAACAGGAAGGGGTCAATAACTCTACTGGGTGTTCTTTATAGACCACCCAATAGTAACAGGGACTTTAAGGAGCAGATAGGGAGACAGATTATGGAAAGGTGTAACAATAACAGGGTTGCTGTGGTGAGAGATTTTAATTTCCCAAATATTGATTAGCATCTCCCTAGAGCAAGGGGTTTAGATGGGGTGGAGTTTGTTAGGTGTGTTCAGGAAGGTTTCCTGACACAATATGTAGATAAACCTACAAAAGTAGAGACTGTACTTGATCTGGTATTGGGAAATGAACCTGGTCAGGTGTCAGGTCTCTCAGTGGGACAGCATTTTAGAGATAGTGATCACAATTCTATCTCCTTTACCATAGCATTGGAGAGGAATAGGAACAGACAAATTATGAAAGCATTTAATTGGAGTACGGGGAAATATGAAGCTATCAGGCAGGAGCCTGGAAGCATAAACTGGGAGCAGATGTTCTCAGGGAAATGTATGGCAGAAATATGGCAAATGTTCAGGGGATACTTGCGTGACATTCTGCATAGGTAAGTCCCAATGAGACAGGGAAAGAATGGTAGGAACCAGGGTGTACAAATGCTGTTGAAAATCTAGTCAAGAAGAAAAGAAAAGCTAACATAAGGTTAAAAGATGAGGTAATGATAGAGATCTAAAAGATAATAAGGCTAGCAGGAAGGAGCTTAAAAGTGAAGTTAGGAGAGCCAGAAGGGGCCATGAGAAGGCCTTGGTGAGCAGGATTAAGGAAAATCCCCAAGGTATTCTACAAGTATGTGAAGAGCAAGAGGCTAAGATATAAGAGAATAAGACAAATCAAGTGTGACAGTGGAAAGGTGTGTATAAAACCAGAGGAGATAGCAGAGATACTTAATGAATACTTTGCTTCAGTATTCACCATGGAAAAGGATCTTGGTGATTGTGGGGATGACTTACAGCAGATTGAAAAGCTTGAGCATATAGTCATTAAGAAAGAGGATATGCTGGAACTTTTGGAAAGCATCAAGTTGGATAAGTCACCGGCACCAGACAAGATGTATCCCAGGCTACTATGGGAGGTGAGGGGAGGAGGTTGCTGATCCTCTGGCAATGATCTTTGCATCATCAATGGGGATGGGAGAGGTTCTGGAGGATTGGAGGGTTGCAGATATTGTTCCCTTATTCAAGAAAGTGAGTAGAGATAGCCCAGGAAATTATAAACCAGTGAGTCTGACTTCAGTGGTTGGTAAGGTGATGGAAAAGATCCTGAGAGGCAGGATTTCTGAACATTTGGAGAGGCATAATATGATTAGGAATAGTCAGCATGACTTTGTCAAAAGTAGGTAGTGCCTTACGAGCCTGATTGAATTTTTTGAGGATGTGACTAAGCATATTGATGTAGGAAGAGCAGTAGATGTTGTGTATATGGATTTTAGCAAGGCATTTGATAAGGTATCCCATGCAAGGCTTATTGAGAAATTAAGGAGGAGTGGGATCCAAGGGGACCTTGCTATGTAATTGCTTGCCCACAGAAGGCCAGGAGTGGTTGTATATGGGTCATATTTTGCATGGAGGACGGTGACCAGTGGTGTGGCTCAGGGATCTGTTCTGCGACCCCTTCTCTTAGTGATTTTCATAAATGACCTGGATGAGGAAGTGGAGGGCTGGATTAGTAAATTTGCTGATGACACAAAGGTTGGGGGTGTTGTGGATAGTGTAGAGGGCTGTCAGAGGTAACAGAGGGACATTGATAGGATGCAAAACTGGGCTGAGAAGTGGCAGATGGAGTTCAACCCAGATAAATGTGAGGTGGTTCACTTTGGTAAGTCAAATATAGTATTAATGATAATACACTTGGCAGTGTGGAGGATCAGAGGGATCATGGGGTCTGAGTTCATAGGACACTCAAAGCTGCTGTGCAGGTTGACTGTCTGGTTAAGAAGACATACAGTGCATTGGCCTTCATCAACCATGGTATTGAGTTTAAGAATCAAAACGTAATGTTACAGCTATATAGGACCCTGGTCAGACCCCAGTTGGAGGGCTGTGCTCAATTCTGGTCACCTCACTACAGAAAAGATGAGGAAACCTTAGAAATGGTGCAGAGGAGATTCACAAGGATGTTGCCTGGATTGAGGAGCATGCCTTATGAGAATAGGTTGAGTGAATTCGGCCTTTTCTCCTATGTTACAAATGAGGAGCAACTCTGATGGGCAGAAGGGCACAGAATCGCCAAAGCCCCCCTCCCCCTTTGGAGAATCGCAAATCGCTACTATTCCGATGCTTTTATCAAAGGAAATGAGAGAGATAAACAGCTCACACAAATTTATGAGAGAGAGGCACAGCACAGGTTGGAATGTCTCCTATTGACAAAGAGAGAAATTACTGTTATTGTCTCTTGGAGAAGGAATCATGTATTGAGTACTGTTATATTCATTGAAACCCCTCGGGGGCAACCAGAGTGGTCTGGTTGAGGGATTGCATCATCCCAACCTGATTGACATCTGAGACCCTGTGAGTGGGGATAAAAGTAGGATCTGGGGAACACCCCTCAGACGCACCAGGAGAGATGCTACGAGACCGGTGGGGGCTTGTGTGTGTGTCTACACTTGCCTGGGTGATGAGTCCTCCACGGAACGGTCTAGCTAAAGGACGGAGACGGATCAAGATCGTAAAAGGAAAGTCAGCAAGTCAATAGCTGTTACTCTCTCTCTCTCCCTCTTTCCCTCCAACAATTGCAACACAGTGAGCAGCAACTACCGCAGCCTGCATGAACTGAAGTGAACTTTATATTTCCATCGGACAATTCATTATCCCCTAGACAACGATAGAGCTTATTTCTTATTGATTATTATTATACCCGCACTTTTAGGTTTAGTATTGATGTCGTATATTATCTGTATATTTGCATTGATATTATTTTTGTGTATTTTTACTAATAAATACTGTTAAAATAGTATCATCAGACTTCAACGGATACTCCTATCTTTGCTGGTACCCAGTTACGGGCTTCGTAACACCTTGCAGCGGTGAAGGATGAGAGGTGACCTGACAGAGATGTATAAGATGATGAGAGGCATTGATCGTGTGGGTAGTCAGAGGCTTTTTCCCAGGGCTGAAATGGCTAACATAAGAGTGCCCAGTTTTATGGTACTTGGAAGTAGGTACAGAGGAGATGTCAGGGTAAGTTTTTTACGCAGTGAGTGGTGAGTGCGTGGAATGGGCTGCCAGTGACGGTGGTGGAGGCAGATACAATGGAGATTTCTGGAAAGGTACGTAGAGCTTAGTAAAACAGAGGGCTATGGGTAACTCTAGGTAATTTCTAAGTAAGTACACATTTGCAAAAGCTTTGTGGGCCAAACGGCCTATATTGTGCTGTAGGTTTTCTGTTTTCTATAAACATTCACAGAATTTGCTGATTCACAACACCAGATTTTGATGGACAGACAGAAGGTCAGAGTTCGAGGGGAGGAAGGAGCACCAGCTGTAACCATGGCCTGTCTAGTGTTTAATACAGACCTAATGTGATCTCCCTCGGTCCATCTCATGTAAAAAGGAGAAAGGGACAGATGGACAAACTGCAGGCTGATTAGCCTGACATTAGGAAGAGAAAATATATCAGGAAATGATCTGAGTGATGGCACAAATCATCATTTAGAGTGGTGCTTCTAATCAAGGACAATTGCATGGAGATGTTAAAGGAAACTGTACACTTTCTCTTCTTAGGCTGTCCATCAGGATCGAGAAGGATTTGCCTTCCAAAGGAGTATTGGTGCAGGATTTCATTCAATGTGGGGTGCCTGTTATACAACAACTACCACTCTGTCTACTCTAGACAAAGTGTGTGCCTGGTCTGCTGGCAATGAGGGCCAATTCCATTGGGGACTAAGCTCTATTAAACAGACAGACAGACAGGTAGACAGACATGCACTCACAATCTGACCACGTACTCATCATGATCAGAGATACAACATCTTGCACAGGTTTGTTCTCACCTCTTTTCCTTCCATCTCGTCCCACCCTGGCCCCCTCCCTCAGTCTGTCCTCCCTTGACAAATTTGTCAACTGGTGTGATTTTCTGTCCATTCCTCTGGAAATCTAGTTACAAATTGACCATTGTTGGGAATTAACTATTTTCAGATGGGATTTGAAGAGACAGAGAAATTGATAAAGGAGGGGTTAGTCCTGACATAAATGATGGGATGAAGACGGGGAGAAAGGATCTGGGTTTAGTAAATGAGGTAATGTCAGTTTGCTGCTTTTTCATTTGCTGAGAAACCAAAATGTGCAGAAGATATTGGGTTTGTCTCTGGGCCCCCAGTGGTGGGAGTGTAAAGTGTGGAATACAGCAGAATCTCAGAGGCACATTTCAGAAGGGTAATACTACAGTCATGAGGTTCTGTGACCTTCATGTAGATTGGGAAATGCACATTAGCAGCATTCACTAAGTATATGCAGAATGGCTTTCTGGACCTTAATGTTAAAGATCCAACAGTTCAGCAATGAGCAATGAACAAAGTTTAATTCAAAATCTTGAAGTCGGGGGCGTCATGTGATGATGTAGGCTTGAGACGTTGGGAATCCAGCTCCCTAGTAAAAAGTAATGAAATAGGGTTTAAGTGAAGAAGAGTTAACAAGTACCTATTAGAAACTGTTTATAAGCAACTCAGGATTATCTTTAGATATGGCTCCTAAACTGAAACAGAAGAAAGCTACTCCTTCGAAGACTGCGTAAGTCGGCGGGGGAAAAGGCCTAACC
The DNA here is from genome assembly GCF_030144855.1 of Hypanus sabinus. Taxonomy (NCBI): domain Eukaryota; kingdom Metazoa; phylum Chordata; class Chondrichthyes; order Myliobatiformes; family Dasyatidae; genus Hypanus; species Hypanus sabinus. Next base: position 13,822,544 of record NC_082718.1, on the reverse strand, counting down.
GTTTCGGTGAAGCCTCGGACTCAAGTTGGATTTCCTCCCGGTGAAGTGCATGGCACTTCTGATGGTGCGGGACAGGAAGTTGCGGCAATGTCAGCGGTCTCTAAGAAGAAACGGTAAGAACAATGCATGTGCGAAGAAACAAGTATGCATGAACAGATATTAACAAAACTACAAATCCCAACTACAGCTGGAAGTGAATCGGAAGTGGAATCAGATTCTTTGGGAAATACATATGAAGAAGAAGAGGGAAAGGAGGAGATTAAAGGAGACATAAGAGATATCCTGATATATATGATGAATGAATTAAAAGCTATAAGAACAGATATAAGATGGATGCAGATTACACTTGATAGTGTGGTGGAAAAACAAAAGAAGATGGATAATAAAGTTAAAGAGATGGAAGTAAAAATGGAAGAAAACACTGAAAGAATAGATAAGATAGAAGACAATAATCTTGCCTGGACAACAGAAAGAAAACGGATGTTGGAAAAAATAGATGTGCTTGAAAACTCTAGTAGATGAAATAATATTAAAATTGTTGGTCTTATAGAAGGTACAGAGGGAGAAAATCCAACAAAATTCTTCCAAGAATGGATTCCAAAAATTTTGGAAATGAAAGAAAGAAGTCAAGTAATTGAAATTGAAAGAGCACACAGAGCTTTAGGATCAAAACCTCAACAAGATCAAAATCCAAGATCAATTTTGATAAAATGCTTAAGGTACCAAGATAAAGAAGTGATCTTGAAGGTGCAAAAAAGAGAAATGGGCCATTGATGATCAAAGGGAAGAGAGTTTTTTTGTATCCAGACATAAGTTACTATCTTCTGAAGAGGCGGAAGGAATTTAATCCAGTGAAAAAATCTTTATGGGAAAAGGGCTATAAATTTTTATTGAGCTACCCAGCAAAATTGATCATTTTCCTGGATAACGAAGAAAGAAGATTTTTTGTTGACTACCGGAAAGCGGAGAAATTTGTGCAAGAACTACCTGATATCCACGAGGGGGAGTAAAGAATTATAGAAATGAAGTGGACTAATGATGAAGACTGAAACATGGTTGGACTTGACAGACATCTATAAGGAATAAGAAGAAAAAAATAGTTGAGGAGTATTAACTGGGAGTAGAGACATTAATTATTTTCTTTTTTGTTTCTTCACTAATATATTTTCTTTCTTTTTTTTGCTGGGGAGCTGGAGGAGCTCCTGATCGATGGCTGCAAGTTTCACGTGTACAATCATGGCGATTACCATGACCTGTAAAATGGGGGAGGGTAATGTTGTGTTTCTTTTTATTCACAACATTAATGGGGGGGGGTATTTTGTTTTTTTTTCTTATATATTGGTTATCTTTCTTCTATTTTTCTTCTTTTTTGCCTGGATAGTTGGGAAGAGACTCATAGCAACGTGGAGTATTTTAAAGGATTCCCAAGGTATTATGAATGATTAATTTACTTAATTTTTTAAATTTAATGTTAATGGACTTAATGGACCTGTGAAAAGAAAAATAGTTTTAACATATATTAAGAAAATGAAAGGAGATATAGCTTTTCAACAAGAAACACATTTAACAGAAACAGAACATAAGAAATTAAAGAGAGATTGGTTTGGAAATGTCATTGCAGCTTCATTTAATTCAAAATCGAGAGGAGATGCAATTTTGGTTAATAAAACTTTACCAATTAAAATACAAAATGTCATAATTGATTCTGTGGGGAGATATGTGATTATACATTGTCAATTTTTGTTCAGAATTATGGACTCTTATGAACATTTATGCACCAAATGAAAATGATGCAAAATTCATACAAGAAGTTTTTGGCTGTTGCACATGATAAAATATTAATAGGTGGAGACTTTAACTTTTGTTTAGATCCAGTTTTGGATAGGTCAACTAAAGTCGCTACAAAATCAAAAGTAATAAAACTAACTTTATCATTAATGAAAGATTTAAACCTGATTGATATATGGAGAAAAATTAATCCAAGAGAAAGAGACTATTCATTTTATTCAAATAGACATAAAACTTATTCAAGGATTGATTCTTTTTTATTATCAAAAAATATTCAGGATAGAGTGAAAAGTATGGAATATAAAGCAAGAATACTGTCAGATCATTCCCCCTTGATAATGACAATGATAATGATGGATAAGGAGGAATCGATCTATAGACGGAGATTTAATTCAATTTTATTAAAACATCAATATTTTTGTGATTTTATGAAAAAACAGATTCAATTTTTTTTGGATACAGATTTACATTCAGTTGAGGATAAAATTGTATTATGGGAAGTGATGAAAGCATATTTAAGGGGTCAGATTATAAGTTATACATCTAAAATTAAGAAGGAAGACATGGCAGAAATAGATCAATTGGAAACATGGCAGAAATAGATCAATTGGAAAAAGATGTCATAAAGTTAGAAAGAGAATCTCAAAGATATATGACAGAAGAAAAACAAAGACCTTGTTAATAAAAAATTACAATATAATACACTCCAGACATATCGTACAGAAAAAGTAATTATAGAGAACTAAACAGAAATATTATGAATTAGGTGAAAGATCACATAAGATTCTTGCTTGGCAGCTGAAAACAGAACAGGCTTCTAAAACAATAAATGCAATTTGAACAAGTGTAAATCAGGTAACTTATAAACCTTTAGAAATTAATGAAATTTAAAAAAAATTTATACTGAACTATATCAATCAGAATCACAAAATAAGATTGTTGAGATAGATAAATTTTTATCACAAATAACTCTTCCAAAATTAAATTTGGAAGAACAGAAAGGATTAGATATGCCCTTTACGTTAAAAGAGGTTGAAGAAGCTTTAGGATCACTTCAGAGTAATGTAATAAATCCCCAGGAGAAGATGGTTTTCCTCCTGAATTTTATAAAAAAATTTAAAGATTTATTAATTCCTTTTATGGAATTAATATATCAAGTGGAAAGAATGCGTAAACTCCCACAATCTTTTTTAGCAGCGATCATAACTGTATTGCCAAAAAGAGATAGAGATCCTTTAAAACCAACATCATCTAGGCCTATTTCTTTGTTGAATACAGATTATAAAATAATAGCAAAAATTTTATCGAATAGAATATCTAAATATTTACCAAAATTAATACATATGGATCAAACAGGTTTTATTAAAAAACAGACAATTAATGGATAATATACCTCGGTTAGTATAATTCATTTGGCACAAAAAAGAGAGGAAATGAGTGTGGCTGTTGCTTTGGATGCAGAAAAAACATTTGATAGATTGGAATGGGATTTTTTATTTAAGGTATCGGAAAAATATGAGTTAGGAAAATCTTTTATACAATGAATTAAAACCTTAAATACTAATCCTCAAGCTAAAGTCGTTACAAATGGTCAGATTTCAACATCATTTTGCTTAACAAGGTCAACTAGACAAGGCTGCCCATTATCACCTGCTTTATTTGTATTGGCAATAGAACCATTAGCTGAATTAATTAGAACAGATTCAGACATTGGGGGCTTTAGAGTTAATCAAGAAGAATATAAGATTAATTTATTTGCTGATGATGTTTTGATTTATTTACCAAATCCATTGCAATCTTTGCAAAGACTATCTTTTAGATTGGAAGAATATGGGAAAGTATCAGGGTATAAAGTAAATTGGGATAAAAGTGAAATTTTACCCCTTACCAAAGGAAATTATAATCAATGTCGATTAGTAACTCAATTTTGATGGTCAATAAATGGGATAAAATATTTAGGTATTAGAGTTGATAATGATGTAAAAAATTTATATAAACAAAATTATTTGCCATTATTAAAAAAATAAAAGAGGATCTTGATAAATGGATGACATTACCAATAACATTAATAGGTAGAGTTAATGCTGTAAAGACGAATATATTTCCTAGATTGTAATATTTATTCCAAACTTTACCAATACAATTGCCTCAGAAGTTTTTTTCAAGAATTGAATAAATATGTAAGGAAATTTCTTTGGAAAGGAAAGATGTCAAGAATATCATTGGAAAAAATGACATGTAAATTTGATTTAGGAGGATTACAACTTCCAAATTTTAATAATTATTATAAAGCAAATCAACTTAGATTTATCGCGTCTTTTTTTGATGAAGAAAAACCGGCATGGATTAGAATAGAATTAGATAAGATAGGAGGAAACATACCAGAAGATTTTATATATAAATGGGAATCCAAACAGATACGGGGATTGATTTATGGAATAAGGTAAATATGGACAATGAGATGAAGAAATCTTTACTAGCAAAAAGAACTTTAATTCAAAATAGGCTTATTCCTTTTACAATGGATAATAAATTTTACATAATTGTTTCCAAAAGGGGATTAAATATATAGGTGATTGTTTTGAAGGAGGTATATTGATGTCGTTTGATCAATTAAAAAATAAATATAAAATATCAAACAACACTCTTTTCTGTTATTTTCAATTAAAGGCTTATTTATGAGAAAAGCTGGGTCAAACAATGTTGATGCCAAAACCTAGTGAAATAGAAATATTAATTCAAAAAGGAAAAATTTAAAAAATTTACAATCTGTATGTACAATTTGATTCAAAAACAGACAATTAAATCAGGAATTCATAAATCAAGACAAAAATGGGAATCTGATTTGAATATTAAAATTGATGGAAAAAGCTGGTCAAGATTATGTTCTGATAGTATGATAAATACAATAAATGTTTGACTTTGATTAGTACAATATAATTTTTTACATCAATTATATATAACACCACAGAAAATAAATAGATTAAATTCAAATATGTCTGACCAGAGTTTTTGATGTAATCAAGAAATTGGTACTTTTTTACATTCTACTTGGTCTTGTTTTAAAATTCAATCATTTTGGATAAATCTAAGACTTTTATTGGAACAAATTACTGGAGTACAACTCCCACATAGTCCAATATTATTTTTATTAGGAGACATTGAAGGGACAATACCGAAACTTAAATTGAATAAGTATCAGAAAAAAATTATAAAAATTGCATTGGCAGTAGCCAAAAAAGTTATCGCAGTTACTTGGAAATCTGATTTATATTTAACTATGGAGCATTGGAATAATGAAATATATAGTTGTATTCCACTTGAAAAAATTACATACAATCTAAGAAATGAATATGATATATTTTTGAAAATTTGGCTCCCATACCTACAAAAGATAAGATTAAATACATAGGTCCTTTGAAGATAAAATTATAAAGTAATTGGGGAAAATTAAAAATAAAAATAAAAATTATTTTGAACCCCATGGAGCATGTGGGGATCCTCTGATATCCAGGCAATCTTTCTCTTCTTTCTTTCTTTTTTTTCTTTCTTTAGACAAGGGTTAAGGGGGGGAGGGTTAAGGGGAGGGAGGAGGGTTAATATTATTTTTTTCTCTTTCTTACTATTTTATCATTACATTTAGTCCTTGTAATTTTCTAAAAAATTAATAAATAATTTTTAAAAAATCTTGAAGTCCATGTATCTTCAGCTAAGAATGAACATATTAAAGAGATTTTCAACAACTCCAGAATTTAAAAGTAAAATAAGCCAGATACAGATATGAGGCGTGACTTTGCCTTGGTCAGGTGGGTAATGGAGAATATACAAAAGGAATCAGAATCAGGTTCACTTTCACTGGTACATTCGATGAAATTGGTTGTTTTACAGTAGCAATACAGTGTTAGACTTAAAACCACTCTCACAGGTGTGATAGCAGAGAAGTAATAATGAAAATTTAAAGAACAAACCCACAGTTTATAACAAACACACTGTATATCCACCAGAGATACAAAGAACAGCAGATAGAGCTGTCCAACCATCGGTAACATTCAATGACAAAGATCAAAGGAAAAGGATTTTATCAGTGATAAAAGAGCAGCAAGCTGGAGATTTGGAATAATTAAAAATGCTCTTTAACAGCAAAACAAAGAAAATACACTTCATCAAATAAGAACCAAGTTATTGCTTATGAAAAAGGAAGCAGAATTTCAGGGCCATCATCTGAGAAATGGAATAAATTTTCCTCCAGAAAAAAAGGAAAAGATGAACAAAAGCTGTGAGTCGTTTGCAATCAGGCCATGCTCCCTCAGGCCTTCACGCTCAACCTCACTGGTGACAAATAGACTGCACTTTGTGCATTGGACCCAGTGCCTAGAGAAGTTACTTCTCTATATCCACAGAGTTCCTCACAGAAAGTCACATATCCACTTACCTACAACTTTATTTTGCTATGAAACATCACTGTTGAAAAATCTCTGTCTATTGATCTGCAGGAGAGTTTCTGACATCTTCCATATCAACAGTTTGGAGATGAGTATCCCAGAAAAAAGACAATTGCTACCACATCCTGACCAGTCCAATGTCAACAAATTCCCATGTCCCGCAGTCCCAACATAGGACCTGTGTTCCTCACAGCAATATATTTATAAAGCTCCTAGAATGAATGCACCTTACCTGTCACATCACTTACAAGCAGCACGGTCATCACCAAAACCCAGACCAGCATCATGTTTCTTCTCTCAAACCTGAAACAAAAGAAAATAATCCATCATTACAGTCAAGTTTCCCAGTGAAGTTGGGGATATCCCGTCACCATTCGCACCTCTCTCTCTCTCTGCCAGTTCCCTGCATCAATAAAGTTTCTAATGGAATTGCGTCCCCAAATATGTGTTGTTTTCAATCTTAGAAACCTCAGAAAATATTGAAATTAAACACAATTGGCTCGTCTAACCAACGTAACTGTTACCACTGGCTAATCAACATAGACTGAACAGAACAAAATTAACAGGAAACCACAGAAATGACTTGTGAGCTCTAAGTATGATTGCAGAACATTACTCTTTAACTGAACACTGAGAAGTGGAGGCTGTAGAAAGCATTTATGATCCCATGACGTTTTTGTGATATTTGAGTTCAATAAATATTATCAACAAGAACAATTAGGATGTAATATTCAGTTAAACCCTTCAAAAACAGAGTATTCACACAGATCACCTCACTCACTCATATCCTTGCTCTGGTTTGTTTCCCTTCCATTTCCCATCATAGGGGATGATCTCCCTCCATCACTGACTCTGGAATTTGTAATCCATTTGTGAGGAATGGGCTAATTTAGAATGACGACCACTTTCCAATAAGGAGCTGGAGTGAAGTCTGCTCAGATGGAACATGGACATTTGGGGGATAATGATCTGCCTGATTTTGATGCTTCTCCAGGGACAGTTCAGTGAGATCCCTGAGCTAACATGATGTGGGAAGGAATCCCACATTGATCTCCAGTAGAGTGGGACCAATGGGTCTTTTATTCTCTGGAATCTCTCTGTTTTTCAGTCACTTCACTCTCACAGGCAGAACAAGTGATCTCTGAAGCTCATTGTACGTTCAGCTCATCCTCATTGCCTGCTAGAATAGAATAATGCAATGATACTGCACAGGAGGAGGATATTTGCCCCATCATATCTGTACCATCTTTTGATTGTGTAATCCATTTAGTTTAATTCTCCTGTTCTTTCCTTCTGCCACAAGAATCTTTCCTTCACACATTTAGCCAAAACCTTTGATAGTTATTATTGACTCTGCTTCCACCAGCCCTTCATTCAGTGATTTTCACATCATGACAACTTCCTGAGCAAAATGAATTCCTCCTGAAACATCTGATCCATTTGCCATCTAAGATCTCATCCCTTTGGTTACTGTTCTTGCAGCCTGGCAGAACAATAGTTATTGTTGGCCTGTGCTGGTCAGAGCAAATCGTCAGTGTGGGGTGTGGGTGGCAGGGAAGTATACAGAGAGTACTCCACAATGTTTCTGATCTCAAAACTTACAGATGATGGAAAGGCATTGGTACGTCAAAGATGCATTATTTGCTGAGAGATACCCAGCCTCTGAGTTACTCTTTCTGCCACAGAATCTGTGTGTTTCATTCAATTGGTTTTCAGGTCAATAGTGACTCCCAAGTTGTAGATGGTGGGGAACTTGTGACATTAATGTGATTGGCTGTTAAGGGACAGCCCTCACTTTTGGAGATGGTCATTGCCTGGGGAAAATGCTTCTTGCCAATTATTGTCCAATATCTGAATGTTTTTCCTGGATGGACTGCTTTATTTTCTGAAGAGTTGTGAATGGAACTGAACATCATGCAGACATCAGGGAATGTCCCTACTTCCAACCTGCAGATGATGATGACATTGACCTAATGAATGCCTGCAGTGACGTCCTGCACTGGGATGTTAGACCACAGCCATCTGACTTGATGTGAGGAATGAATTCAACAACTGAAGAGTTCTCTCATTGACAACACTTGTCTCAGAATCACCAGGTCTCCTCGATGCTGCACTCTGGCAAATGCTACCTCGTTTTGAAGGAGAGTCTCTCTGACCTCACCTCTGGAATCCAGCTCTTTCTTGTGTTTGGACCAAGACAGTTATTTGTTTCAAGGCTGATTGATCTTGGTGAAACCAACACGAAATGTGGGTGAGCAAATTATTGGAAGGGCAGTGACAATTAACCTCATTATGGACTATTCCTCTCACTTGCTGATGACAGCGAGCAGCCTGATTGGCTGGTAATTAGTTGTAGTAGATTTGTTCTTCTTCATTGTGGGATACAAAGCCATTTTATTTATTCAGACAATATGGATTTTGCAAGCTGAGTCAGCATTTAATCATAAATGCCTAATTGTCCTTGGAAAATTGATGGTGAATTGTCATCTTGAACTACTGAGGCAGATCTTAGACTGTTGACGGAAGGGACATACTATCTCACTGTATCTCACTTCCTCTTGTGGGCAGGTCCATTGGTATTTTCCTGTAAACACCCAAAATATAACAAATTTGATATCGCCTTGTGAAATGGTTTACCAAAGAGGAACTTACTGACCAGAACTTGTTACTTAGAACTAGTGTTGGACTAACATTTTGAGATATCACTGTGTCTGATCGCTAATGTCAAAGGCATCAAACAAGACCATAAGGCAAAAAGACCATAAGATACAGAAGCAAAATTAGACCATTTGGCCCATCAGATCTGCTCCACCATTTCGTCATTGCTGATCTAGTTTCCCTGTCAGACCCAATAACCTGCCTTCTCCCTGAAAAGAAAATACTTTATGTATATCCAACCCTTTCAGTGACTCTGCCCAGCAACCCCTAATTTAACCCTGGCCCGATCACAGGACAATTTACAATAAACAATTAATCCATCAACCAGTGCGCCTTTGGAGTGTGGGAGGAAACTGGATCTCCTAGAGGAAGTCCACACAGTACAGTCCAAACTCCTTACAGGCAGTCGGGGGGAATTGAACCCAGATCACTGATACTGGAAAGCATTGTGCTAACTACTACACCCCCATGCTGCCTGAATGTGGGACAAGTACTTTGGATAGGTACTGGGGTCACATAGAGGTCACAGTAGTAATGATCTGCAGGCTTCACTGAGGAGTTGTTTAATACTGCAGATTTACAGTTTTAATGTAAATGATGACAAACTGGACACTGGGTATCCATCAACTTCTGCTGGTTATATCATGAAAATTTCTATTGGATTAGAGAACTTGGTTTTTCCTTCATACTCCATGTTGACTCTGCATGATAATGTCATGTTTTTCTTAGCACTCGGCTCCATATCCTTCTTGGTGGTTTCAAACTTTTACCAGTTTTTATGCTGCAGTACCATTTCCTGGATGCGAGCAGCTGGAACAATTTGTGGTTGGGGTGACTCAGGTCCCCAATGATCCTTGGTGTCCTTTTTACACTCCTATCTCTGTAGATGTCCTGAATAGTGGGAATTTCACACCTAAAGATGCACTGGGCTGTCCACATCTCTCTCTGCAGTCCTGTGATTGAGGAAAGTACAGTTCCCATACCAGGCTGTGATGCTCTCAGTTGTGCCCTGTAGAAAGTCCTGAGGATTTGGGGATTCATGCCAAACTTCTTCAACCATCTGAGGTGAAAGAGGCAGTGTTGTGCTTTCTTCACCACACAGCCGGTATGTACAGATCACGTGATTTCCTCGGTGATGTGTATGCTGAGGAACTTAAAGCAGCTCACCCTCTAAACCCCAGATCCATTGATATCAATAGGGGTTAGCCCATCTCCATTTCTCCTGTAGTCCACAATCAGCTCCTTTGTTTTTGCGACCTTGAGGGAGAGGTTGTTTTCTTGACACTGTTATGTCAGGGTGATGACTTCTTCTCTGTAGGCTGCCTCATTATTATTTGAGATAAGTTCAATGAATGCAGCATTCTCAGGAAATTTAATTAACAGATTGGAACTGTGGCTACTGGCACAGTCATGGGTATACAGAGAGTAAAGGTGGTGGCTTAGGACACAGCCCTGAGGGGCTCCTGTGTTGGGGGTCAGAAGGCAGATGTCCTCCGACTGGACATCCTGTTAGAGCACCTGCAGAAGTTTGTACCAACTGCAGGCATTCTGACAGGATGTCCAGGATCCAGCTACACAAGGGAGGATGACGACTGAGGTCTCTGAGCTTTCTACAAAGTGTGGAGGGAATTATGGTTTTGAATACTGAACTGTCATCCAAGAACACCATTCTCTCAGAAGCATCCCTCTTCTCCAGGTGTGTAAGGGCAGTGCGTAGAGCTGTGGCAATTGCATCATCTGTCAGTCGGTTGGTTGGTAGATGAATTGTAGGGGGTCCAGTGTGGGTGGTAGCATGCTGCAGATGTAATCCTTGACCAGCCTCTCAACGCATTTGCTTATTATTCAGATGAGTGTGACAGGATGCTAGTCATTCAGATATGTTACCTTGGTCTTTTAAGGTACAGGAACAATGGTGGACGTTTCTAACAGGAGGGCTTCTACACTGTGAGAGAGAGAGATCAGAAATTTCCGTAGCGCACACACTGGAATGCGGTTTGATCCCGCAGCGTGCGACTGTCCACTCGTTGGAAACACCTGCGTACTTCAGCTGCAGAGATGACCAAGGTGCAGGTTGCTTCGGCGGCTCTCCTCGGGGGCTCAGTGTTGGCGACATTGAACCCTGAGTAAATGGGATTTAGCTCCTTTGGGAGAGAGGCAGCAATGTTGAAAACACCACTGCGCTTAGCTTTGAAGCCTTAGATGGTGTGCAGACCCTGCCTTAACCATCCTGTGTTGTTGGTGGAGAGTTGTGTCTGGATCTTGTCCCTGTATTGTCATTTCACTGCCTTGATGATTTTGTGTAGATCCTAGCTGCATTTCTTGAGTTCCTGTTGGCTTCTGGTAATATTAGCTTTGTCTCAAGTGGTAAGTGCAACACGCACGAAACTGTTGACCCAGGGTTTCTGGTTTGGATAGACCCTGACCATGTTTTGGGAGACAACACACTCAATGCACTTCTGCATGAAGCTCGTGACCACCTTCTTTTTTTTTAAATGTTATTTCTTCTTCTACTTGGGTTTACAAAGTTTTTAATGCTGCATCATGTCTTTCATTTTGCTGCTTTGATACCTGCCCGGTTTATTCAAGTAGGAATTCCAATGATTGAATTCTGCTTTCCTTGGCATAGATGTCTTCCAGAAAAGTTGAGATTGTTAGCTTTTGTTTTGATTATCTGTACTTGTTCCTCTTCCAGTTCTCTTTTGAGTAATTCATTCTGCCTTTCCACTTCATGACACTGCTCAGACCGTAGCTTCCTGGTCTGTTCTCTAGCAGCAATATATTCTTCTTGATGCTTTTCAATTAATTTCTCCAATTTGACAATTTCATTATTTTTTTCCCGCAAACGTTTTGGTCATGTTCAATAATTTTCATGGCTTTGGCTGAGTACGCAATGGTTTTCTCCTCCAGTTGTCTCCCCACTGTAGAAAGCTGTGTCTTTGTTTTTCTTAGCTCCTGCTCCAACTTCTCCATGCCATTTTCTTTTTCCAAGAGTTGCTCTTCAAATTTCTGACAGTTGATTATCTGCTCAGTAATCTGAGTCTCCAATGTTGAGATTGTAGATTCTGCCTCTAATAATTTTGTCTGCAGTTCTTCAAATTCCGTTTGTTTACATCGTTCTTCTGCTAAATGCTGTTCCAGGGTCTTTCTCTCAGCAGTCCTTTTTCTGCTTGAGGATAGATCTGGGCTCATTCTATCCAATGAATCTCCACTTCAGTCAAAAACAGCAGAATATTGCTGCTTTGAGACTTTGCTGTTGGTCAGATGAGATTCCAGCCTCTGAATTTCACCATCTTTCATTCCTAATTTCAATCTTGGGTCTGCAGAAAGTGAATCACTGAAAGCAGCATTTAATTTGGAATCTTTCATTTCATTTTTCTTTTTCATATTAAAGACATCACTGCAGTTTATTATCCCTGCACTGAATACACCACTTTCATTCTCTTTATTTCCTCTCCAATGCAGTTGCAGAAGTGACAAGTTCATCATCTCCAATTTAGTGCACTCAAGCTCTTTACTGAATTAAAGCATCTTTTCATTTTGGGAAGCTTCAAGTATTCTTATTTTCGCATTCTCTGGCCTCAGGCCTTCCTGGTCTTTCAAAATTGTCTCTTTAGTAGCCAGTTCATTTTGCAACATTTGAATCTTTTTGTTCGCATCAGATAAAACTGAATATGCCCTGAATTTTTAGCCTCCACATCCCTTTGAATCACCTTCAGATTGCAGTTCTGTTCCTTTAAAAGCCTGATTTCTTCATTCTTTTTTCTAACTCATTTTCTAAGGTGATATATTTCTCATATAACTCTTCGTTGTCCTTGTCATAATGTTCCAAGCTCTTCTGCAAATTTTCTTCATTAGCTTGAAACATAGTAATTTTTTCAGCAGTCTTTTCCTTGTACCATTTGAAAGCATCAGTAAGTTCTTTAGCATTAATGAGGGCTTCATTTCTTTGCTGTTCAGCTCTGTTTCCTCTTCTACTTTGTTCATAAAGCTCTTCCTTTATCCTTTTGCATTCTTCTGTCAGCTCTTCCACCAGCTTGTCCTTTTCAGCTACCATCCTTTGACTCTCTTCCAACTTTTTTTCAATAACACTGAGAGCATTCTGTTGAGACTATTATTGCCTCTAAATCTAGGATATTTCCATTTAACTGAGAAATATGATGTGTCTTTTCCTTAATAGATGGTCCAAGATTAGAAACTTTAACTTTCGATTCAGTCAGCTCCATTTGCATACTTTCAGTTTCCCGTACTGAACTGTGATTTTGGGAGGCCAACGAGCATTATCCTCTCGTAGGGCACTGACCTTTTCCCGTAATTTTTCATTTTCCTGCCCCACACCAGATGTAGCCAACAAATGAAACGTCCTGCCTCCAAAACTGCTGGTTGGATTAATGTCACTGAAGACAATTTTTTTGAGGAAACATTTTCTCAGCTGTTGACAGGTGATGGTTGGTGATTGGAGGAACTGCAGGACTGGACTGAAAGAGATCTTCCATTGTTAAAGGTGCTATATGATCTTGCTGTGAGAGTATCAGATTGGTCATTTAACCAGGAACTGTTTAAATCTATTCTTGGGCTTTGCAAACTTTCCTCAATATTCATCAGCTTCTTCCTCAAAGCTACTAAATTATCCATCCACTTGCCCATATGACTGCAGTATATTAGGTGGCAGCACTTATATCTAGCTCCAGAAGTTTCATATTGGCTCAAGTTCCATTTCAGGGACTTAACCCCATATTCAAAACTGACACTCCAGTACAGTACCTACGGAGTGTTGCTGTCACTAATGCACCTACTTTCAAGTACCTTCAGCACAGTATAAGTGTAATTTATCATAAAGTAGGGAAGTGGGTGGGTGATCACAGATGAGAGGGAGCCAGACTTGTGGCTGCCATCTTCCCACTGGGCTATTGCTGCTCTCGTGACCACTTTCTTGAAATCGGAGATGCCTTCATCATGAAGGACAATCCAGTTGATGTCATTAAAGTAGACTTGTAATATGGCAACCGAATTGGTCAGACCAACAGTGGACCTATCTAATCTATTCAGGCCTTTCTGGATCCAATCAGAGATCCCCATTCATCCTCCAGACTCTATTAAGTGCAGGATCATAGATATCAAATATTCTTCTTCTGTTATTCCTTTCATTCCTGGGATTATTCTTGTGTACTTTGTCTTGACCCACTGTAGGGTCTACACACAACCTTGGACACATGGCTGGGTTATAGTTCGCCAAGTTGCTCTCCTTACTCCACTGAAACATTGTTAAATTTGAAAATGTAGTTTTCAGGTAGAGCAATGTAAATATCTCAGACAAGGTGAAATCAGAGGAAATATTTGGAGATAATTATGAAAGAAAGAGATGTGTCTAGGTTCAGAGAGTTGGGAGGAAGATGGTTTGTGTGTCTGTGGGTAGTGAATGAATTTGGGTTACCTGCACAGAGTTGGTACAGACTTCACAGGGTGAATATCATCCTTTACACTGCAAACATTCTGTGAGTCCGTGACCAACATGAGTAGAACTGAGGAATCAGAAAGCCAAAATCACCCAGACAGAATGGACTTCAGGTCCCCAAACACACTACTGTTTTGAGAGTTGGTCAGAATGGAATTTGGATGTGGTAAGACATTGAGTAAAGTGGTGTCTGCCCCAGTGTAAAAATCCCATTCCAGTACAGTCTTTCAGTCCACTGAGAAACCTCAGTACGGTGGTGATGAAGGTGAACGTAAATATTTTAAAGTAAATGTTTTACAAAATGTATTTGTCCTGCAATTCTTGCGTAGAATTTTTATGAAAATCTCACAAAGGTTTGATTGATCAAAAGCACAGTCAGTTTAATAAAACAGAGACTGATCTCATGTTGTTGAAGGATGGGAGACTTACATGATTTTTATCTGTATTACTCGTTTCCTTTTGAGAGCGGATATGTTGGTTTTTCTCTGTAGCACACAAAATGTGTTAACTTACATCTTCTGATAAAACCGGAAATTGTTAATCTCAAAGTTTTGAGACTTAACTGTTTATCTCCAATGACAATTGAGAAGGTACAAGCATTTAGAGAAGTATGGAGTCACTCAGAGGTCAGAGGGTCAATGATCGATGGGTTCCATCTAAAAAGTGTTCACTCAAGAGCTGGATGTTTACTGCAGACTGACCGATCCACATACTGAGATGTCCCATAATATAGTAATGGGAATTTGTACCGTCTGATCATTGTTGGCCTCTAAGACATGACTTTTAAAAGATTGTCAACCATCCATAGAAAGGAATTTCTCCCCTCTAAATCCAAATATGTTAGTTGTACCCTAGTTCTAGCTTCTCCAGATTGAGGAAATAGCACTTCATTATCCACCCCTGAGTTCCTCTCAAAATCCAACACTCTCAATGAGATTATTTTCAGTTTTTATCCTAAATTCTAGTGAATTTATTCAATGTCCCTCATTATCTTTTCAATGGACACTTCACTCATTCCAAACATCCACTCGATGGATCAAAGCTGCACTGTCTCCAACACAGGTATTTCCTGCCTTAGGTACAGAGTCCAAAACAACCCCTGATCACCAGATGAAGTCTCATTGTAACATTCTGGAATATCAGCAAGACCTCCTTAAATTTGTTCTCCAAAGTTCTTACAATAACAGACAAATGTATTATTTCATTGTACCTGCAAATTAACATTGTGCATCAAATTCAGAATCAGAATCAGACTTATCATCACTGAGAAAAGACTATAAGACCATAAGATATCAGAGCAGAATTAGGCCATTTAGCCATTGAGTCAGCTCTGCCATTTCATCATGGCTGATCTATTTTTCCCTCTCAGCCCCCATCTCCAGTCTTCCCCCATTAGAGTGAATTTTAGTTTCAGCACACTTAGCAGATAACTTCGGTCATCAGTCTTCGGATCTGAATTGTGGATAGAGTTTAATACAGCTCTGAACAATAGGTTCACAGACCAGACAGAGCAGGAAACAGGCATTGGCTGATCGTCTGCATGTGCATGAATTGTACCTGCCAGGACTTTTCTCCAGTGACGTTATTCACACAACAAGACACACTGCACCCCTTCATGCCCAGACCAATCAAGAATCTATCAACTTCTGCCTTTAAAATAGATAAAAACTTGGCCCTCACAGCTAACTGTGGCAACAAATTCCACAAATTCATCGCTCTCTGGCTGAAGAAATTCGTCCTCATCTCCGTCTTGAAAGGACGTCCCTCTATACTGAGGCTGTGTCCTCTGGTATTTGTCTCTCCCACCATTGGAAACATCCTCTCCACATCCACTGTATCAAGGCCTTTTACCATTTTATAGGTTTCAATTAGGTCATCCCTCATTCCTCTAAATTCCAGTGAATACAGGCCCAGAGGAATCAAACACACTTCAAACGCCAAGCAGTTCAAATCTGGAATAATATTTATGAACCTCATTTAAACCCTCACCAGTTTCAGTATATCCTTTGTAAAATAAGGAGCCCAAACCAGCCCATAATATTCCAAGTGAGGCCTCACCAGTGCTTTATAAAATCTCAACATTACACCCATGCTTGGTGTAATGTATATCATAAAAAGAATTGGTCCCAAAACAGAACCCTGTTGAACATCACTATTCAATGGCTATCAATTAGAAAAGGGTCCCTTTGTTCCCACTCTTTTGTCTCCTGCCAATCAGCCACTGCTTTATTCATACTAGGATCTTTCCTGTAATACCATGGGCTCATAGCTTGCTAACCACCCTCATGTGTGGCACCATCTCAGAGGTCTTCAGAAAATTTAAGTGCACAACATAAACCAATTCTCCTTTGTTCATCCTGCTTGTTATTTCTTCCAAGAATTCCAACAGATTTGTCAGGCAAGATTTTCCCTTGAAGCCACCATAGTGAAATATATCCTATATTATCGTGTGCCCCCAAGTAGCCTGAAACCACATGCTCAACAATCAACTCCAGCATCTTCCCAACCACTGAGGTCAGACTAATTGGCCTATGATTTCCTTTCTTCTGCCTCTCTCTCTTCTTGAAGAGCGTAGTGATATTTGCAGTTTTATAATAATCTGGAACCATTCCAGAATCTAGTGATTCTCAAAAAAAGATTATTACTAATGCCTCCACAATCTCTTGAGTCACTTGGGGTAAACACCATCTGATCCAGGTGACTAATCTACATTCAGACCTTTCTGTTTCCTAAGAAGTTTCTCCCTAGTCATGGTAAGTTCACACACTTCATGATCTCTGACACCAGGAACTTCCACAGTGAAGACTGATGCAAAGTATATATTCAGTTCATCCGCCATTTCATTGTCCCCATTACTAACTCTCCAGCATCATTTTCCAGCAGTCTGATATCCACTGCTGCCTCTCTTTTACACTTTATATATCTGAAGAATTTTTGGTATCTTCTATAATATCATTGGCTAGCTTACTTTTGCATTCAATCTTGACCTTCCTAATGACATTAGTTGCCTCCTGGTGGTATTCAAAAGTTCTCAATCATCTGAATTTTCACCGATTTTTAATCTACTATATGCTATCTCTTTGACTTTTATGTTGGCTTTGACTTCTCTTGTTAGTCACGGTTGTATCATTTTGCCTTTAGAATACTTTTTGCTCTCTGGGATTTATATATTCTGTGCCTTTTGATTTGTTTCCAAAAATTCCAGCCATTGCAGCTCTGCTGTCACCCTGTCAGTGTTCTTTTCCAATCAGTTCTGTTCCACTGCTCTCTCATGCCTTTGTATTTCCTTATACTCCACTGTAATACCGATACTTCTGACTTTAGCTTCTCCTTCTCAAATTTCAGGGTGAATTTGATCATGTTATGATAACTTACAGTATACCTAAGGGTTCTTTTACCTTAAGGTCTCTAATCAATTCCAGTTCATTGCATAATGCCCAATCCAGAATAGTTGATCCCCAAGTCTAATCTTCTGAAGAACCATCTTGTGGGCATTCTAAAAAATCCCCCTCTTGGAATCCAGCATCAACCTGATTTTCACAATGTACCTGCACATTGAAATCTCCCTAGACTAATGTAACATTGTCCTTTTGCCATGGATTTTCTATTTCCCGTTTACATTTGTAGACCACATCCTTACTAATGTTTGGGGGTCTGTATATAACTCCCATCACGGCCTTTACTCTTGCCAGTTCCTTCACTTCATCCACAATATTTCAACACATTTGTCACATCCGTCTAATGATTTGATTTCATTTTGTAGTAACAGAGCAATGCCACCCCCTTTGTTTTCCTGCCATTCTTTTTGATACATTGTGCATCCTTGGACATTATGATCCCATCTGTAATCTTCTTTCGGCCATGATTCAGCAATGTCTACAACATCATACATGCTGATCTGTAACTGTGATGTTCATTCACCTTATGATGTGACCTGAAATGTGTTGACTTTCAGCAGCTGTACAGTGTCATTTCTTGACGGAGGTTGTGTTTGAGCCCTCAGGACTTTAACTGAAGTTGCCCATCCTCAGAACTGCACAGCAGGTGAACAATGAGGCACCATGAACCCACAGATTGTGTCTGTTATTTGTGGCTGCAGATTCACTCAGTCTGTCAGTCTTCAAATACCGGCAGTTCAGTAATTATTCTACATAATTAACAGCCAGTTTCTCTATCTGGAAACTGCCACTGTAGAAATATCCTCACCAATTTACCCCCTTCAATCACTCTGCACACATCCCCCACCTGGTGATTTTAATGACCATCCTCCCCTTCAGTTTCATGCACTGAATCCCATTTATTGTCAGAGAATTTAGGAAGGTAATCGCAAGTAAAATGAAGCTGTGGAGAAATTGAACAGTTCAATGTTATTTAAGAGGAAACTGTTTAATCACATTTGGTACTTATAGAAGTGAACTTAAAAGAAGTTATTTGCATTATGCTGCTTAACCTGAGGTTTAATAAAACATTGACATATGTTGTTGCTAGAAATGTTCTCCCTGTAATGATAAACACATTTATTATCAGTGAGAAGACAATGGTTGTTACTGAACCAGTCACCTCCAGTCCTGGACTAATGGCCCAGGGAACGAAGTTTGAAGCAGCTGAGAAGTAAATAGTCTGGAATGAAGAGCTGTTGTCAGCAATAACGAACATCAAACATCCCGACACCTTCCATAATATCCTTCAGTAAATAACATGTACAGAGTTCATTCTGAATATCAACCATTGAACTCTGCTACCTGGAGAACATTTCCTTTATGACATCCACTTACAACCCTTTTGCTATTCAATATTGATGTCATGATCACTAATACCTAGATTAGTGGTCACCAACCTTTTTAAGCCCAAGATTGACCCTACTAAATCAGTTAGTCACACGCATGCGCACCAGGCAGAAAAGACTGGAACCCGGAAGAAGAAATAATGTATGGACAGCAGGGGTTATCACCCTTTATTGCACAGCGGACTGGTTTAATATTGACAATATTCTTGTGTATCGTCTCACGGGGGGATGGAGGGGGGATTGGTGTTAAACATTACTGGGATATAGCGATACTCGAAGCAGGTTCCTTATGTCCAGTCTATTCCGCAATTTAGTTTACGTGGCTCTCAGCACTTGCCTCTGTCCCACTTGCTCACATTTTTTTCACTTAAAAAACTCAGCGGGTTTGTCTCTGAGTGCAGGGTGTTTGGACTCAGGGTACCGAAGCAGTTTTGAGTGCTTCATTGCCTCATTAGAAAGCCTCCCGCCCGCCTGCCGCCAGACGTCTTGGCCAAGTGTGGCTGGTCGTGGGTGGGGTGAGAGGACAAGGTCAGGGCTGAAGATCCCCGTGCCAGGGCTGTGGCGGTTGCAGTCGGGAGAGAGCGACAGGGCGTGCACCCGCACCCCCTTTAGGATCTATTGGC
The DNA here is from genome assembly GCF_030144855.1 of Hypanus sabinus. Classification (NCBI taxonomy): domain Eukaryota; kingdom Metazoa; phylum Chordata; class Chondrichthyes; order Myliobatiformes; family Dasyatidae; genus Hypanus; species Hypanus sabinus. The sequence goes on along the minus strand of NC_082718.1, from coordinate 13,802,795 downwards.
CAACAAAGGTTTGGCTCAAGGGATGACTTTCAGTAGATCACAGCAAGGTGGCTGCTCTGCTACTTATGGAATCCTGAGCCCGAATTAGGTCGTCTGCAAATATTTTAGCACCGGGTTCCCCATGAACATTCGGTGTGCTAAACAGGTTCAGAGGTGGCACCAATCTGTCCGCGCTCCAGGCCAGTAGCAATGGCACTTCTCGCCAGCCACGCGAGGCAGCCGGTTACCCAAGGCCAACCAGTGATCCTTGGCATGAGGGTATCACTGCTTTTAGGTGACTGATGACCTTACGTGCATTCAAGTTCAACAGTGGGCATGACAGGGAATGAGGAAAGGTGCAGCTGACTCATATCATTTCATTTCGACAAATCATATCGTTTTCTCATGGCCCAGTGGTTGGGGACCACTGAAGTACACTGTGTAGTGTGTGGCAGGGGAGCTACACACATGCGCACTGGGCAGAAAGAACGGAACTAAAACCCTGCAACCCAGAAACAATCTCTCAACAGTATTTGTGTATTTTCATCTTTTTCGGGATCGACTGGGAAAGTTTCAAAGATTGACCAGTCGATTGCGATCGACGGGTTGGCGACCACTAACCTAGATGCTCCGCTCGATGATACTGATGTAGGGTAATATAATTGGTGGAAGTATATATAATTAACAAACAGTGTCATTGAGTTGGGGTTCACATTAAGTGGCTGGGGTTACGTGATGACGTAATTACATGAAGTTTGGTTACCGTGCTTTGCGTTCAGGTTTTGGAGAACATTAACTGAATTGTTACAGTTTTTCTTAAACATAAAATGCCTCACTTCATTTTGTTTGTGAAAACCTACATTGGTGACTCAATTCTGATGCTCTTGGACAATTCCTGAGTTATTGAACATGTCGACCAATGCAGTCGTTTTGAATTTGCTGGAGTTCTGGGAGAAAAATGCCGTCAGCTTTTTAAACAAGCTGAGGCCAAATTCACTTGGTGAGAAATCTCCAACAACACCAAATATTTCTACATGGTAGTGGCACTCAGCAATTACATGATTGCGAGAGTGGTGAGTCTACTTGAACACCCACCTGAACATGATAAATACCAATCGCTGAAAACTTACCTTTTACCAATTATTGGGCTAACGGAGTCTGAGCACGTCGAATAGTTGCTCTCCTTGCCCAGTCTCAGTGATGCTAAGTCATTGGAGTGAATAGACCACATGGCGTCTCTCCTGGGAAATCACCATCCTTCCTTTATTTTAAAGAACTCTTCATGTAGCAAATGCCTGATCACGCTTGCATAGTCCTTGCTAATGCAACCTTGAAGGGGTCAAGGGAGGCTTGTTAAAATGGTGGAGAGTCTACACTCAGCCATGCAGAGGTGCGTAATTCCTCCTCCTTTCCTTGCCTCAATAAAACTGGTCAGCAAGGCCTCCAAACAGACAGGTCCTGTCTGTGTTTTTACCACGCTCACTTTGGTATGAATACTTGGACATTCTGACAGCCGTGCAGCTTCAGCAGTGCCACCGCATCGGGACATCAGAGATCTGTAAACACAATGGGCTCCAGCTGCCAGGGACATCTATCGTTCATTACTGACACCCTTTCAGGACGACTCTTCCTGTGTGACATGGGTGCTCAAGTGAGTTTGCTGCCTGCATCGCTTGTTGATGAGAAGCAAAGAGTGACAAAACCTCGCTGGACGCTGATAACGGCAGTGGGATACAGACTTATGGGACACGATGGGTGACACTCTGCTTCAGTGGGCGACATTACACATGGGACTGTTCTGGCTAATATGGCTAGAACTCTGCTCAGTACAGATTTCCTGTGTGCCCAAGGACTGTTAGACAATCTTAGGAGCTGCCAGTATGTGGATGTCAGGGACCTTGGGTCTTTACCCTGAACCCGAGGTAAGTTGTCTACAATGATTTTTTCAAGTACATGCATCACCAGATGTGCATTTACTCAACTGCTGGGTGAATTCCTAAACCTTGCCAAGCCCACTTTCTCCGCTACTGTCACAAAACATGGGGATGAGAATCATATTTCCACAACTGACTCACCAGACCAAGACCACATGCATAGACTGGGCCCAGAAAAGCTGGCAACTGTGAAGGCTGAGTTTGCCGACAAGGAAAGACTTGGCATTGGATGCTGGTTGAAGAGCCCCTGGGCTTTGTCCCCCGCATATGGTCCCTAAGTCTGATTCTGGTTGCTGCTAATGTAGCGATCACTTATGCCTTAACTAGTTCTGCACACCTGATCACTACCTACTTCCATACATCTAAAACTTTTCGGCACATTTACCTAGAAAGTTAATTTTTTCCAAAGTCGACTTACCTAGGGGTCACCGGCAATTGCCAGTGTGCTCGGAGGACATTCCCAAAACAGCTGTGATAACACCATATGACCTCTTTGGCTTTCTACATTCACTTTGAAAATGCAGCAGAGGCTTTCCAATGACTGCTAGTCTCCGTATTAAAATTAGACTTTCTTTTTGTTTACCTGGATGACATACTCGTCGCCAGTGAATCCAAACCTGAACACGTATCTCATCTCTGCACACTTTTTGAGCACTTAAGACAACAAGGGTTGATATTAACCCTTCTAAGTTTGGGCTGTTAACCATTGAAATTCTTTGCCATCATATCTCCACAGAAGGTGCAAAATCCTTCCTGTTGAAAATAGCTTACTGAACGTGCAGTTGGCTGATGGTAAGTTCATGGAAACTGTGGTTTCTCTCTTGTGCAATGTCTCAACCGGTTGCTCTTGCCTCATTGTGTCTGCAAGCTGAAGGCAGATCATTTTTGACTTCTTTCGTGGCCTCTCACATCAGGGCCGGAAGGCCTCACAGCAACTGGTTGCACTGGAGTTAGTGAGGCACAGCATTAAAAAAGGTGTGCACGATTGGACTGCAGCCTGTGTGAAATGCCAGTGGGCAAAAGTTAACTTTCATGTTCAGGCACCATTGGCACCTTTTATAGGCCATCAGTGATAGTTTAACCATTTCAATGTTGGTCCTCTTCCTTAAAACTTGCAGAAAATACTACAGAGTAAATTATATACAGAGAGCATGGCAGATAGAGAAAAATAAATTCACTGCCCAGGGAAGAAAGAAAAGCTAAAATGTCAATTTGCAGTTTCAAAAAGAGCACTAATCTATATGTTGTTGATGAAAAATCAGGTAATGGTGAGAGTGACATAGGACTGTGAAGCCTTGAAATCTATAGTGTAAAAAAAAGAAAGTGGAATGGAGTGATGATAGCACTAAGTGGTGACTCCTTTGCTGGCATCTTTGGAAACAGCTCTATTTCCATCTTTAATACCTTTATTCAGATTCAGATTCAGTTTATTGTCATTTAGAAACCACAAATGCAATGCAGTTAAAAAATGAGACAACGTTCCTCCAGAATGATATCACAAAAGCATATGACAGAACAGACTACACCAGAAAATCCACATAACGTTTGGCAATCCCCAATCCAGAGTCCAGAGAGACTGCTGTGTATTAATATCGTGCTAACGTCTTAGCGCGTTCCCCAGAAAGGAGCTCCAAACACGCCAGACAAAACAAGACAAAAAATTAATGCTACAAGACCTGCACAAAACCACAAAGTTACAACAGTGCAAACAATAGCATAATTGATAAAAAAAACAGACCATGGGCACAGTAAAAATAGTCCAAAGATGTTAAAGGACTATAAGTTCAAAAGAAATCACCACACAGTTTCTACAAAGTCCACAGGGTCCCGACAGACTCGCCATCCCACGTTGGCGGCAGAAGGGAATACTCCCGCTATGGACTTCCACGGCACCGCCCGATTCAGCCTTGCAGACGCAGCACAGAATGAAAGGTCTGTCGAACCCAACTTCGTAGACGCAGCACACATCGAAAGCGACCTGACCGCAGCGGACTCTGAGTTCGTCGAACCTCCGATCCTCCGACACTCCCCTCCGGCACAGCTTCTCCAAGCACCATCCACTACCGAACGTATAAGATGGCCCCGCCAACGGCCATCGGCAACACGACCCCGGGGACTGGGGGCCTGTTCTTCCCAGTAAAGTCCTGGACCTCTCAGCAGCAGCAGCAATGAAGAAGGTCTTCCTGGAGATTTCCCTTTCAAGGTTTTTTTGAAGGCCTTGTTTGTGAAGCTGCTCTGTGACTTCCATTTTATGAACTGCTTGATGAACTGATTTTTGCTCTTGGATAACTTAATCAGAGCAATTGAATGTGGACTCAGGGAGTTTCTTCTAAATCTGAGACCATTCTCAGATGAACTGTTCATTGTGTTCAGTGGCAGGTTTGCAGAAGTAACCTCTTTATTCCGGCCCATTGTCTGGGTGACCTGGTTTGATTGGTTTGAAAGTGTGTTGAATAGAAGAAAAGAAGTCACCTAAAACATGAAATTATGTAGCACTAGGACAATATCCAATGAGAAGCTGGCACAATGAGCCAATGTGATTGAAACACAACAGTTGAACTGATAAGGGAAAACTATAAGAATGAAGAGCCTCAAATGCAAAGCAGCGATATCTCCAGAGACTTAACTACCGCGAAGAACCCCCATGTCAGGAGCAGGGAGAAGGAACAATTGTCCAGCCAATATATTGGTGTTATAAATTTGAGAAGTGGTCTGGGTGTCTATTGGCAGAATGGGATCAGTAGAATTCATACTTAAGTTGTTGGCCTGGGGTCAACATTGTTGTTTGTGCAGAGTCAGTAAAGTGCAGCTTTGACTAATTAAGAGTTGTGTAGTGAATTACATAACCTCAATCAGCTGATGATTGATCAACACATGGATCTAAGCAAACCAGGCAGGGAAAGGTTCAACCATGCTTCTAATCTGTCTTGCAGCAAAAGAATGTTGTACATTTCAGCTTGGATTCTAATTTTCTAATTATTGTAGTAAGCAACGAGATTAGTGCCATTCAGAAAACATGATCTGACAGAAACTTACACACTCCTCCTTTTCACTTTACATTTGCTTATCTGTAGCACATCTGTCTTTATTTTACATTTATGGCTTTGGTATGTTGAATTACCGGGTAAACAAGTAGCCTTTGGGGAACTGTCAGTCTGTGTCTTCTTTGAGGCTTGCTGCACGCTTGAGTGCTTGCTGGAGTGGTGCTGATGCTTTTTTGCTGGTGGGGGAGGGGGGGATCGTTGCTTTGCTGCTGCTTGTGTGTTTGAGGAGGGAGTTGTGGGGGGCTTGCGGTTCTAACATTTAACTGTCATTCATTCTTTGGGGCACTCCTTTGTTTTCGTGGATGTTTGCGAAGAAAGAATTTCAGGATGTATATTGTATATTAAATGTATTTACTTATTGAATTTGAGGTTTATTAAAATTCTGAGTTTTGTTTTGTTTCGTTTATAAATTCAAATCAGAAACCTTGGAGATGATTTGCATTTTTATACTGTATCTGATGACACAAAGAGTTGCGGTAATCAACACTAACCGGAATGAAATACATCATTATTTTTCATGTACTGAGGTCAATGAAAGTCTTGTCTTGCATGCCATTCATACAGATCAACTAGAAACATAGAAATATAGCTACATAGAAAACCTACAGCACAATACAGGCGCATTGGCCCACAATGCTGTGCCAAACTTGTACTTCCTTAGAAATTACCTAAGGTTACCCATAGCCCTCTATTTTTCTAAGCTCCATGTACCTATCCAGGAGTCTCTTATAAGACCCTATTATATCCACCTCCACCACCGTTGTTGGCAGCCCATTCCATGCACTCTCCACTCTTTGCATAAAGAATTTAACCCTGACATCTCCTCTGTACCTACTTCCAAGCACCTTAAAACTGCGTTCTCTCATGCTAGCCATTTCAGCCCTGGGAAAAAGCCTCTGACGATCCACATGATCAATTAATTACAACAGAGCTTTGAGTTAGCACAAGGTAAAACAATGACAGAATGAAGAATAAGGTATTACAGAGAAAGTGCAGTACAGGTAGACAATAATGTACAAGGTCATAATGAGGTTGATTATGAGGCCATATTATCGTACTAGGCCACTGTTCAGTAGTCTTATAACAGCAGGATTGAGATTGATCTTAAGCCTGGTGGTCCATGCTTTCAGGATTTTGTGTTTTCTGCCTGATGAGAGGAGGGGCAGAAAGAATATTGAAAGTTGGTAGAGTATTATGCTGGCTGGTTTAACAGGGCAGCACAACAGTATACAGTGTCTATGGAGGGATGGCTACTTTCTGTGATGTACTGAGATGTGTCCACCATTCTCTTCAGTTTCATGCAGTGACATGCAGAACAGCTGCTTGACAAACCACCATGTATTGGGATAGGATGCTTTCTGCAGTGTATTGATTAACGATAGTTGAGGGTAGAAGGGGAATGCCAATTTTTTTTTAGCCTCCCCAAGAAGTAGATGTACTGGTGAGATTTCTTGGCTGTGGTGTTGAGGTAGCTGGAGCAGGACAGGCTATTGGTGATGTTCAATCCTGGGAGCTTCACTCATAGAAACTTGGAGCTCTCAGACCTCTTGACCTCAGTAACATTAATATTATCAGCAGCATGTGCACTGCACCCTTCCTAAAGGCAATGACCAGCTCTTTTGTTTTTCTGACATTAAGGGAAAGGATCTATTATAAACGTCTTTATTGTCCAGCTGCTTCAGAGATGAGTATAGGGTCAGGGAGATGGTATCTGTTGTAGACCTATTTTAGAGCTCGGCAAATTGCAGAGGGTTGAGGTTTTCTGGGAAGCTAGATGTAATCTACACCACGTCCAACCTGTCCTCTACTCACCTACGCTGGTTGCTGAATCTTTGAACATGGACCAGTCTATGGATTCAAATCAGTTACATAGAAGCTCATCCATTTCACCAGAGTAGCACTGAACATCATTCTTCATGTTCTGTTTTTATTCAGGGAGAAAGAGATCAGCCTGGTGGTCTGATTGCCGAAGTGTGGGTGACAGACTCTTAAACAGCCTTGTCCAGATTCAACAGGCAAACTCAGGCTGTATCTCAGTGAGTGTCCGGGGACCCAGCAATGGAGGAACTCAGGTAAAAACTTAATAATTGACTTGGATCTGACAATGAAACACACTCAAAGCTGGAAGAAGGCAGAAATTCAGGCCACATCTCCAGAAGGGAATAAACAGTCAATGTTTTCAGCTATGTCCCTTGATCAGGACAGGAAAGGAAGAGGCAGAAGGCAGAATAAGAAGTTGTGGGACAGAGAGAAGTACCAACTGCCAAGTGAGAGCATGTGATGGGGAAGATGGGAGAATGAAGGAGCAGCAAAGAAGTAAGAAGCTGGGAGATGATAGTTGGTAAGGGTAAGAGTTTGAAGAAGAAAGATTCCAAAAGGAGCACAGAGAAAGTCATTGAAGGAAGGGCAGATGGAGAAGAGCCAGAGGGAGGTTATGGGGAAGTGAGGAGAAGGAAGGAGAGGTTAAGCAGAGTGAGAAATGGAAAGAGAGAGGTGGGGAGTGTGGAGTAATTACTAGAAGTCAGAGCATTCGATGTTTGTGCCATCAAGTTGGAAGCTACCAAGACAGTGAAACTGCAGCAGGAGTCAGTCCTTGGTTCACCATTGGGAGAATTGAGATCCATTCTGGAGACCAGTGTGTAACTGTGGTCTGGCAATTGGAGAGATGGTGTTCAGTTTTTGTCATTAAATCCGGGACCAGCAAAGTCAGAGGTGGGAAACTTGTGCAGGACATCTAGGGATCAAGCTCAGTGCATGGAGTGGTCTCACTGTTCCTTCTTTTCTCTAGGTGATGACAATGGTAGATTTGAAGTCAACAATATCACTGGAGCAATAATGATGAGGTGGCCAGTCCGGACTTTTGTGAAGAACCCCATATTCACTCTGACTGTCATGGTAAAAATAATAGTATTAACAATGATTTATAGCTTTTAAAAAATCAGTGTGACTATGATTGTTTCTGGTTGTTCAAGTCTCATACAAGGCTGCAATGTAATCCAGCAAAAGTATAATTGACAGAACTATGAAGGAGCTACTACAGGCCTGTAATCTGCTCACTGATGATCACTTTCAGTTTTCCAAGGAATTACTCATCTCTGCACCTCATCAAAGCTTTGCTTCAAATGTATAAAAATAGATTAATTTGTAAGGTGAGATATGGTGACTTGAAATTAATTGTCTGTGACTTCAAGAGAACACGCGGATGTGTGGTTTCAAGGAATCTGAATGGAATTGAAAACAATGGAAATCATGACAAAAACTCTTCACTAGGAAGAAAGAAGACCATTATAGTTCTAGAAGCCTCTCATCTCAGTTCTAGGACATCACCACAGGGCAGGACAGTATTCTGGCTCGAATGATCTTCAGTGATCATGATCATCAATGATCATCCTCTGTCATACGATCAGAAGTGAAAATGTTTGATGATGATTGCACAAGTTAATTTCCATTTGCAACTACAATAAAGCAGACTAGTGGAGGATTCATTGTGTCAAGGGTTGATTTATTGGGTTGATTCATCTGGGGTCCACCATTGAGTTCCTGAATTGTTGTTCACCACTTTGGTTTCACTGTCAGAATCTTGGTTCATTGTTGGATCTCTGATTCACTGTATTGGTGTTCACAATCAGGAATTTTGGATTGTGATTGTCTGTATTGCGATCTCTGTTTTGGATTCATAATTATAGTCTCTGAATTCCAAATCACTGTCTTGAGATATTTGTTTTACGACATTGAATCACAATGGATTTAATTTGGCTTTTTTGACACTGATCAACAGAAAATAACTCTTTCAGATCAAAGAGAAAACAGATCTCTACAAAGTGCTAAAAATTAATTACAAATATAAAACACAAAGTAAGTGATTGTGTAAGTATTCACCTCCTTTAATATGATACACCAAATCATCACTGGTACAGCCAATTGGTTTTAGAAGTCACATAATTAGTTCAATGAAGATCACTGGTGTGCAGGCAAAGTGTTGCAATTGACTGTAGTAAAAATACACTGGAATCTGAAAGGTCCAACCACTGGTGAGTCAGTATCCTGGCAAAATATACACCAGGAAGACAAAAGAACACTCCAAGCAACTCCATGAAAGGTTTTTGAAAAGCACAGGTCAGCGGATAGATACAAGAAAATGTCCAAGTCACTGAATATCCCTTGGAATACAATTAAGTCAATTATCAAGAAATGGGAAGAATATGGGACAGCTGAAAATCTGCCAAGAACAGCCCATCCTCAAACCGTGAGTGACTGTGCAAGAAGGGGACTAGTAAGGGAAGCCACCAAGAGACCCATGACAACTCTGGTGGAGTTACAAGCTTCAGCGGCTGATATAGGAGAGACATAAGGAATAGGAATAGGAATAGGCCAGCTGGCCTGTTGAGCCTGCTCTGCCATTCAATAAGATCATGGCTGATCCAGCAACGGACTCATCTCCACCTACCTGCCTTTCCCCCATAACCCTTAATTCCCCTACAATTCAAAAATCTATCCAGTCTTTTCTTAAATATATTTACTAATGTAGCCTCCACTGCTTCATTGGGCAGAGAATTCCACAGATTCACCACTCTGGGAAAAGCAGTTCCCCCTCATCTGCATCCTAAATCTACTCCCCTGAATCTAGACTATGTTTTCTAGTTCTAGTCTCTCCTACCAATGGAAACAACTTTCCTATCTCAATCTTATCTATCCCTTTCATAATTTTATATGTTTCTACTCTCTTCTGAATTCCAACAAGTACAGTCCCAGGCAATTCGATCTCTCCTCATAGTCTTATCCCCTTATCTCTGGAATCAACCTGGTGAACCTCCTCTGCATTGCCTCCAAAGCTAGTATATTCTTCCTCAAGTAAGTAGACTAGAACTGCATGCAGTTCTCCAGGTGTGGCCACACTAGTAGCCTGTACAGTTGCAACATAACTTCCCTGCTCTGAAATTCAATCCCCCTATCAATGAAGGCCAACATTCCATTTGGCTTCCTGATAGCCTGCTGCACCTGCAAACCAACCTTTTGTGATTCATGTACAAGTCCCTCTGCACAGCAGCATGGTGAAATGTCCTACCATTTAAATAATTATCTGCACTTTCATTTATCCCTCTAAAGTGAATGACACCGCATTTACCCACACTGTGCTCCATACTGTTTTATGGGGAGAGGGTGGCAAAGGGAAAGCCACTATTGAAAAAAAACATGAAATCTCAGCCAGAGTTTGCCAGAAGGCATGTGGGAGACTCTGGAGTCAGCTGGAAGAAGGTTCCATGTCCTGATAAAACCAAAATTGAGCTGATTGGCCATCAGACTGAATGCTAAGTTTGGTGTGTTATGTACCCCATAACTGGGTGTCTTACCAGCAAAGATTGAAGTGTCCATTGGAGTCTGGTACTATTTTCAAAATAGTGTTTATTAGTAAAATATACAAAACAATATCAATGCAAATATACAGATAATACACATGAGCAATACTAATCCTAGAAGTGTGGGTATAATAATAATCAATAATAAACAAGTTCTCTAGGGGATAATGAATTATTACATGGAAATATAAAGTTCAGTTCAGTTCATGCAGGCTGAGGTAGTTGTTGGTCGATGTGTTGTAATTGTTGGAGAGAGAGAGAGAGAGTGATCAAACCGTGACAGCTATTGTCTTGCAAACCTTCCTTTACGATCTTGATCCGTCGATGTGTTGTTGTGGCCATTCAGATATGACCCCTCTGTCCTTTAGCTAGACCGTTCTTCCATGGTGGGCTCGTCACCCAGGCAAAGGTGGACACACACACAAGCCCCCACCTGCCTTACTATAAACACTGTGAGTTAAAATTGAACGATCCGTTCGGTCCCCGATGCCCCACACTTTCTCGTGGGTTTCTGATGCTCACTAGTGTGTCTCCTGGTGCGTCTCCTGGTGTGTCTGAGGGGTATCTCCCCAGACCTCACTTTTATCCCTACTCACAGGTCTCAGGTGTCAATCAGTTTTGAATGGCTTAGCCCATCAAACCAGCCCACTCCGGCTGTCCACTGAGGAATTTTAATGAACAGAACAGTATCAAGTAAACAGCCCTCTCTGGAGCCGTGAGTCTTACAGGAGTCATAATATGGTCTCTCTCCCCTGGTGTTATCAGCAGAAGATGTTCCAACTTGTTTTCCTCTTATCTGTGTGTCTCTCTCATTCTCTCTCAATGGTAACAGTAACAGTTTGTGATTCTCCCAGGGAAGGTGGACATGGGCAACTCTGTACCATTCTGCCCATCAGAGTTGTTCATCCTTCATAACACCCCCATCCTTCTAGGAATTTTCACCAAAGGGGAAAATTAACTAGTACAGCATTTTACAGGATTACAGAGTTTAGCAAAAAACTACCGAAGTGTTCCTAACTATAAAGCAATACAGATATACCTTCAACTTAACATCTAGATAAACAGTCAGCGATTACATTGTCACTTCCTTTAATATGGTGTATTTTAATATCTTGTATCTTAATAAATTCCTGTAGCATCAGACTCCAATTTAATAACCACCTGTTTTTATTCCTTTTCGTCAGCAAAAAAAAAAACTAAAGGGTTGTGATCCTAGCTTAAAGGTATATTACAAAATGTGAACTAATACATGTGTGATTAAACTGTAGTACATTACAAAAGTTTTTGCAAATACTAATTTCTATTTTACTTTGAAACTTAACACTCAATCTTCCATGGTGTTGTCTTTATTATTTACATGCTTTGTCAACCTTTGCCCCTTTACCATTTAACTCTCACATGGTTAGCTTGCTCACCAGTGTGGAATAGGCTTTCACATACTCCTTTCATACGAGTTATCTTATCACCAATGTTTTCCAAACTGAGCCCATTTTCTGAACTTCCACACAATTCGTTATTTTTGAGCAAGTCATTAATTTTATCTTCAGGACCCTTCATTCTATTAGTTTTCAGTTTAACATCTGCAAGTTGTTTACCTTTACATTTCAAAACAAACTGTAATTGATTCACAGGCACCTTGTTAATAAGCCATTGTTCCTTCAGCCTGGTTACTGCTTCTGAAACCAATCCAGACTTTAAATTTTCTTTATTCAATTTAGGAACAACACCTTTCCCTTCAATAATATTCACATCACCACCCTTCATCTCCTCACTAACTTTTAACACACCTTCTAACACAAACAACTGAGAATTCTCACTCTCCACTGGTACCAAGGTTAACCCTTTCTTCACTGAACCAAGTCCATCTGACCCACAAGGACTGTATTCCTTTTCAACTAAATCAGATACCTCAGACTTTTCCTGAGTTTCAATACTAGGTTCAGTACCATGTGCATCCACATTTTGAACACACTCAAAAGGGACATCTACCTCTTCCAGGCTTTCCATACCAGTCCCTTTTTCAAATTCTAAGTCCCCCTGATCCTCCCAGTTACTCTCTGGGCAACTCCCTTCAGGAGTAAACTCAACCCTGTGGGTTAAAACAACCTCATCTGCTAACCCAGCAGACTCCTTCAAGGTAATGGCATCCTTTTCATCTAGGACTGTCCTTATGTCACTATTGGGAACACATTTAAAATTTTCAACTTCTTTAAACTGCTCTGTCAAGCCAGACAGATCATCCATGTCCAACCCTGGACCTTCTAACTGCCTTATCTGTTTCTCATCTTTACTCTGTGCCTCTATACATTCTCTCTTGGCTAAGGGTAGGTCTACCTCCTCTCCCTTGCTCTCTTTCACCTCCCGATTCTCCGTTTTACCATCCCCTAACTCCTCCTGGTACAGGGTCGGTAAAAACGTCTCAGCCAAATCAACATAGGACTCATTTAAACTGTCCTCTTTCTCAGCCGCCTTTCTCGACATGCTGCGAGTGATCGCACATGTGAGATAGATCTTAGAATCCAGGGGCGGGTCCTCAGCACTCACAGGCTTGCTTGTCAGTTTCACTGCTGACTCCACCTCACCACCTGCTAAATCATTACCAAGAAGGACGTCCATGCGGTCTCTCAGTAATTCTGACCGCACCCCTATTTCAACTGGTCCAGATACTATTAGAGTATAAAAGTTGCATTATTTGCTGTGTAACCAAAACTATGTAGTCAGCTTTGAAACTTGCTATTTGAAACTTGTGATATGCAACTATAGACCAATTGGATATGCTAATGCAACTAAACCAGGAGATTGCTATAAAAAATGCTATGTACAAGGATCGGTGGGCAATCAGCGACTAGCTCACTTTGTCTCAGCTTTGATTTGCAAATTAAAGTTTAATACTTCTCGAAGAATCTTCTGCGTCTCCTGGTCGTTTGTGGGGCACAAGAAACCACGACAAAATTGGCGACCGTGGCAGGACCGGAAAGAGACCCGCGGAAAGGAAACGGCAGATTGGGGACACTTCCCAGTCCTCTAGGGACCCCCACAAGGCTAACAGAATTAAGGGTGCACCCAAACAAAAGGTAAGCGCTTTTTGCGACAATTTGGACTAAGAATTCTGTTGGTTTTGGGGAGGTCTTGGAGTCTCAGAAGTGTGGAACCACCGCCGAAGGGTCTGTCCGGTCCAAAGAATCTGGCAGAATTGGGGGTTAACAGAGGAGGCTCAGGGGATTGATCAAGAACACTGCAGTGAGGGTAAGTACAAATAAGTTAATAAGAAGTTAAGAAAAATTCCACGTGGTGTTGGTAAGTCCCTGTGGATATCGCTTGTATAAAATGAAGGTCTGAATGGGCAGGGACAGGGAAAATAGAGAAAATCCCTGTGGATACCGCTTCGTATGAAACAAAGGTCTGAACGGGCAGGGAAAGGAAAACAGAAAAAATCCTCGTGGATACCGCCTTAAGAGATAAGGGTCTGAATAGACGAGGTGCAAAGAGAAAGTTCTGTGGATACCGCTCTGAATAGAGGTCTGTATGGGCAGAACAGAATAGGAAACAAGGACAGTCCAATATATAGTTTAAAGCGCTGGTAGATAGACAATAGACTAAGCATAGAATTAGAGTAAATAATATTATCCAGTAAACGAACTGTGAATCTCTGAAATACCTTAAAAAGAGAGATCAACATGACTGGTAAAGGAAGGGCAGTAGAGATTCTGAGCAAAAAAATCCCGGTAAATAAATATGAGATCACAAAAACTTCAGAAAAATGGGAAAAGAAAACCAAAAACCTGGTCACAAAATGGCCAAGAGAAGGAACGTTTGATGTAAGCTTGTGCAAAGAAATGGAGGCACTAATTAAAAATTACAAACCAGAAGATAAATCTAAGAAAAGAGGGCAAAAAAGAGAACGAGAAATGGAAGTGCTAAAACTCTTCAGAATGGAGGGAGAAAGGCTGAGGAGGACAGGTAGAATATTGATTACAAGCGAGGAAGACACTAAGGTGCTGGAGAAACAGCCTGTTAGAGAGAGAGGAAGGTACAGTGAGAAACTGGCTTCAGCTCCGTACCCGGATGTGAAAGAAACAGAAAAGCCCCCTCCCTATAATGAGGAAGGAACCCCTGAGCAGTGCCCCCTGCTGACGGGAACAGTAAACATGCAGGGAGAAGTACAAGTTTGGGATAATGAGGAGGAAAAAAGACAATATGAGAAGGAAAAAGCAGCGATATGGAAGGAGATACAGGCAGAAAGGATAAAGGTGGAACAGGCAAAGAGAGAAATGAAAGAAGAGATTGAACGGATGAAACACTTGAGAGAGGAAAAGGAGTATGAGGAGTATCGGTTATACCATAGAAATAAACAGACTAGAAAAGAAAGTGGCTCATCAGGGCAGGAAGAGATGAGGCATTCAAGAGGAAGTGGAAAAAAGATAGGAGATAAGAGTCTTGGAGAAACACAAGAGAGAAAGGAATCAAGCACATGTAAGGATCATGAGGAGTCCCTGCCACAGGTGTACAGACACGGACAGGAAGAAAGAGAAGGTGACTCATTGGAGGAGCAAGAGTTAAATGGAGAGAGAGAGGATGTGAGAAATTGTGGGGAAGAGTTAGGAGTTAGAAGCCTAGAAGAGCAGAAGGAGGCGGCAGGGAAGCGACTTGCGGAAGTAGAGAGAGAACTAGATAAGTTACTGAGAGGGGATTGTCAGAGGAGATGCAAAAAATACTCCAGGGGCCAACCAAGTATTGAATCAAGACAGAAAGGAAGGACTCCACAGGGAGACCGAGGGAAGAAGAGGACCCTGGAGAAATTTGTGTGGGAGGCAGTAAAGACATACCCTGAGACAGATGGGGAGTCAGCCGAGGAGGAGAGCCAGGGCAGGTGGGAAGAAGGAGGAAGAATGATGCCGTTGTTAGTTAAAGGATCAGGACAAGTGCAGTATATCCCTTGGGGATCCCAAGACCTGGAAGGGCTGAGAAACACTCTGCCCAATCTACACGAAGGAGCAGGGAAATGGATTAGAGCCTTTGAAGAAGAAACGGCGGGACGATTATTGGGTATGGCACTATTGATAAGGTTGATGGGAACCTCCAAATTTAACGAAATAATGGAAATGGCTGGCATAGTAAACTCAAACGACCCAAGAACTGATGGAGACGGGTTTGACAGAGTGAGGCAGAGGGTATGGCAGGCCCCCAGGAAGCTTTATCCACCCAAAGTGGACCCCAAAGCCTTAAAGGAGGATCCACTGGGAGACACTGAAAACCCAGCAGCCTACGTAGAAAACCAGTTGAAAAGGTGGAGACTGGAGACTGAGCAAGAGGTGGAAAATAGCTTATTTATGACCTCACTGTTCCAACATAGCATTTTGGATGCAATGCCTCCGCAAGTAAAATCCAAACTGGAGGAAGTGGTTGGGCTGACGTCAATGACCCAACAAGAATTTAGAGACCACGTAGTCCATGTGGTTGAGAAATATCGGAAAGACAAACAAAGGTTGGCTGAGCAGCAGGAAGAGGTGCAAAGAAAGTTAATACAAATGCAGCTCGAAGAACTCAAACAGAAGGATAAACGGAAAAGCAAAAAGATGCTGCCAGCAACCACCGATCCGAGTACAGCCATCGAACTGGATGAAGCACCACTATATGGAGGAACCGATCATACTGTAAGACAAGGGCCGGAAAACCCCATGCCAATAATCAATGTCTTTGGAGGAGCATTCCCACAAATGCCCTATCAGGAACAGACTAAATTCAAACAGCGCAGACAGGACTGGAAGTCCCAAGGAAGAGGACAGAGGAGCTATGGGCAGAGGGGACCAGTGAGGAAACAGGGGGAAAGAGAGGTAGAGAGATTGTGCTGGGGATGTAATCAGACAGGTCACACGAGAAGAGATTGTCCGTTTACACCATGGCCTGTCAAACACCAGCAGGAACCGATAAGAAGGGAACTAAAGTTTAGCCAAGGACCAGCCCCCACAGGTCCAAGCGGACCTGTGAACCCCTAAGCGAGGTATTAGGGGTGCCCCGAGAACTCGAGTGGGAAGGGACATTACCCAATGATAACAAGGGAGGCAGACAAGGAACCCATTGTTCAGGTTATGTTAGGAGGGCAACTGACACCAATGATGATAGATACTGGAGCCACTTACACTTGTGTACAGCCACAGTATGCCCTTCACCTTCCCATGTCAGGAAAGTTTATTAAGATGGTAGGGTTCTCGGGGAAAACACAGTTGACACAGTGCACGGCTCCAGTGCAGTTGAGAATGGGAAACAAAGGAATTGTTTTGCCGGTGCTAGTATTTAAAGGAACTCCAATTAATTTGTTAGGCAGAGATGCCTTATTGAAACTGGAATTAAAATTAGAATGCACCAGAAATGGGCTGAGTGTGGAAAGAGCAGGGGCTCAAGTGATAGTGCGAGAAGACAAGAAGGCTAATGTCTTTTGGATAGGAGACATCGCAGATCAGATTCAGGAAACCTGGGAAAAATGGAAAAAGGGCGTGCAGCCTATATTACCCAGGGCTGTAATGCCCAAATCTGAGCTACATTGTACAGTGATTTTTGACGAGACTCAGAACAGGGAGTTAGAGGAGAGATGGCACCTGGAGGCATGTACCCAACAGCACCTGGAAGGGGAGGCTGTGATAATTGGAAAACAAGGGGCAGCTTTACAAGTTAAATGGAACACCTTTTTAGAAAAATGGTACAGGATACCAGAGGCTGTGCCCCACGTAACGTTGTTGGTAAACAAGGGATATCAGTCTAAAGACTTAGGACCCTTAGTTAAGAGTGCTGAAACCGTAACAGTGTGGAGGAAAATCACGCCAGAGGTTTGGATATCAGAAGGCAACAATTACATTAAAATAATGGTAAGTGTAGATACGGTAGGGACAGTGAGAGAGGTCAAAATAAGTCCCCAACCACACCTGCCCTTGCTGGGAAAAGAAAGAGGCCAGCAGAAAGATAAAAGGTTAGATGAGTTGCCGTTTATTCTGTGGTCACAGCATGACGCGGACGTAGGGAAAATAAAAACAGCTAGTCCGGTGGAAATAAGGCTGAAAAGGGGAGCAATTCCACCCAGGAGACCACAATACCCTCTAAGACCAGAAGCAGAAGAGGGAATAGCATCGACAGTGCAGGGGTTGCTTGAAATAGGAGTGCTTAAAAGAACAAACAGTCCATGCAATACCCTGTTGCTGCTGGTCTTAAAAGCAGATAAATCTAAGTGGAGATTGGTGCATGATTTGCGAGTTGTAAATGATGTGATAGAGGACTTGCCAGCGGTAGTCCTCAACCCACACACGCTTTTGACTAATGTTCCACCAGAAGCAAGTTACCTTTCAGTGATTGATTTGTGTTTGGCTTTCTTCAGCATTCCTCTAGCCGACCAGTGTCAGTATCTGTTTGCATTTACTTATAGAGGTGCTCAGTATACCTATACCAGAATGCCGCAAGGGTTTAAACATTCACCACATGTTTTTAATCATGTGTTGAAGGCAGACCTAGAGGGCATGCCATTGGAAAGTACATTGTTACGGTATGTGGATGACCTGTTGATTTGCTCCCACAGCGAGGAACCGTGTGAGTAGGACACTATAAATCTGTTAGAGAAGCTGGCGCACGGAGGACATAAAGTATCCAAAAAGAAACTGCAATTTTGCGCGCAGCAAGTGGAATACTTAGGCAGGGTAATATCCAAGGGAGTGAAGGCGATAGCACCAGATCAGATTGAAGCAATAACTAAGGCCCCCAAACCCCAGACTGTAGGGCAGATGATGACATTTTTGGGAATGGCAGGGTACAGCTCAGATTGGATAGGAGAATATGCTGAGATTGTGGTACCTTTGAGAAAGATAATGAAAGAAGCAGGACATACAAATTTGAAGAATGGCTTACAGTGGAATGAAGAGGCGGAGATAGCTTTCAATGCTATTAAGCAGGAATTGCAGTCAGCACCAGCATTAGCTTTGCCTGACTACGAGAAGGTTTTTCATTGTATGTATCCAACCGACAGGAGGGTTATGTCACAGCGGTTCTCACATAAGAGACAGGCACAGGAAAAGCAAAGCAGCCGATAGCATACTGCAGTACGAGACTAGATGAGGTGGCTCAGGGGTATCCACCCTGTTATCAGGGATTGGCGGCGCTGTACTATGCATATGGAAAGGCATCTTCTGTAACCCTGGGCTATCCTGTGACTCTGTACACACACCACAAAGTAGAAGAATTGCTGGAAGGAGGGAAATTTGTGCTGACGCCAGCCAGGATAGCAGCGTATCAGATGCTATTGACATTTCCAGACATAACTATACAGAGATGCACTACCAGTAATATAGCCGATTTTGTCCCTTTGGGCTATGAAGGAGAACCCCATGATTGTGTAGGGAAGACGATGGCATTTGCCAAATTGAGAGCAGATTTACGGTCAGAACCACTAGAGGATGCAGATAAAAAGGTTCTGTTCGTAGATGGCTCTTGTTATAGGGATTATGATGGAAATCATGCAGGGTTCTCAGTAGTGCAGCAGGATCAGTCGAGCTATAAGATTATTAGGAGGGAGTCCCGTCCCCAACCGTGTTCCGCCCGCTAGCGGAAATCAAAGCCCTGACAGCTACGTGTGAAATGATGGAAGGTGAGAAAGTAGACATCTATACTGATTCAGCATATGCCCATGGAGTATGCCATTTGTTCCGGGCAGTGTGGAAGCAGAGAGGTTTTAAAAAAAAGTAATGGAGATCCCATACAACATTGTCAGCAAATTCTAGACTTAATAAAAGCCATAATGAAACCTGAAGCATTGGTTATAGTAAAATGCCAAGCACATAAAAAGGGAAATGATGTAATAACAAAGGGAAATCAAGCTGCGGAGGAGGCAGCCAGAAAGGCGTCTGGATGTACATCAGCTGTCATTGCCCCCCAGGTAAGCCTAACTCCAGAACCTGAGGTAGAGGACCTAATTGAAATACAAGGTAAGGCAACTTTGGCAGAACAGACAATGTGGAGACGAAGGGGGGCCAAGCAGAACCCAAAAGGCTTGTGAAGCACGGAAGACGGTTTGTTGGTAGCGCCCACCCCTCTACTGACGATTCTGATTTCAGAAGCGCATGGGATTGACCATTGCGCAAGGGGGGAAGTGATAAAGAAAATAAAGAAGGATGGTTTTTGGTCACCTTATTTACAGGTTTCAGTGGACTTTGTCTTGTCACAGTGCGAGGTATGCACACAGAATGCAGAGTTCGGACATCAGTTATTTGACTGGTTAGAAGGTAGACTCGGAGGATGGGGAGCATGGCTGACTAAAATGGCAATAACTGCCAGTATTGTATTGTTGAGATGTGCGCTTGTGCTGTGCTGTTTTCTTCATTGTCTCAAGTCTCTTGTAGTGCGTGCTGCAACCAAACAATTTCCGATGCTCGTGGCAATTACTGAAACAAGCTTAGTGGAGAAAGGAACACCGAAAATGTAACGTTACAGCCTACAACACCTGCAGGATGAACAAGAGCAAAACGACAGTGTGGGAGTAGATTGTAAGGGCTTCTGAGTCTTTTTCCCTGTCTCAGGTACAGAGGGACAGGTTTTTGGCTCAGCGGCCCAGGGTAACAGGGAGAGAATACTTTGAGGTCTTGGCGCAGAAAATTATAGTTTAACCCGAGATTTGGTAATAAGTGCTTGAGTTTATTGGGGCTTTTGTGCGCAGACTCTTAGTCTTTTCTATGTGTGAGACCCTCTGGGTCTCAAAGGAGGGATATATTGGAGTATAAAAGTTGCATTATTTGCTGTGTAACCAAAACTATGTAGTCAGCTTTAAAACTTGCTATTTGCTATGCATGTACCCAATTTAGTAGGAGAATGAAATCTTAAGAATGTAGAAGACAATGGTGTGTTAATGAGAGGTAGCTAAGAGATGTAGATTAGAACACGATTAAGTCAATGGGTAGAAACAATAGTGGCGGATGTACTTGTGATCCGTAACTATAGACCGATTGGATATGTTAATGCAACTAAACCAGGAGATTGCTATAAAACATGCTATGTACAAGATCGGTGGGCAATCAGCGACTAGCTCAATGACTGTCTCAGCTTTGATTTGCAAATTAAAGTTTAATACTTCTTGAAGAATCTTCTGCGTCTCCTGGTCGTTTGTGGGGCACGAGAAACCACGACAATACCAGGTCACAATTTATAATGATCCCATGCAAAGGTACAGCTTCTGTTCCTTTTCCTATGCCTCTCAAAACTACCTCTCCAGTCTCAGGACCAAAATTTAGCACCTTACTTAGGATTAATGACTGACCAGCCCCAGTATCTCTCCAGATCCTCACTGGAACTGGGGTTTCTCCCTCTTTCACAGCCATTGTCCCTTCTGAAATAAATTTCTCACACTCCTCTCATATTTTATCTACCTTGGCCTTTCTCGTCGATTTGCTGATGGACACAATACACCCTGTAGGGACTGCTGCTTTCCCTTTTCCGTCTCCTTCAGAGCAAAGCACTTAGATGCAATATGACCAACCTTTCCACAATTATAACAGGTCAAGCCAGGAACCCTGCCAGCCTGCTTGTCCTCCTCCTTACCTTTACCACTAGCTTCCGGCTTATTCTCTACCTTAGCCAGTGGACTTTCTTTACCGTCCCTACTGCCTTTCTGGTAACTCTTTTTTGAGGAAAACTTTGTCTTGTGGGTTAGGGCATATTCATCTGCGAACCTAGCAAATTCCGATATAGACTTATTCGGCTTCTCGTTCAAGTACATTTGGATATTATCCGAAACACAACCTTTAAATTCCTCAGTCAGAATTAACTCTCTGAAACGATGGAAATCCTCCTCCACCTTTTCTGCAGCACACGAGTGATCCAAGAGCACACCCTTCTCATAGGCAAACTCTGCATACGTCTGATTCCACAGTTTCTTTAAATCTCTGAACTTTTGTCTATATGCCTCAGGTACCAACTCATAGGCCCGAAGAACAGCCTCTTTTACTTCCTCATAATCCGCAGACTCATCCATGGACAATGCCGCATATGCCCGTTGAGCCTTACTTTTTAATGCACTTTGTAACAACGCCACCCACCCACTGATCTCTGGGCCACTTCTGATTCACTGCCACTTTTTCAAAATGCAAGAAGTAACTATCAACATCCATCTCCTCGAACGGAGGTACTAACCTAAACTCTCTACTAACATTAAACTTCTCCTCTCTTGAGCCTTCCTCTCGGTCTTTTCCCTGTGGCTTTACCCTCTCTATTTCCAGCTCATGTTGCCTTTCTTTCTCTTTTTCAGCTTTTTCCTTCTCCCATTCAGCTCTTTCCTTCTCCCTTTTCACCCCTAACTCCCTTAGCTGGAGCTCATACTCCCTTTTCTTCTGTTCCGCGTCCAACCCAATCCCTGAACTAGCATATGACGAGACCCTGAACTTCAGGCTCCGCAACTGACTGGCTCTCATGCTCCTGTTCACAGAGACATCTGGTACCAGGATTTACTGACCTTCAACACCTGCCAACATTCCTGATGTCCTTCATCATCTGTCCACATTACTGGCCTTCGAGCACAGAGCACAGAGAAACTCAAACCCATAAATGCTCTGAGAAGGAAGTGGTTAGGATCTTTCTGTTTAAAAAAAGAAGACATCTTCTTTGTCCTGACTCAGACTCTCACAGCTACCTGGACTATTCCTCTTCCAACCTTGTCTCTTGCAAAAATGCCATCCCCTTCTCGCAATTCCTCAGTCTCCGCCGCATCTGTTCTCAGGATGAGGCTTTTCATTCCAGGACGAAGGAGATGTCTTCCTTTTTTAAACAGAGGGGCTTCCCTTCTTCCACCATTAACTCTGCTCTCAAACCCATCTCTCCCATTTCCTGCACATCTGCCTTCACCCCATCCACCCACCACCCCACTCAGGTTAGGGTTCCCCTTGTCCTCACCTACCACCCCACCAGCCTCCAGGTGCAACGTATAATTCTCCGTAACTTCTGCCACCTCCAGTGGGATCTCACTACCAAGCACATCTTTCCCTCCCTCGCTTTCCGCTTTCCGCAGGGATCGCTCCCTACGCGACTCCCTTGTCCACTCGTTCCCCCCATCCCTTCCCACTGATCTCCCTCCTGGCACTTATCCTCGTAAGCAGAACAAGTGTTACACCTGCCCTTACACTTCCTCCATCACCACCATTCAGGGCCCCAGACAGTCCTTCCAGGTGAGACGACACTTCACCTGTGAGTCGGCTTGTGTGGTATACTGCGTCCGGTGCTCCCGGTGTGGCCTTTTATATATTGGTTAGACCCAACGCAGACTGGGAGACCGTTTCGCTGAACACCTACGCTCGGTCTGCCAGAGAAAGCAGGATCTCCCAGTGGCCACACATTTTAATTCCATGTCCCATTCCCATTTTGATATGTCTATCCATGGCCTCCTCTATTGTCAAAATGAATCCAAACTCAGATTGGAGGAACAACACCTTATATACCGGCTGGGTAGCCTCCAACCTGATGGCATGAACATTGACTTCTCTAACTTCCGTTAATGCCCCTCCTCCCCTTCTTACCCCATCCCTGACATATTTAGTTATTTGTTTTTTTCTCTCTCTCTCTCTCTGCCCATCTCTTTGCCTGTTCTCCATCTCCCTCTGGTGCTTCACCCCCCCCCCCCCCCACTTTCTTTCTCCTGTGGCCTCCCGTCCCATGATCCTTTCCCTTCTCCAACTCTGTATCACTTTCGCCAATCACCTTTCCAGCTCTTAGCTTCATCCCACCCTCTCCGGTCTTCTCCAATCATTTCGCATTTCCCCTTCCCCCACTACTTTCAAATCTCTTACTATCTTTCCTTTCAGTTAGTCCTGACAAAGGGTCTCGGCCCGAAACGTCGACAGGGCTTCTCCTTATAAATGCTGCCAGGCCTGCTGTGTTCCACCAGCATTTTGTGTGTGTTATTTGAATTTCCAGCATCTGCAGATTTCCTCATGTTTGCTCTTGAGTTAAAGGATTATTGCAGCTGATCCCTCAGTTACACTGGAAATGCAGCCATCACTGATTTACATAACATTTTCCTGTGCAACTGTGATAACATTTAGTTCCTTCCCTGGACACACTCTTATCAGCTAAATTATTTTTTCAGTAGACGATTGTGTACTGTTGCTTTTTGCAGATTGGTATCTGACTAGATTAGAGTTTAATTCCCATCATTCCCCTGTGTTGTTGATAACATTTTGTTGATACAGTTATGTACCTTCCCAGGCCAGGTCTGCGGGAACTTGGACCAGTCCTACTGGTTTACCAGTGAGGGGGAATAGTACTGGGTGTCCCCAACATTGACTCCCAACTCCATGAAATCTTAAGGTATCAGGTCAAACATTGAGAAGGAAATCTGCTCCTGATGAGGAACTATTCTCCTCCCTCAAAGTTTGAAGATATTGTGAAAGACAAAGGAATCAGTAAGAGAAGCGAGGGAATGGAATGTCCTCTGGGAGGGGGCTTCAATGTTCATTGCCAACAACAGACCAGAAACACCAGCGATGACTGAGCTGAGGCCGAAAGGAAACAGCTGCCAGTGGTGTCCATCACAGGTGGTGACAACTCCAACATAGGGAGAACTCTGTGTGATTTTGTCCTCACCACCCTACCGAATGGCAGATACGTGCATCCATGGCAGTGTTAGCAGGAGTGGCCGCCACCCAGTTCTTGCAGAGGCAAAGTACTGTCTTCACACAAAGGACAACCCCTGTTGTGTTACTGGGGCACACTTCTGCTCAAGAGGATGGACTGAGAACAGATCTGTCAGATCAGCTCTGCATCCATGAGACCCAGTGGATGATGAGAAACAGAAGTGTGGTCGACCACCACAGGTTTCCCCACAGCCTGGCATCTCCCTCACTCGGCCATTTTAGTTAAGTTAGTTAGTGAAACCCGCATCAATGAGAAATCTCAAGACCAGTATGTCACAGTCTGATCCGTTGACTCCTCATTTCAGTTAATTTCCTTTTCCCCGTGTTCCACTGGGCTCCTTGATTAGGGCATCTGATCCTCATTCGAACTGGCAGCATAAAGACTCCGGCTTACATCTACTTGTTGCTAGTCCGTCACCATAGCCCGGCCGGATATGCACGTCCTGCAGAAGACGAAAATCATGGATTCTAAGTTGCTTCGGTGCCTGTGGCTGCTTAGTGAATTCAGTCGTTTTCGTGTCCAGCTGAGTTGCCGGCCATTTTGCTGCTACTCCGAGTCAAGATGATAATTATGTCGCTTTCATGTCTGTCTGAGGTTTGCTGGCTGATTGCCGCCACTCCAAGCCAAGATACAAATGGACTGTCATTGTTTGGTTTTTGTCGTCTCGTTTCCAGCTGAGTAGGTCCGGCCATTTGCCGCTACTCCAAGTTGGGTGTTCTGTCTCTTCATGTCCAAGTCCAAGTCCCGGCTCCGGCTCCAAGTCCAAGTCCAAGTCCATGCTCCACGTCTGAATCCAATCCCAAGTCCAGGCTCCGTGTTGGAGCTCCTCCTGTTTGTTGTCCTGGCATCCTCGTCTGCATAAGCAGTCTATCCTCACTCCCCGACTTTCCTGGCAACTATTAATAAATTCACTTCTGTCAATGCGTGTCCTACTCTTGGGTCCGCTCCAGCTGCTCATTGCAACACAGTGTGATGTCACCATGTTTCTGAGTGTATTCCACAGATCGATCGAATGGAGATTGTGGAGCAAATTGCAAACAGTTCCATAGAATAAAGTCAAGAAATTAAACCTTCCTCAAGTCAAGTAGTGAATACAACCCTAACTGGACCAGTTTCCCTGAGTAGAGCAAAAAGTCCCAGTAAATCCATGGACAGCTGAAATCGATGACTGATAGGAACAGATGAAGCAAAACTATCTTTCAATAAATGTGAAGCAATGCCGAAAATGTAAACACATGTCATCTACAGACAGCTTTGTACACATGTACAGTGTAGGAGGTTGAGTCAGCAGAACATGTGGAGCTTCTGATACCTCCTTGTGTTTCAGTCTAGGCTCTGCGTTGACCCAATATTAAAACCATCAGACCTTAAGACATAGTAGCAGAATTAGGCCATTCAGTCCATTTAGCATGTTTCTTCATCCCATCATTTCTGATTTATTATCCCTCTCAACCACTTTTGCCTGCCTTCTCCCTGTAACCTGGAAGAAGGGCAGCAACTCAGAGACCTGGAAGTTGTCGCTTACAGAAATGGAGTTGGGATCTCCACCCCAGTAACATGGTCATCACAATATTCTCTCTGATAATATTCATTGATGCTGGTACTACATATTCCCCACAGGCTGGCCGATAAGTTATGAAGTCAGTTGCACCTCATGATGTCCTGTCTGCCAAAGAGCTCACAAACTGTTCCCTGGTTTCTGCTCCACCCCAGTCTCAGTTGCCACTAACAGCAAATGTTTTGCATTGTTATTGGTATGGCTGAAGAGATTAAATTTCCATATTACCAATGTCTCCACCATCTGGGATCTATGCACATATATGGATATATATCAGGCACACCTCTTCGGACAGCTCAGTGAGAGAGAGAGGACGGACAGCAGCAGAATCCCTTCGGAAACCTTCACTCTGATTTTGAACGTTTCGTGCTTCAATCCGGAGGAACGGAACTCCACTGTGGAGATGATGTTGCTGCTGTTTCTGTTGCTAAGCAGATTGGCCAACAGTGATGGTGAAGGTAGGCTCGGGTGATGCTTCTATTGTTTTCAGACATAAATAACTCATTAAAATGATGGCTGTGGGATGGATGACAGAATCTGGGAATTTGTGGATGGCTGCAGCAGGGAATGTCTTTTGTCTGACACTGTCTCTGAGATATTGAATTGCAGTGTGAGATAGAGACTGTCGAGGACACAAGTCAGGTAGAGATGTCCTGACGGGGACACATCAGAGGAATCACACAGCTCCCACTGAGCTCTGAGCCCTCCCTGTCTCCTCCACTCTGCCATGACCACACCGAACTCACAACAGGTCTCTTCCTCCTCTTTGTGCATGAATGGGTGTGCAGCAGGAGACACCCACACAACACAGGTGTCCACAGGGTCCACATCACAGGAGGTAACGAATGGCTGGCCCAGTGGCTGAGCCCTCTTCTGCCCTGGTCATATGTGTCCCTCTGAGACAGACACAGACGGGAACGCAAGAACAATGCATCTTTGACATAACACGATTCCAGATATACTGTGTGTATTATCATGTCCCCCGAAATAGAAATGTTAGTGTAATTTCTAATGTCTATAATTTATGAAATGTTGCCCTGACACCTGCCCTATATAAAGTTGCACCATATTGTGTATCGATCGTCAGAATAAAAGGCAAAGAAATACCAGACAAGACAGAGAGACAATGCTCGAATGGAGTGAGGAAGTGATCACTGTCACTCAGATTAAAGCACCCCACAATCTAATAGGATTAAAGAGCCACACATCTCCCGGTCCTCGTTGACTGGGAGCTTGTGAGAGATTTCTCGGCCCTGTGTCCTTGGCTGCTGAAGACACAGACACCAATATTGGAGCCATGGAGATCTGGGATGATGAGAGTAGTCAGAGAGTGTAACTCAGCTCCACAAGGAGTTGGGGAGGCAAATGACCAAACTTTGTCTGAGAGCAAAGTTGGGGAACCAGATGAAGTGGAAAGTAAGGGGAGTGTGCATACAAATTCACATTCACCTTCTTCATGAAGGGCAAGGAGGCCATTTGGCCCATTGGGCTAATGCCAGCTCCCAGAACACTTATCAGTCCCACCCTGCACCTGTTTTCCATAAGAACACAAGACCACAAGTCATTGGAGCAGAATTGGGCCATTCAGCTCATTGAACCTGGTCCACCATTCAATCGTGGCTAACTTATTATCCCTCTCAACCCCATTCTTCTGCTTTCTTCCCATAATATTTGATGTCCTGACTAATCAAAACCTATCAACCTCTGACTTAAATATACCCAAAGACTTCACCACCACAGCTGTCTGTAGCAATAAATTCCACAGATTCACCACCCTCTGGCTAAAGAAATTCTTTATCATCTCTAGTCTAAAGGTCCTTCCATTCTGAGGCTGTGCCCTCTAGCCCTCGATTCCAGCAATTCAGGAAACATCATCTCCATATTGTCAGGTCTCTGCTTATTTTCTGATCCTTGGGGTTCTTCCAGGAGATGGGAATGATGCGCCATCTTAATTATAATGATAGTTTATTTTAGAGTACAAACAAACATACAAATACTGAGCAAACTAAATCAAGAACTGAAAAACAATACCAGGAGGTAAAGGAACAGAAAATCAAAAGAATAAAGATGGTGCCTCTAAAAAAATCCATCACTTTTATGGAAATTAAATTCCTTGGGTAAGAATAAACTAGATAATAGGCTACATAATTGAAACAATTACATCACATGGGTAATATGTTAATAGTCAATGAAACATTGGAAAGGTGATAAACTTAACAGCTGTATCAGCAATTAACAGTACTTGGTTCGGACCTTCCCACCAAGCTCCCAGGGATTCCATATGTGATTTCTTAACCAGGACCTACTCAGCAGGAATCAAAATATGTCCTCCTTCAGGTGGTCCACTCCAAGCAGCAGAAACGAGAAACAGTCTGAACTGCTTGTATTAATTGAGTAATTGAGTAAATTAATTGAGTAAATAATTGAGTAATTAAAAATAATTGAGTAAACTATCTGACATAACATGTACATCAGCCTCTCTGAGATTGAGAGTTCCATTTTGTGGCATAAGTCAATCGAACATCATTTGAATTGAAATGAATTGACTTTATTA
This sequence comes from Hypanus sabinus, assembly GCF_030144855.1. Taxonomy (NCBI): domain Eukaryota; kingdom Metazoa; phylum Chordata; class Chondrichthyes; order Myliobatiformes; family Dasyatidae; genus Hypanus; species Hypanus sabinus. Next base: position 13,774,716 of record NC_082718.1, on the reverse strand, counting down.
CTGATATCCTTCCTATACATGAGGAGTAAAAATCTTTACGTTACGTCTCTGTCTAAATGAGCAATGTGCAATTTATAGTAATTTACAATAAATAGTATGTACAACAGGATAGTCAGTATAACAGAAATATAGTAGTGTCAACATGAATTAAGCAGTCTGATGGCCTGGTGGAAGAAGCTGTCTTGGAGCCTGTTGGTCCTGGCTTTTATGCTGTGGTACTGTTTCCCAGATGGTAGCCGCTGGAACAGTTTGAGGTTGGGGTGATTTAGGCCCCCATTGATCCTTTGGGCCCTTTTTGTACACGTCTTTGTTAATATCCTGAATAGTGAGAAGTTCACATCTACAGATGCGCTGGGCTGTCCGCACCACTCTTTGCAGGGTCCTACAATGAGAGAAGTACAGTTCCCATATCAGGCAATGATACAGTCAGTCAGGATGTTCTCAATTGTGCCCCTGTAAAATGTTTTTAGGATTTGGGGGCTCGTACCAAACTTCTTCAAACATCTGTGGTGAAAGAGGCACTGTTGTGCCCTTTTCACCAGACAGCCAGTATGTACAGACCACGTGACGTCCTGAGTGATATTTATGCTGAGGAACATAAACCCTCTCAACCCCAGATCCATTGATGTCAATAGGGGTTAGCCTGTTCTCCATTTCCACAACCATCTCCTTTGTTTTGGCAACATTGAGGGAGAGGTTGTTTTCTTGATACCACTGTGTCAGGGTGATGACTTCTCTGTAGGCTGCCTCATTATTATTTGACAGTGGCCAATTCTATGATGTCATCAGCAAATTTAATTTGCAAATTGGAGCTGTGGGTGGCGACACAGTCATGGGTATAGAGCATAGAACATAGAAAACCTACAGCACAATACAGGCCCTTCAGCCCACAAAGCTGTGCCGTACATATCCTTACGAGAAATTACCCAGGGTTACAGAAAGCTCTCTATTTTTCTAAGCTCCATGTACCTATCCAGGAGTCTCTAAAAGACTCTTCCATATCCGGGAGCCGGCAGCCCATTGCACATACTCACGAATCTCTGCATAAGGACTTACCTCTGACATCTCCTCTGTACCTACTTTCAAACACCTTAAAACTGTGCCTTCTCATGCTAGCTATTTCAGCCCTGGGAAAAAGCCTCTGACTATCCACATGACCAATGCCTCTCATCATCTTATACACCCCTATCAGGTCACCTCTCATCCTCAGTCATTCAAAAGAGAAAAGACTGAGTTTACTCAACCTATCCTCATAAGGCATGCTCCCCAATCGAGGCACCATCCTTGTAAATCTCCTCTGCACCCTTTCTACAGTTTCCACATCCTTCCTGTAGTGAGAACAGAACTGAACACAGTACTCCAAGAGGGGTCTGACCAGGATCCTGTATAGTTGTAACATTACCTCTTGGTTCTTAAACTCAATCCCATGGTTGATGAAGGCCAAAGCCTTCGTAACTATGGAGTCAACCTGCTCAGCAGCTTTGAGTGTCCTATGGACTTGGACCCCAAGATCCTTTTGATCCTCCACACTGCTAAGAGTCTTACCATTAATACTATATTCTGCCATCATATTTGACCTACCAAAATGAACCACTTCACACTTACTTGGGTTCAACTCCATCTGCTACTTCTCAGCCCAGTTTTGGCATCCTATCAATGTCCTGCTGTAACCTCTGACAACCCACCACACTATCCACAACACTCCCAACCTTTGTGTCATTAGAAAACTTACTAACCCATCCCTCCACTTCCTCATCCAGGTCATTTATAAAAATCAAAAAGAGTAGGGGTCCAAGAACAGATTGCTGAGGCACACCACTGGTGACTGACTGCCATACAGAATATGACCCACCTACAACTATGCTTTGCCTTCTGTGGGCAAGCCAGTTCTGGATCCACAAAGCAATGTCCTCTTGGATCCTATGCCTCCTTATTTTCTCAATAAGCCTTGCATGGGGTACCTTATCAAATGCCTTGCTGAAATCCATATAAACTACATCTACTGCTCTACAAAGAGTAAAGGAGGGGGCATAGGACACAGCCCTGAGGGGTACCTGTGTAGAAGATCAGAGGGGCAGTGGTGAGGGAGCCCACTCTTACTATCTGCCGGCGATCTGACAGGAAGCCCAAGATCCAGCTACACAAGGCAGGGTGAAGGCCGAGGTCTCTGAGCTTCTTGTCGAGCCTGGAGGGAATTATGGTGTTGAACGTTGTTTGGCTTTTCCCTGATGCTACATAAAACCAACGGAGGTGCTGCAGGCCATGTTATGCCTTCATTGTGATAGTCAGCCATTCCTTGATGATACCATTCATTCTTTCAACTTGTCTTGTTGACTCTGGATGATGTAGGTAACAAAAAGACCATTCAATGTTCATTAGTCGACATAATTCTTGACAAACATTTCCAGTGAAATGTATTCCTTGATCAGTCAATGTGTGATAGCAATCTTCATCTTGGAATATAGTTCTCAAACAGAGTCAAGTCTGTTCGTGTTGCAATAGCTTTTCTTGTTGGGATGGGTTCCACCTATATTGAAAATTTTCAAACTATTACTAAGACATTTGAGTATCCTTGGCACTTTGGTAAACTAATGTTCTCCATACACTAATCTAAAAATGGACAAGGGGTGGCAGAAGTACTCAGTTGAGGTAGTTTCTCTGTTGATCCGTGGTTTGTTTTCTAGCCTGTCGTATATCTCTCAATTGTTTGTCAAGCTTACACTCTGAACTTTGGATTCCACCACCATTGGGAGAATCAGTTGACCACCTTTAGCACTCCAATGTGTAGTTGGTGTGCCAGCTAAGGAAGCTGCTCAGCCGGGGCTACTGGTCTCTCACTGGTATCCATGCTCCATCGTCGTTTAATAACCCTCCATTTATGACCCTGTACCATGCTTCTCCATTAGAGCACTGATCTTGCGTTTCTTGGATATCTTGCATGTTTGTCTGTTTAACTTGGTTTCTTTTTCTTCCATTTCTCAATTTTCTTTATTCCTTCTCCAGCTGCCGTTTTTGCAGTTTCATCTGCAAATGTATTTTCATGGCTTTCCATTGCAGTCATTTTAAACAAACTTTTACATTTTAATTTGACAACTTCTGATGTGAGTTGCATAACTTCCATGAGTTCTTCTTCTAATTCACCAATCATGATGGGAGTTCATATGGCTGTAAGAAATCCTTTTTGTCTCCATTAGTTTCCAAAGTCATGAACAACTCCGAAGGCAAATCGAGGATCCGAGTAGATAAAGACTGTTCTTCCTTCTGCTAGTTGACAGGCTTCAGTAAAAGTTTTTAATTCTGCCTGTTGTCCAGAGGTACCGGGAGTCCTGTTTCCTGGGGCCATCGCTTCATATTCTGTGACAACAGCGCAACCAGCCGTTCGAATTTCTCTCTCAATGACTGAGGAGCTCATCAGTGGACAGAACCAGACCTTGGTTCAACAGAGACACCTCTTTATGATAATTTGCATCTTCTTGTCATGTTGCGCATTTTTTTGCTTTTCATCCGATTGATTTTCTGAATCAAGCTTTCGTGTTTTAAAGTCGATCTAGACTTGCAATTCAACGTGCTCACACATTCGCATCTCTTGCTAAGGTTCTTTGCGTCCAAGCTATTTTTTTAGTTCCTGAACACATCTTTTGCTACCTTATGGCATAACACTTCAACATCATTTGTAAGTCAGTGCTTACTAGACTTAGGATCCAGGTCATGTTCCTTCCGTATTTCTTTACCGACATAAGACATGCATCACTCTAGTAAGCACGTAAGATTTCAGTTAACTTTTCCCTGTCAGCTGGGAATTCGAGGCTCACGTCGGTTTGTTTCAAAGCTTTAGTTATTGTATTAGCTTCAATCTCAAGGAGTACTCTCCACCTTCAGACGTCAAAAATCTCATAACTCTGTTATGATGGTAATATCAGATTACAACTAAACAAACATCTGTCCGATAACTTAGATTTTTTGACAGCCTTTTGTCCGACAATTCTCACAAACCCGTTGTGACTATGATGTGACAGTCTGTGTAATTTATACCGGTCCCTACACAAGTTGTACAACCATGAAAAATCTGCAACAAATAAAATATGGACCCTGCTCACTCAATCTCCCTTTAAGTGATGCACTGAGGATGTTTATTGGCAGGCAATTAAGGAATGGAGGAATGAACTACCTCCAAGCTGCAGACATTCTTTCTCAGTCCAGTTTTTCTTATATATTAGTGTCACATTTGGGCATCAAAGTGTTGGATCTGTTTATTTTCAGATCCTTGGGGTTTTCCCAGAGTCATAAATGATCGGTAATCTTAATTCTGATGATAGTTAGTTTCAGAGTACAACGAAATAGACAAATACTAAGCAAACTAAATAAAGAGCTGAGAAACGATGCTAAAAGGTAAAGAAATGGCGATGTCTAAAGTATAAAGATGGCGCCTCCAAAAGATGGTCACTTTTACAGATGAGAGAGAACTTCCATAAATAAGAATAAACTAGTTAATAGGGTATGATTTTATTTTTGATTTCATGCATCTGCAGTATTTTGCTTTATAATCCAACATCTCACTCTCTGTTGGATCCCATGGTTTTCATTGTCCTGAATGTAAAGCCTTGTGGACTTTGGACAATGTTTCTGAAGATCCAGTTGGAATGCAGTAAACAGCACAGCTCATGGACACTGCCTGTTCATTCGTTAATCAAATAGAAACATAGAACATAGGTGCAGGAGTAGGCCATTCGGCCCCTTGAGCCTGCAGCGCCATTCAGTATGATCATGGCTGATCATCCAACTCAGAACCCTGTACCTGCCTTCTCTCCATACCCCCAATCCCTTTAGCCACAAGGGCCATATCTAACTTCCTCTTAAATATAGCCAATGAACCGGCCTCAACTGTTTCCTGCGGCAGAGAATTCCACAGATTCACCACTCTCTGTGTGAAGAAGTTTTTCCTCATCTCGGTCCTAAAAGGCTTCCCCTTTATTCTTAAACTGCGACCCCTCGTTCTGGACTTCCCCAACATTGGAAACAATCTTCCTGCATCTAGCCTGTATAACCCCTTTAGAATTTTATACATTTCAATAAGATCCCCCCTCAATCTTCTAAATTCCAGTGTGCATAAGTCTAGTCGATCCAGTCTTTCTTCATATGAAGGTCCTGCCATCCCAGGAATCAATCTGGTGAACCTTCTCTGTACTCCCTCTATGGCAAGAATGTCTTTCACATCTCTGTGTGACTGACCTTGATTAACTGCACCACTCTAAATGACAAGTTGTGCTGTCACTCAGATCATTTCCCAACACCTTGTTCACTCCCTGTGTCAGGCCGATCAGCCTACAGTTCCTCCATCCGTCCTTTTCCCCCTTTACAAGAGATGGACAGAGGGAGGTCACATTAGGTCTGTATTAAACACTAGAGGGGCCACAGCTACAACTGGTGCTCCTTTCTCCCCTCAAACCCTGACCTTCTGTGTGTCCATCACGGTCTGGTGTGAAACAGCAAAATCTGTGACTGTTTGTAACTGGTTCTTTGGGGATTGCAGTTGGTTTAAATTCTAATTCTCTTTGACTGAAAGGGGCAAACAATTCCTTGGTTCTGAAGAGGACTCAGCAGAAACTTGAAAGCTATAGACTATCCAGAGGACCCTGTGATGAAAACTGGTTTTACTTTCCTCCTTTTAATTCCTGCTATCGGTTCTTCAATGACAAAAGGACATGGATGAATGCTGAGGTAAGTCCCTGAAACCAGTGATTTCTCTGGGAGTCCTGTGGAATATCGGTCTCTGCTGGTTCATTCCCATGAACTCACAGCACAGCCTCTAGTTGAGTTGTCTGTGATGAATCCTTGTGTACCAGGGTGTGTTTCACTGCAGCCGTGGATTCAGGTTTCTATCAGTTGGATCAATGGGTGAAATATTTGGATTTTAGGGGAAACTCCACATCCAGGAGGTAACACAATGTGGGTTTGACAACAAAGAGTTTGAAGAACAAGAATTAACAAGGTTGTTGAATTTCCAACATCAGGTTGGATAACCTACAGAGGGATGCCTAGGAAAATGAAGAATGGTGATTCACAGTTGAGAAAAATTATTTATTTTGTTTAAAGGAGTTCTGTAATCAGCTCCCACATTCTGGACATCTGGCATCCGTGTTCTCAAGCATCCATGACAGATTCATGTCAGACGTGGTCAGCGCTATGGACGAAAGCAAGCCATGGGCATGGATTGGCCTGAGTGACAGATCACAGGTAAAGTTAATGATGACGTGTTCCATTGCCACCATAGAAAGAATTACACCTGACATCCTGCAGAATAACAGGGGTGTGGAAGTGTGGGGATTCAGTTACTGTCTGTACCCTAATGATCCAGAAACACAAGTTTGAATCCCATCCCCGCATCCGGGGAATTTCGATCCAGGTAAATAAAATGCAATAAATCCGGAGTAAAAATTTACTATCAGAAATAGTGACAACGGAACCACCAGACTGTTGTAAAAGCTCCTCCGACTCACTGTTGCTCTTCAGGGTGAGGAATCTGCCATCCTTCCCCAGTCTGGCCTCACTGTGACTCCAGAGATCCATCAATGTGTGACTCTTACCTGCCCTCGGAAATGGTCAGAGGATGATCAGGGAAGGACAATAAATGCTGGTCTGTCACCATGTCCCGTGTACAAACAAAATCACACATGTTTATGTCTCTGTTTATCTCCACATGAGCTTCCTCTCTCCCTCCTTCATCTGATATGATCAGTGTGACTTTTCTTTCTCCATCATGAGCATCTCTGTTGTTCATTAAATGTCCTTAAACAATCCCTGTGAGTCACATTTTAAACACTCTGGAGAAAAGGGTCACCCACCAGGCATCTGCTGGATTGATCAGTGACTCTAGAGATAAGGGTTTATCGCCAGGCATCTACTAGATTGATCAGTGACTCTTGTGTTTGCAGCCCCTGCTTTTCTCCACAAGTAGAAACATTTCTCTATGTCCACACTAGTAAATCTCCATAACTTAGACACAATCAGCTGGTTCTAACATCCTAATATTAATTGTAGTTGTGCTTCAACAGTTACTGCAACTAGTGATTCTGAGGGTCACTGTTCTGTATGTTGGTAACTCAGTTTAAAGTTAGGATGTGTTTCCAGGCAGAATGCTGATGGAATCTGTGCCATATGCTCTGCAAATGGAAATACAATATATAGACAGACAGTGTTGCTGTGTTCTGATATCTGTAGTGCTTGTGGAATGAGGGTGTCCCCTGCACGTGGAGTACAGAAACAGAGCACCTGGCCCACGGGATCCATGGTAATGTTCCTGCTCCTCAGGAGCCTCCCCCACCCTTCATCCAAACCTATCAACACTTCCATCTGTTCCTTTCTCTATCTATCTCTCTCTTCAATGCATCTGTGCTTTCTGCTTTAATTACCTGTGGTCCAGAGCTCCATCTGCCCATCAAACCCAAACCAAGAAGATTTACATCTGTTCTCTCATTGATTTACATTTATCACCATTAAACCTGGTTTCACACACAGACACATTCCTGTTTTTTTTTTGTGATCAGTTCACTGCTCCAAATCCTTTCAGTCCTTTATGTTAACAGTGAAGTGGAGCAGCCACGGTGCAGCAGGTCTGGTCCGTCCAGCACTATAGAGGCATTGGATTAGAGAACAACACTGCAAGGTTTCAGGCTCTTCAGCTCAACTAGTCCACATCCAGCATGGTGCCCACCCAGCTGGTCCCAATTTCCTGCCCCATTTCCTTTAAGCTCCATCCCTGCCTGTACCTGTCCAAGATCTTCTTAAGACACTATGGTACTTTCCTCAACTACTTCCTCTGACAGCCAGTTCCACATACCACAACCCTTTGTGCAATTATGTTGTCTCTCAGCTCCCTTTTAATGTCCCATCTCCAATTCCCATTTGGTTTTGCAGTCTGTATCCATTCATGTGCAGCCATTTTAAGCTCTTCTGTCATTTCTCCCTCTGGTGTTTATGAGATCAGACTGTGTATTTGTGCTCAATGACTCATTGTCCAAGTTGTCATTATTCCTTCTCCCTGTCTTTTACTCTCAGATCCGGTTTCTTTCATTCCAAGGATTCTGTTACTTCCATGAGATTTTCCCCACCCTGACAGTCCGTCATTTAAAATCTCATTCAGTTCCCCGTTTGTCCTGTCCGCTCGTATTCTGGTCTCACTCTGACTCAGGTCCAGCTCCTCCCTGTACCATTAAGTGACAGGTTACTCTGCATTCCCACAGGAATAATCACTGATTTATATCCCACAGGAAGGAACTTTTACGTGGATTGATGGATCTTCATACAATTACCAAAACTGGGCTCAGGATGAACCTAATGATGGTGGACAGAATGAAGACTGTGTGCACCTTCATTATTTAAGTAAGTGTAAGAGTGAGAGAAATGTTATATTCTTTGAAGTCCATTTCAGGCATTGGATGATGGGGGTCCTTAATAATGTATTCCTGCAACAACACTCCTTGTAGATGGGCTCAGTGGTGGAGAGAGCAGTTTGTGTGGTCGACTGAGCACATCCACTACCTTTTGTTGGCTTTTCTGTTCAAGGGGACGGGTGTTTCCATTCCAGGAGGTGATGCAACCAGTTAGTACGCATCAAGAGAAGTTAGTCAGATTTATAGATGAGATGCTGAATGGTCACAAACTTCTAAGAAAGCAGAGGTGCTGCCAGGCCTTCTTTGTCATGGCATTTATTTGCTGACCTGCAGGACACATCTTTGAAAAGATAACTCCAAGGAGTATAAAGTTTTCCACCTCTGATCCCCTGATGAGGACTGGCTCAGGAGCTTCCAGTTTCCTCCTCATAACATAAAGGAAAAATAAAACTTTCCACAGTGAAATTGAAATCACAAATATTGTGTACATTCCAGAGATTCCTCATTCTGCTCCCACTGGCAGGTCATGAAATGGCGAGGGCTTAGTTTATCTGAGATGGGGCAGAGTTGTCCAGCTCACACAGGGAGTTACAGCCACTTCAGTCTGGACCAGTCCAAGTCCTCAGTGAATTTAGTGAGATGTCAGGTTTCAGCAACACACACTCCGCACATGAGCCAAGACAGGAAGTGACTCCCTTTATTTACAAGGTAAACTCATGGATCTAGGTCAGGAAATATTCATGGCTCACTGATAGTGACTCAAGAGGAAACATTTAGATTAAAGAGAAAGGTGAAAATGCTGGGAATTCTCAGAAGATGGAGCAGCATCTGTTAATGACCTTTCTGTTTCTCTCTCCCCACATGCTGTCGACCTACTGAGTATTTCCAGAATTATTTTCAGATTTTCAGCATCTGCACATTATGCTTGTGGATGAACAGGTCAATGATAGATTCTTTTTCTCTGCTTCAAGGTGAGAAACGTTGGAATGATTTGTTCTGTGAAGATGATCAAAATTTTGTTTGTGCCTACAAACTTCACTGTATTTAGAAGACTCCAGAACCATCTACTTATCATTTCCACTGGTTGATTCAGTGCCTTGATTTCTTTGTTGTCGCTCTCACTGTCCGTGGTGACTGTACTCTCTCAGTTCCTCAACCAATAATAAAGAGAATTGTATCCTGAGCTGTGTGTGTTGTTGCTGTGTGAGTCCAGTTTCCAGCAGCCTTCCTTTCCCACTGTTGCTTCCTCCCCACCTCGACACTCAGTGTTGAACTGAGGAGAAGGCAGCACAGACTTCACAAAATTAACTCTTTCCCTTTGCCCACACTTGGTGTGTTGGGTCCAGGTCGCCGCACGTGGAAGTGAAGTAAAGGAGCTGAGAAGGACACAGAGGGGATTTACTGGAACACTTGCAGGGAATGAGATTTTACAGTGCTGTGATGAGGCTGCAAAAGATGAAATGTGCCCATAAATACCTTTGTACAATTGCATGAATACCTCAGTTGTCTGTTTAGAAATCAACTCAACCAACTGCTTGTCATTTTGCAAACAATTCCTGGTCTTTGGCATATGTCTAGATACAGTATAATCTGATAGAACACAAACCTTGTTCAAGTCTCCAGTCAATACGATGAGGGATGGCAGGACCCTGGGAATCATGGAATTGACTGAACTGATAATGAGAGCGAGAGAGACAGTGGGAATAACTCAACATTATACCCCTCTAACCCACGTAGCTCCTAATTAATTACTGAACTGACATTCTGCCCTTTAAAGTCAGTCAGTAAACTACATGACACTGTAGTCTACATACCTACTCCAGGTCAAGTTTATTGTCATATGCATAAGTACGGTGAATTACAGATACAATGAAAAATTTGCAGCAGTGTCACAGGCATGTAGATTCACAAAACACACAGAACATATATTATTCATAACTCCGGTGCAAATTCCAAATAAACCAAATCTCAATTATATGAGACAGTGAAGAAAATGGCTGTGCGAAACAAGTTATTAGTGAAACGATCACAATCAGAAGCAGGCCCATGGTGGTTCAATCGATGGTTCCTAGTGTCCCATTGCTGAGGTAGTATTAGGTAGAGGAGATTGGTTCAAGACTCTGATGGTTGTAGGACAGTCACTCTTCCTGAACCTTGTGATGTGGCACTTCAGACTTTTACATCTCCTGCTTGACTTTACCAGCAAGCAGAGGGGATGGCCCAGATGGTGAGGATATTTAAGGATAGATGCTGCTTTCCTGAAGCAGTGCCTCATGTAGATGCTCTTGATGATAAGGACAGCCGTGTCCATGGTGGACTGGGCTGTGTCCACTGCTCTCTGCAGTGAGTTGTGGACATAGCTCAGCACATCAGGGAAACCAACCTCCTCTCCACGGAGCCTGTCTACACTTTTCACTGCCTCAGTAAAGCAGCCAGCATGATCAAAGCCACCACCCACCCCACACATTCTCTCTTCTTCCTTCTTTCATTGAGCAGAAGATACCCAGCCTGAAACACATCCCACCAGGATCAAGGACAGCTTCTACTCTACTGTTATAATATGATCAAATGTTTCCCTGAGTACAATTTGCTGGAATCTGGAGCTGACAATCTACCTTGTTATGATCATGCACTGTAATGTTTATTTGCACTGTACTTTCTCTGGAGCCATTACACGTTATTCTGCATTCTGTTATTTAGAAATATAGACACAACACAATCTACCTTGTTGTAGCCTTGCACCTTATGGCCTGCCTACACTGAACTTCCTCTGTAACTGGAATTGGTTCATCAAGATACACTGAAAGGTTTGTCCTGTACTGCTGTTCATATCGATCAAATCATTACACACTGCATTGAGAAGGAACAATAAATCAGTAACAATGCAGAATAAAGTGTAAAAGCTACAGAGAAAGTGCAGTGCCGGTAAACAATAAAGTGAAAGTTCATAATAAAGTAGATGCGAGGTCAAGAATACAAAAAGATAACAGTCTGATAACAGTGGGATAGAAACTGTCCGTGAGCCTGGTGGTATGTGCTTTCAGGCTTTTGTATCTCCTGCCAAACAGGAGAGGAGAGAAGAGAGAATGTGTGGGACGGGTGGGGTCTGTGATTATGCTCACTCTTTACTGAGGCTGCAAGTAGTGTAGACAGAGTCCACAGAGGGGAGGCTGGTTTCTGTGAGGTACTGAGCTGTGTACACAACTCTCTCCAGTTTCTTGTGGACACATACAGAGCAGTTACCAATATGCATCCTGATAGAATGCTTTTGATAAAAATTGGGGAGGGTTGTTGGAGACATGTCAAAAATGTCTCCAAAGGAAGTAGAGGCAATAGTGAGCTTTATTGTCCATGACATCAACATGTTTGGACCAGGATAGGTTATTGATGTTTACTCACAGGAATGGGCTGAATGGCCTAATTCTGCTCCTATGTAATGTGGTTTTATGAGTAAGGATAGCAGCAACAACACCATCAAAATGATTCTAAACTCCGGCACCCAAGGAAGCTTGAGTCCTCAGTTCCTATACTCCTCTCTTTACACCCATGACGAGCATTACCAGATTCTGCACCAACTCCATCTAGAGTTTCCTCACAGGCTAGGGGAGAAAAAAAAACAGAGGTCATGGGTTAAGAGTGAAGGGGGAAAGTTTAAAGTGAACATTAGGCAGGGCTTCGTCATGCAGAGAGTGGTCTCCATTTTAAATATACCTGCTGACTTGACCTCCATAGCCATCTGTGGCAATGAATTGCACTGACTCACTACCAACTGGCTGAATAAATTCCTCTTCTTCTCTGTTCTAACTGGATGCCCCCCTATTCTGAGTCTGTACATTCTGGTCCTAGACTCTTCCACTATAGATAACATCTTCTTCACATCTACTCTATCTTGGCCTTTCAAAACTTAAGAGGTTTTAATGAGATCCCCCTCATTGTTCTAAACTGCAGCGGGTACAGACATAGATCCATCAAACACTTTTCATATGCTAACCTTTCATTCCCAAAATCATTCTCCCACAGCGGACCCTCCTCAATGCCAGCATATCTTTTAGATAAGGGCCCAAAACTGCTCACAGTACTCCACGTGCAGTCTGACCAATGCTGCGTAAAGCTTCAGCAAGACATGGTTGCTTTTATATTCCAGTCCTCTTGAGATGAATGCTAACATTGTATTTGTCCTCCTGATCACTAACTGTAAGATAACCTTTAGGGAAACCCGCACAAGGACTCCAAAGTACCTTTGCAGCTCTGATTTTTCAACATGTTTAGGAAATATCCTACAGCTTTATTCCTTCTACAAAATGTATTACCATACACTTCCCTACACTATATTCCATCTGCTACTTTTTGGCCCATTTGCCTAACCTGTCTAACACACCCTTCTGAACACACCCACCTTCCCTAACACTACCTGCACTCCCACCTATCTTTGAATTATTCACAAATTTTGCCACAAAACCATCAATTCCTTCATCCAGATCATTGACAAACAATATGAAACAAAGTGGTCCTAGCACTCTCCCCTGCTCATAGTCACCGGCAGCCAACCAGAAAAGGCCCCTTTTATTCCCACTCTTTGCCAGTCAGCCAATCTTCTATCTATGCTAGTATCTTTCTTGTAATACAATGGGCTCTTATCTTGTTCAGCAGCCTCATGTACTTCACCCTGTCAGATACCTTCAGTATACAACAGCTACTGACATTCCTTTGTCTATGCTGCTTGTTAATTTCTTAAAAGTTTCCAATGCGTTTATCAAGCAAGGTTTCTCCTTAAGGAAACCATTCTGACTTTGGCTTAATTAATCATGTGCCTCCAAGTACCTCAAATCCTCATGCTTGATAATGGACTCCAGCATGTTCCCAACCACTGCAGTCAGGCTACTGGCCTATAAATTTATTTCCTCTGTCTCTCTCCATTCTTAAAGAGTGCAGTGACTTTTGTAATTTTCCAGTCTTCCGGAATCAGTTTGGAATCTTGAGATTTTGGAATGATCTTTACTAATACTGCCACAATCTTTTCATCCACCTTTTCAGAACCCTGGTGTGTAGTCCATCTAGTCCAGCTGACTTCTCTACCTTCAGCCCTTTCAAGATCTCAACCACTTTCTCCTTAGTAATAGCAATAACTCTCATTTTTGACCTCTGACACAAAATAATAATTAAGTTTGTCGGCCATTTCTTTGTTCCCACCCCTGTATTTCTACCTCTCCAGCATCATTTTCCAGTTGTTGTTTAGACATCCACTATTGTCTCTCTTCTATGCCTCATATATTTGAAAAAACTTTTTGTATCCTCTTTGATATTATTAGCTGGCTTAACTTTGTATTTTTATCTTTTCCCTCCTGTGTTTTTATTCCAATTGCCTTCTGTTGGATTTTAAAAGCTTCCCTATACTCTAACTTTCCACTAATTTTAACTGTATTATATGCGCTGTCTTTTTCTTTCATACAGCCTTTGAATTTCATTGGTGCTTCATTCTCCTTTTAGAATACTTCTTCATTTTTGGGTTGTGTCTGTCCTGCGCCTTCTGAATTATTCCCAGAAATTCCAGCCATTGTGATTTGATCCTGCTAGTGACCTGGTCTAATCAACTTAAGTCAGATCCTCTCTCATACCTCAGTAATTCTCTTTACTCCACTGAGATATTGACCTATCTGTCTTCAGCTTCTCTGTCTAAAAGTGTAGGGTGAATTCTGTCATATGATGATCATTACCTCCAAAGGATTCCTTTACCTTAAGCTCCCTAATCAATTCCAGTTCGTTACTCAACACCCAAAACAGAAATGCCTTTCCCCCCGTGGGCTCAACCGCAATCAGTTCTGAAAATCCATCGTATAGGTATTCTACAAATTCCATCTCTTGGAATCCATTTTCATTTTTAGAATCTTTTTATTGATACATAATCTTCTACAAGTATAAAATGATACAATACTTCAACAAATTCATATATATACTATTAATAAAGCTGAAGAAAAAAACTTATCAAAAAAGGATAATATATGATAATGAAAAAGAAATTGTAAAGAAAAGAAAGAAAAAAGAGAATCGCAACTTACTAAAAAAAAGAAACCCCACTAACTACAAGAGAAAGAAAAAGAAAAAAGAAAAAAAAACATGAGGCATCATCTCCCGGAGCAATATGACTTACCATCATCCATATATATAAAAAAGAATAATCAACTGCCAATTCATATTTATATGGAATAAGATTGGAAGGAAACCATATAAAATAATTCAAATTAAATGATAATATTTGGCAAAAGAGCCCCATCTTTTCTCAAAATCAAATCTAGGATCAAAAGTTCTACTTCTGCTGTTTTCCAAACAAAGACATAACATTACTTGAGAAAACCATTAAATTAATGTACGGACAGAGGTACCTTTCCATTTTAATAAAATAGCCCTTCTTGCTAACAATGTAACAAATGCAATTACATGTTGGTCTGAAGATGAAATACCCTGAATATGATGTGGAACTATTCCAAATAGAACAGTTAATGTATTAGGTTGTTGATACGAACCCCGTAACTGGGTCACTTACCAGCAAAGATAGAGAGGTCTGTTGAAGTCTGATGGTACTATTTTCAAAAGTATTTATTGAAAAAGGGGCACAAAAGTAAGATTAATGCAAACATACAGATAATATACATCGTCAATAGTAAATCTAAAAGCGCGGGTATAATAATAACCAATAAGAAGTAGCTCTATCATTGTTTAGGGGATAATGTATTGTCCAATGGAAATATAAAAGTCACTGTTAGTTCATTCAAGCTGCAGCATTTTGGGTTTAAGAGAGAGACGGGTTAAACTTGCCCAGGTCTTTTATGATGCCAATCCTTTTAGTCGGGGGGGAGTTGGTTTCCCCGTTGTTAGCTGAAAGCCGTTTTCCGTGGTACCAGCCACCAGTCCCAGGCAACGGAACTGAACACACATGGCCTCCTTCCGATGGCTCCCACTATTACGGGATCACTAGCGTTTCTTCTGGTGTGTCTGAGGGGCTGTTCCCACAGACCCTCTTTTATCCTGACTCACAGGGTCGCAGATGTCAATCAGGTTGGGGGTGATGCAATCCCTCCCTCAACCAGCCCACTTTGCCTGAGGGCTTCCAAGTAGTACAATCTTCAATTCACAAATACGCCTTCCGGAGACAATGGCCATGTCCTGTAGCTTTATATTGCCAGGGGAACGAGACATTCCGCATGTCCCTCTCTCATTTCCTGGGTCCCCTGACCCAACCCAACAGTGATCTTGTGATTCTCACAAAGGAGGGGGCTGCAGGCATAACACCCCATTTCTTCAACGCGTTTTTACCAGCGGTTAAAACGAAGTAGTACAGAGTCTTGCAGGATTGTGGAATCTAACACAATACAAAAGCTTTTCCTTTTCACTACAGAGTAATACAGTTATACATCCAATTCAGCAACCAAACAGTTAACAATTACAGTGTCACTTCCTTTAATATCTTAACATCTTGTACCTTACTAAAATCTTGTAGCATCAGACTTCAATTTAATAACCACCTATTTTTATTTCTTCCCTTCAGCAACAAAACTAAGTAGTTGTGATCTTAGCTGACGTGCATCTACAAAAGTTTATGCAAATACTAATCTTTCGGTCGTTTTCAAACTTAACAGGCAGGCTTCCATGGGGTTGTCTTTATTGTTCACATGCTTTGTCAAAAATCCGTACAACCGGCTTTTGCTATTTAAAAATGGCGTCCCCATTAACCATCGCCTCTTTTCCGGTTAGTTCCCACGTGGGGAGCTCGGATACCTTGGCATAGGGGTTATTTTATCAACACCATGTCCCAAACTTAGACCATCTTCTGAATTTCCACCCAATTCTTTAATGTTACACAGGTGGCTAGCCCTCTCTTCAGGACCCTTCAGGCTACGTGTTTTCAGTTCAAACTCTTTGTTCAAGCAGCATTTCAAATTCTGCCTTTTCACACCACACTCTGGAATAACAATAGCACGGGGTCCCCGTCATCTCCCGGCTTAATCTGTAAGCGATCTGTAGGGTTTTAAATTTCTTCATTCGATTTGGGAACTACATATTTCCCATTTCCTTCAATAATAATATTTATCTCCCCATTTTTGAGCTCCGCATTAACTTTTAACACACCTTTGAGCACAAACACCTGGGAACACTCACTTCCCACTATTACCAAGGTTAACCCTTCCTTCACTGAACCAAGTCTATCTGACCCACAAGGACGGCTGTCTCGTTCAACTGAGTCAAATACCTCAGACTTTTTCTGAGCTCTGTTACTAGGTTCAGTACCATGTGCATCCACATCTTGGACACACTCAAATGGGACATTTGCCTCTTCCAGGCTTTCAATACCCGTACCCTGTTCAAATTCTAAGTTCCCCTGACCCTCCCAGTTACTCTCTGGGCAACTCCCTTCCGGAGTAAACTCAACCCCGCGGGCTGAAACAACCTCATCTGCCAACCCAGCAGACTTCTTTGAGGCAAGGGCACCCTTTTCATCTAGGATTGCCCTCATTTCATTATCGGGAACACCTTTAGAATTTTCAACTTCTTCAAACAGTTCTGCCAAACCAGACAGATCATCCCTGTCCAACTCTGGACCTCTTAACCGCTCTTTCGGTTCCTCATCTTTATTTTTTTCCTCTAGAACCTTTCTCCTCGCTAAGGGAAGATCTACCTCCCCTCCCTTACCCTCTTTCACTTTACTACTCTTCATTTTACCACCCTCTAAACCCTCGTGGTACAGGGTCGGTAGAAACCTCTCGGCCAAATCGCAACTGGCTAAATTTAAACTGCTCTTGTTCTCAGCTGCCTCTCTCGACATGCTGCGAGTGACCGCGCATGCGGGATAGACCTTGGAATCTAGGGGCGGGACCTCAACACTCACCGGCCGGCTTGTCATCATCATTGCTGCCCAAACCTTACCACCTGCTAAATCGTTACCGAGAAGGACGTCCGCGTCAGTTCTCGGGAAGTCTGATCGTACCCCTATTTCAACTGGTCCAGACACCAGCTCACAATCCATGATGACCTTCTGTAAGGGCACCATTTCTGTCCCTTTACTTATTCCTTTCACAGCTACCATTCTCATCTTGCGACCAAACTCTAGTACCTTACTGCTGATCAACGACAGCTCAGCCCCTGTGTCTCTCCAGATCAGTACGGGAACTGGTGTGTCTCCCTCCCTCACAGACACGGTTCCGTTTGACAGACAAGTCTCAGACCCTTCTCGTACTCTGTCTACCCAGGGCTCTCTTGTCGATTTACTGATTACCACGGCACATCCGATAGGGACTGCTGCTTTCCCTTTTCCTGCCTCTTTCCTTGGATCAAAGCACCGAGAGGCAATATGCCCCCCCTTTCCACAATTAAAACAGGTCAAGCCCAGAAATCTCTGGCCGTCTGGCCTTTCCCCCTCAACCTTACCACTAGCTCCCAGCGGGACCTCTGCCTCAGTCAGCGGACTTTCTCGATCATTCCCACGGTCTCTCTGGGAAATTTTATTTGAGGAAAACTTTGTCTTGTGGGTTAGGGCATATTCATCTGCGAACCTAGCAAATTCTGAGATGGACTTATTCGGCTTCTCATTCAAATACATCCAGATATCCTCCGAAACACAACCTTTAAATTCCTCAATCAGAATTAACTCCCTGAGACGCCAATAATCCTCTTCCATTTTCTCTGCTGTGCACCAACGGTCCAAGAGCACACCCTTCTCGTAGGCAAACTTGGTATATGTCTGATTCCACCCTTTCTTTAAATTTCTAAACTTTTGTCTCTTCGCCTCAGGTACTAGCTCATAACTCTGGAGAATGGCCGCCTTTACGTTGTCATAACTCTCCTCCTCTTCCTCCTCCATGGCCAACGCCATATATGCCCGCTGTGCCTTCCCTTTTAACACACTTTGTAACAGCGCCACCCACTGACCTCTGGGCCACTTCTGATTCACTGCCACCTTTTCAAAAAGCAAGAAATAACTATCAACATCCGTCTCCTCGAACGGAGGTACTAACCTTAACTCTCGACTAACATTGAACCGCTCCTCTCAGTCTGACCCCTGAACTCGTGGCTGTTGAAGTAACTTCTCCATCTCCAAGTCATGTTTCCTCTGTTTTTCTGCCTCCCCATACTCTCTCTCCTTCTCAGCTCTTTCTTTCTCTTTCTCAGCTGCTTCCAGCTGTTTTAACCGAAGTTCATGCTCTCTTTGTTTCTCAGCTCTTTCCTGCTCCCATTTCACCTCTAACTCCTTTAGCTGCAGCGCACGCTCCCTCTCTTTCTCTCTCTCAGCCCTTTCACTCTCCTTCTCAGCTGCCTCCAGCTGCTTTAACTTAATTGCATGTTCCAACTTTAATTTCTCCAACTCTAACTGAGCCGTCCCACTATCTGGTACCTTTTCAGGGATATTTTCCAATACCTCAGCCGTAAACACATTCTTCCCAATATAATACTGAGTTATTGCCCTTCGCACCTCCCGCTTTTTCATTGACAACCTCACCTCTACGAGGTTTAACCCCTTCGCCAAACTTATCAAGTCTGATTTGGTGGCCGCCTCTAGCGCCTCTAGGGTCGGGTTTTCTATAAATTCACCCACGTCCATCTTTGCTGGTTTCCTGTCTGGCTACCCGCGTAACCAGATCCAAGTTTTGGACTTACAAGCCCGATTCACTGGCCTCCCAATTTGGTGTCAAATCCCGAGACAAGAACTCCACTTGTTACGAACCGCGCAACTGGGTCACTTACCAGCAAAGATAGAGAGGTCTGTTGAAGACTGATGGTACTATTTTCAAAAGTATTTATTGAAAAAGGGGCACAAAAGTAAGATTAATGCAAACATACAGATAATATACATCGTCAATAATAAATCTAAAAGCGCGGGTATAATAATAACCAATAAGAAATAGCTCTATCGTTGTCTAGGGGATAATGTATTGTCAGATGGAAATATAAAAGTCACTGTTAGTTCGTTCAAGCTGCAGCGTTTTGGGTTTAAGAGAGAGACGGGTTAAACTTGCCCAGGTCTTTTATGATGCCAATCCTTTTAGTCGGGGGGGGGAGTTGGTTTCCCCGTTGTTAGCTAAAAGCCATTTTCCGTGGTACCAGCCACCAGTCCCAGGCAACGGAACTGAACGCACGTGGCCTCCTTCCAATGGCTTCCACTATTACGGGATCGCTAGCATTTCTTCTGGTGCGTCTGAGGGGCTGTTCCCACAGACCCTCTTTTATCCTGACTCACAGGGTCACAGATGTCAAGCAGGTTGGGGGTGATGCAATCCCTCCCTCAACCAGCCCACTTTGCCTGAGGGCTTCCACGTAGTACAGTCTTCAATCCACAAATTTGCCTTCCAGAGACAATGGCCGTGTCCCGTAGATTTATATCGCCGGGGGAATGAGACATTCCGCACATCTCTCTCTCATTTCCTGGGTTCCCTGACCCAACCCAACAGTGATTTTGTGATTCTCACAAAGGAGGGGGCTGCAAGCATAACATTGAAAATTAATTTTCAGAACTTTAGAAATTGTAGAAAATAAAGATTTCCAAAAAGATTTTAATGAAGGACATGACCAGAACATATGAGACAAAGTGGCTACTTCAGTTCTAAATCAATTGCCTATGTTAGGAAATATTTTAGATAGTCTTTCCTTTGTTAAATAAAAACGGTCAACAATTTTAAATTGAATTAAACAGTGATTGGCACATATCGAAGAAGAATTGACCATTTTCAGAACTCGCAACCAATCTTCGTTAACAAAGGTCATATTAAGTTCTCTTTCCCAATCTTGTTTAATCTTTAGTGAGATGTTATCTTTTTGTAGTAAAATGAATTATAATACCAATCTGAGTTTCCAAGTCTACTTGCTTATTGAAATCCTCCATGACTATCATAACATTTTCATTTTTACATACATTTTCTAACTCCCAACAGGGTATGTTTTTACCCTTGCAGTTTCTTAACTCTAAGGATTCTACATATTCAGATCCTATGTCTCCTCTTTCAAAGGATTTGATTACATTTATTTACCAACAGAGCCACTTCACTCCTCTGCACCCACCTGACCTTTCGATACAATATGTATCCTTGGATGTTTAACTCACAGTTATCATCTTCTTTCAGCCACGACTCAAAATATCATGCCTGCCAATCTCTAACTGCGCTTATTCTTTAAATTGCTTGTATTCAAATACAATGCCTTCAGTGCCATATTATTCACCCTTTTGGATTTTCGCCCCTGTTGCATGTGAACTCTTGCCACTGACTGCAATTTTGCTCTATCATCTGCCTGTCTGTCCTCACAACCACACGACACACTGCATTTCCTTGTATATCATTCCTCAGCCCTATCACTCCGGTTTTGTCAAAGGCAGGTCATGTCTTACGAGCCTGGTTGAACTTTTTGAGCATGTGACTAAACACAATGATGAAGGTGGAGCAGTAGATGTAGTGTATATGGATTTCAAGAAGGCATTTGATAAGGTACCCTATGCAAGGCTCATTGTGAAAGTAAGCAGGCATGTGATTCAAGGGGACCTTGCTTTGTGGGTTCAGAATTGGCTTGCTCACCAGAAAGCAAGAAGTGATTGTAGATGGGTCATATTCTGCATAGAGGACGGTGACCAGTAGTGTGCCTCAGGGATCTATTCTGGGACCCCTTCTCTTCATGACTTTTGACCTGGATGAGGAATGACCTGGATAAGGAAGTGGAGGGATGTGTTAATAAATTTGCTGATGACACAAAGGTTGGGGATGTTGTGGGTAGTGTGGAGGGCTGTCAGAGGTTACAGCAGGACATCGATAGGATGCAAAACTGGGCTGAGAAGTGGCAGATGGAGTTCACCCTAGATAAGTGTGAGGTGGTTCATTTTGGTAGGTCAAATATGATGACAGGAAATAGTATGAATGATAAGACTCTTGGCAGTGTGGTGGATCAGAAGGATCTTAGGGTCCAACTCCGTAGGACACTCAAAGCTGCTGCGCAGGTTGACTCTCTAGTTACAAAGGCATTGGCCTTCATCAACCATGGGATTGAGTTTAAGAGCCAAGAGGACCCTGGTCAGACCCCACTTGGAGTACTGTGCTGAGTTTTGTTCTCACTACAGGAAGGATGTGGAAACTATAGAAAGGATACAGAGGAGATTTCCAAGGATGTTGCCTGGATTGGGGAGCATGCCTTATGAGAATAGGTTGAGTGAACTCGGCCTTTTCTCCTTGGAGCGGCTGAGGATGAGAGGTGACCTGATAGAGGTGTATAAGATGACGAGAGGCACTGATCATGTGGAT
Organism: Hypanus sabinus; assembly: GCF_030144855.1. Lineage (NCBI taxonomy): Eukaryota > Metazoa > Chordata > Chondrichthyes > Myliobatiformes > Dasyatidae > Hypanus > Hypanus sabinus. The sequence continues at coordinate 13,753,055 of NC_082718.1, read as the reverse complement.
AGTCAGAGGCTTTTTCCCAGGGCTGAAAGGGCTATCATGAGAGAGCACAGTATTCACGTGCTTGGAAGTATGTACAGAAGGGATGACAGGGGTAATATTTTTTACACAGAGTGGTGTGTGCATGGAATGGGCTGTCGGCGATGGTGGTGCAGGCGGATATGATAGTGTCTTTGAAGATATTCTTGGATAGGTACATGGAGCTTAAAAAATAGAGGGCTATGGGTAACCATAGGTAATTTCTAAGTAAGAACATGTTCGGCACAGCATTGTGACCCGAAGGGCCTGTCTTGTGCTGTAGGTTTCTATGTTTCTATTTTTCTTATATATGATAACTCTGGTCTTGCTCTAGATCTAACCCAGAAGGAGGATGGGGATCTCATCTTAACTTCCTGAATAATGAAAGACCTTGTTGGAGAGATGTTTCCATTAATAAGTAATTCTCGGATTCAAGGTCACAGCTGAGAATAAAGGAGCATCCCACTAGAACTGAAATGAGGAGGGATTTCTTCATCCAGAGGGTGGTGTAGCCCAAGTCAGAGACTGATAGGTTCTTGATTGATAATTGGTTTTAGTGTTACAGGGAGAAGACAAGAGATTAACAGCGGGGGCCGATTTGTGCCCACTTTGAATTGCTCTGATCCAGCCACCCCTGAGCAGAAACTGGTTCACAAAACAGTTCACAAAATGGTGGTCACAAGAACAGTCTCTCAAGATGGTGGTCTTCATTTGTTCCACTATATGGGAAGATCAAAGACATTTATCCCGTCCACTTCCTGCACACAGTTAGCGGTTTTGCAGATTTTGATTTCTTCATCATTAACAGTTCCAAAGAGAAGCAAAGAGAAGGATTCCAGAGTTGAGGATCGAATGATATTCCTTGAACATAAAGCAGCGTTTGACAGACTGTAGCTTCGAGAAGACCTGATGATTTTGAAAAAGGGGTCATCAAGGAGAGAATGCTTCAATGGTTGGATTCAATCCCACACAAAGTCAGATGGCTGTGGTCCAACATTTCAGCCCAACACTTTTCTGTAGGAGTTCCTTAGGTCAGTGTCCCACACATAACCACCAAATGCTGATTCATCTGTCCAACTGTCTGTCTAACCATCTGTCTTCTGTCCAACAGAAGGTTGTAAGTGAAGACTTTCTCTGGTGACTCCACAATGTAGGGTTTACAACTCTTCAGAAAATGAAGTAGTCCATCCAGCAAAAACACATTGAATAGAGTTGTCAAATCACTGAGTCATCCAGCCTGGAAACATCATCCCCATACCAAGTGATCCATGATGACCAGGATTCCCATCTAAGCTCACCCCATTTTCCCACATTTGGTCCATATTCCTCTCAGCCTTTCCTGTTTATCAACTTGTCCAAGTGTTGTAAATGTTGTTAATGTGTTTGACACAACCACTTGCTTTGGGAGTTCATTCCATATACAGAACACCCTCTGAGTGAACAAGTTCCTATTCAGCCTTTTTCCGTCACCAAAAATGAACACAACATTCCAAATACACCCTCTCCAATGTCTTGTACAATTGCAAGATAACATCCCAACTTTTTTTCTCACTGCCTTATCTGCTGAAGGCCAATGTGTCAAAAACCTTCTTCAATGGACAGTCTACATGTGAATCCACTTCCATGGAACCATGTACTTGTTCTTCAAGATACTTGAGGGACCTACCATAATTTGTCAACATCAGTTGGCCTAGCAGATACCCTGGGAGAACACCACAGTTCTCAGCTGTCCAGTCCATTCTACTCTCACCCTTTGCTTCGTACAATCAAGCCAATTGTGTATCCAATTAACGCTCTCCATAGATTCTATGATTTTGACTTTCCATCACAGCCTACCATTCCTAATATTATAAAAAGACTTACAGAAGTCCACATAGACTAAATGTTTTGCCCTGACCACATTTCCCTTCTTGGTTACTTGTTTAATAAACTCCAACTTGTGATATATCATCTCCCACAAACAAAGCCACACTGATCAACTCTAATCTATCACTCTCTTTCCCAAGACATGTATATTTCTTGTGTCAGAATCCCATCTGGTAGCTTACCTCCTTAGATGTTAGCCTTACTGGTATTTACTTCCAAGAAGCTTTTCTTTACAGCCCTTCTTAAATAAAGGCTAAGCGTTCATTACCCTCCTGTTTTTTTGAAACATCACCCATTGCAAAAGAGGGGCATCTCAGCCACAGTTCCCATCATTTCTTCGTTAGCTTCCCTCTGTGTTTTTTGATATATCTGATCAGGTTCTGGAAAGTGATCTACCTTCTGCATTCTAAAACCTCCAGCCCCTCCTCTACAGCCCTGCAAACTATCCATAAAATATCCTCACTAACTATCTCAAGTTCCAAAGTCTTCATACCTTTCTCCATGGTAAAGACAGAGGAGAAATATTCATTGAGAAACTTACCCTGCACAAAAATGTCAACTTTGGTTGTTACTCTTTTCCCCTTAATACACATATTTATAAAGTATCTTTGAAATTTCCTTAATCTTCTTGACAAAGCTATCGCCTGACCCTTTATCACCACTTGGGGAGTATCCACTCTTGACCCACAAATAGAATTTTCCTTTGCACAGACACCATGTTTCTAGTTCAAAGTCTCCCAATTGATATCATCACATTGCAACAGGAAAACCTTCTCTGTATTGAGATGTTCAACTCATTGGCCTGAAGGACCACAGACCTTCATACCCAGTGAAGATGTAGCATTTGCTGATGCCGTGCTACTGGAGAGGAACTCTGTAGCAAAGTTACTGAACTTGCTGAAAATTTGTAGAATTTTATCTTTCCCATTATTTTAGGTGCAGGAATCTTGGCTGAGTCCTTTCCCTCAAGGCTAGAGTTGGCTAATTAAATTTCCGACATCCACTTACATTCTTTGCCCGTCCAACCTCCAGTGCAAATTCACAACTTTTCCTTGGCTGTTGTTACTTTCCCTATCAGCTTCCGAACCTCACCATGGTTTCAGGCTGCTGATTCTGACCTCTGCTTTGTCTCACAGCTTGCTGCTCCTGGCTCCATTGGAGAACTCACACACACTCCATACGTAAAGACAGAAGGCCTCGTACATTTTCTTTCAGCCCACAGGACGAGGCTTTCTCCAATGGCCAATGTTTGTAGTTGGCTCTCATGACTTTATAGACACCTTCCTGGCAACTTCCTGCAGTGACCAGTTCACTGTAACCCTGGAGGTTCTCCATTACCCCCTCTACCATCCTGCTGTTCCCCCTCCTCCTCCATGTACAGAGAACATGCCTCTGCCAGGCCTATTTCTCACCAGTCTACTCAAGACCCTGGGATACTCTGGGTACAATCTCTGACGGCCACAGTCACTGCAGCATCCATCCACTCAGTGGCAAACCTGCCCTGCAGCTGGAAGCTTGTGCTGTTTGGCTCTTTAAAGGATGGTTGGAAAGAGATTCAATGCCAACAGTTGTGAGAACATGGTGCTCCAATGAACGCCGTGATTCTGAGTCTGTGGTTGCACTGCGAATCCAGAACACACTGGGAATTCCAATCACACTGCTCTGTAAACTTTGCCATTGAAGATCTCCATGTTTGTGCAGATTTTACAACCTGCTGCAGGGTGCTGGTGAGTGTTGTTCCAAATCTTAAAATTACCATACCAATTTTGAATCCTGAGCTTCACTTTAAATAAAGCAGAACAAAACTGCCTTTCCCTAAGGGGTGTTTGAATGATTGTGTTTAAATGCATGCAACATACAGGGTGAATTATGAGAAATATTCTCCAGTGTTGCTGGGCCAACAAGTGGCAGGTGCACATTTACAACAACTGGTAAACGAAGCAAAGGGTTTGCATGAGCAAAACACATCTGAGCACAAACATGAGTAGCAGGATTTGGCTCGACGTTCCCGCAGGCCCACTCACTTCTCCTATCTATGTACCTGTCCAAATTTACTTGAAATTGCATTGGTCAATTTCTCTAGCAGCTTGTTCAGGATACCCACATGGCCAATGTGAAAAATTTTCCTCTCAGATCCTCTTTCAGTCTTAGTACTTTCATCTGCAATCTCTGCCCTTTACTTTTAAACTCCTTTGCCCTGGGAAAAAGGCTGGGAGTATCAACCCTGTCTTTGTCTCTTACTATCCTATAAACCTCAGCAAGGTAACTCTTGCCCTCCTTTTCTCCAGGGAAAACAGTTCCAGCCTCTCCAATCTCTCCTTTTAACTCAAGTTGTCCATTCCTGGCAATATTCCTGTGAATCTCTTGCACATCCTCTCTTACTTTTGGCCATGAGATAATGGTTGTTTCAGTAATGGTGATGAGGAGACATGACAATAGACAATAAGCAATAAGTGCAGAAGTGGCCATTTAGCCCTTCAAGCCAGCACCGCCATTCACTGTGATCATGGCTGATCATCCACAATCAGCACCCCATTCCTGCCCTCTCCCCATATCCCTTGACTCCGCTATCTTTAAGAGCTCTATCTAACCCTTTCCTGAAAGCATCCAGAGAATTGGTCTCTACTGCTTTCCACAGATCCACAACTCTCTGGGTGAAAAAGTTCTAAATGGCCTACCCCTTATTCTTAAGCTGTGGCCTCTGGCTCTAGACTCCCCCAACATTGGAAACATGTTTCCTGCCTCTAGCGTGTCCAATCCCTTAATAATCTTATATGTTTCAATAAGATCCACTCTTATCCTTCTAAATTTCAGTATATACAAGCCCAGTTGCTCCAATCTTTCAACATATGACAGTCCCCCAACATGCAGGAGTGAAATGCTGTAGATCGGCTGGTTGAGTGCTATTGCAACAACAACCTTGCAGTCAACATTAGTCAGACCCAGGAACTGATTGTGGGCTTCAGGATGTCACAGTCGTGTAGCTGTTAGCACAATTTTATTACAGCTCGGGGTGTCGGAATACGGAGTTCAATTCAAAGTTTGAAGTACATTTATTATCAAATTATGTGTTCTATATACAACCTTGAGATTCATCTCCTTGCCAATTTCTTATTAATTTACATATAAGAATACAGAGTACAAGAGAAAAAATATATAGCAATACATTATACTAAATTGCATATAATGACTCCTTACCCTATATTCATACAGATTAATTAATTAGTAAGATTGAAATATATTAATTTTATTATATAAAAAAATCTAACCCACTACCAAGACCGAAGCTGATTATTAAAGATAAAAAGGAAAAAAAATTATTAGTCATCATCTGTGCTTTAATAGCAAATCAAAGGTTTTGAAAATAATTCAGAAAAGGTTCCCACAGCCTTTGAAAGTCTTGACTAGATTCAAAGATTGAACACATCATCTCTAAATTTAAATATGATATCACATTACGTAACCATTGGGCATGAATAGTAGAGGCCACATCTTTCCCTCTAAGCAAGAGGGTCCTTCTGGCCATAAAAGAAATAAAAGCTAAAATGTGCTAGTCAGATGACTCCAAAATAATATCCTTTCCTCCAACAATACCAAATAAAGCAGTCAAAGAATTAGGCTTAAAGTTTACTTTGGAAAGTATTGAGTAAGTTTGAAATACTTCTTTCCAATATTTTCCAAGACTCTGACATGTCCAAAACATATGAATGAGTGAAGCTTCTCCATTATTACATTTATCACAATATGGAGATATATCTAAATAAAAACGAGACAACTTATCCTTGATGATATGGGCCCTATGGACCACTTTGAATTGTAGGAGAGAGTGGCAGGCACATAATGATGAAGTGCTAACCAATTTAAAAATTTAATTCCAAGTTTCCTCAGAGATTAATGTCTGTAAATCTTGTTCCCAATGATTTTCAATTTTATCTAAAGGAACACTTCTCATTCCCAGCAGCATATTATAAATATTAGACATAGATCCATTATAAAAAGGTTTCAAATTAAAAATTACATCTAGTAGATTCTTATCAGGAGTTTTAGAAAAGGTACTTATTTGAGGCTGTAAAAAATTTCATATTTGTAGGTATTGAAAAAAATAAGTCTTGGATAAGATATTTTAGTTGACAGTTGTTCAAATGAAAAGAGACTTCCCTCTACAAACAAGTCCTGAAAGCATTTAATACCTAATCTATCCCATTCTTAGCCACATCAATCATAGAGGGTTTAAAAAATAATTAGAAAAAATGGGACTTAAAAGAGAAAACCTCAATAAGCCAAAGTATTTTTGGAATTGTATACAAATTCTCATAGTGTGTTGAAGTACCGGATTATCAGTTAACTTACTCAGACACAAAGGAAGTGAGGATACAAGAAGAGAAATAATAGAAAATTTATAAACAGCGTTTGCTTCTAAAAAAAACCCACATTGGGCAATCCTCATGATTAATGTAATATACAGGTGTCCCCAGCTTTACAAATGTTCACTTTACGCCACTTCACTTTTACCAAGGACCTACATTAGTAACCTGTTTTTGCATTACAAAGAGGATTTTCGCTTTAAAGAAAATTTTTCCCATATAAGTGAATGGTTCTTCACTTTACACTATTTTGGCTTAAGCAAGGTTTCACAGGAACTCTCTACCCTTGTAAGGGGGAGGACACCTGTAACCAAAATGTAAGATTTCTTATATTAACTGCCCAATAATAAAATCTAAAGTTTGGTAAGGCTAATCCTCCATTCTTTTTATCTTTTTGAAGATGAATTTTATTTAAACTAGAACGCTTATTCTTCCATATATAAGAAGATATAATAGAGTCAAGAGAATCAAAAAAAGTTAGGAATAAAAACAGGCAATGCCTGAAAAAGATATATAAATGTAGGTAATATATTCATTTAGAAAGAGTTAATTCAGCCAATCAGCTATAACAATTTTAAAAGGAAGGTTAGAATTTGTTGGTATCAAATTATTCGAAGGGAAAAGTTCACTTTTATGTAGTTTTAATTTATAACCTGAGAACTGGCTAAAACAGGAGAGTAAAGAAAGTGCACGGGGTAATGAAGTCTCAACATTAGAAATAAATAGCAGCAAATCAATTGTGTACAGCGAGATCTTGTGAATAGTGCTTCTCCTTAAAATACCGGTGATATTAGATTCTCGAAGGGCAATGGCTAAGGGTTCTAAGGCAAGATCAACAAACAAAGGGCTCAACGGACAGCCTTGTCTAGTGCCACAATGAAGCATAAATGGTTTGCAATTATGAGAATTAGTGATAACCCTAGTGGAAGGAGCTATACAAAGTAATTTAATCAATTGAATGAAAACGGGTCCAAAATAGAATTCTTCTAAAGTTTTAAATAAATAATTCCATTCAACTCTGTCAAAAGCTTTTTCAGCATCTAGGGATACCACACATTCTGATATCATGTTAGAAGGAGAATAAATAACATTTAATAACTGATGAATATTAAAGTGAGAATATCGATTTTTGATAAATCCAGTTTGGTTATAGGAAATAACAGATGGTAAAATATTTTCAATGTTATGGGTCAAAATTTTATATAGGATCTTAGTATAAACATTAAGTAAAGAAATTGGTCTATAAGAAGAGCATTCAGTTGGATCTTTATTCTCTTTAAGAATAAGTGAAATGGAAGCTTCATAAAAAGATTGAGGGAGTCTGCCCAACTTAAATGAATCTGAAAAAAACTGAACGTAAATGAGGTATAAGCAGTAAGGAAAAGATCTTGTAAAGCTCTCCAGAAAATCCATATGGGCCTGGAGTTTTCCTCAAACATAATGAGTGCAGAGACTCAACAGTTTCCTCAAAAGAAATAAGTTGTTCCAACAACTTTTTGTTGTTGGCAGAAATTGTAGGGATGTTTAGTTGGTCTAGAACATTGTTCATTACAGTGTTATCCTTAGAAGATTCAGAATTATAGAGTTTAGAGTAAAACTCTCTGAGAGTATCATTTATTTCTAAATAATCAGCTGTCCTATCACCATCAGCTTTGCACATTTCTTTAATCTGTTGTTTAGCTATAAAGGTTTTAATTTGATAGCCAATATTTTGCCTGTTTTATCTCCATGAATGCAAAATTAACTTTTGTCTTTTAGGAGTTGGGTTTCAATTGGATAAGACAAAAGGAGATCATATTTAGTTTTAGTTTCAACACGTCTTTTATATAAGGCAGGTTTTGGAGCCAAGGTATACTCTTGGTCTAATGATTTCAGCTGATTAGCTAAATCACTTCTCTCTTTATTAGCTTTTTTCTTAATACTTGCAGTATAAGAAATAATTTGTCCTCTAATATATGCCTTAAAGGCATCCCATCTGATAAGAGTAGAAGTCTCCTTTAATGTATTCTCTTAAAAAAAAATTGCCTCTCCATAAACTTTAAAAAATCTTTATCAGATAACAAAGTTAGATTAAATTGCCAAAACCTATTTGTTCGAAGAAGACCAGGAAGATTTAAAGATAGGAACACAGGAGTGTGATCTGAGACAGCAATCTCTTTATATTCACAGAATTGAACTGATGGAATCATTTGGTTATCAATAAAAAAAATCAATCCTGGAAAATGTATGATGGACAGGAGAGAAAAATGAATATTCCTTGTCTACTGAGAAAAAACACCAAGTATCAACAATACTGCATTTCATTAAAAAAAGATTTAATAAACACAGCTGACATATTTGGTATCATTGGTTTTGAAGATGATCCCCACTGGATCTAAGCAGCAATTAAAGTCTCCACCCATCACCAAAAAGTACAGACTTAGATCTGGCAGAAATGAAAAAAAAACACTCAAAGAAACCTGGGTCATCTATATTCAGAGCATACACATTGACAAACATCATTAGTTTGTTATTTAGTTTCTTTGATACTATAACAAAACACCCATTTGTATCAGAAATTACTTTATGTTGAAGAAAGGGACCTTTATTATCTATAAGGATTGAAACCCCTCTGGCTTTGGCCTGAAACGAGAAAAGGAAATGAGATCCACTCCATCGATTAAAAAGGCGTGACTTGTCACACTTACGTACATGGGTTTCTTGAAGAAAAACAATTGGTACCTTAAGTTTTTTAATATAGGCTAAAATTATCTTTCTTTTCACGGGGTGATTTAGCCCTTTCATGTTAAAACTAAGTAAATTAATACTTTGATCCATTTTAAAACTATTTATAACAAAGATTAAAGTAGCAATCAGTGAAATGTATATTAAACCCAAGTAATAAACCTTCAGATATATTAGCTAAGCAACAGAATTGACTAGATTCCCAAATCAGCTTCAAGAAAAAAGAACTCCCCATTACCCTCCCTCCTCCTAAAGAGAGAAAATTGGTCAAAGAATAACCGCTATCTACCCCCATTGCAAACATCCCTTTAGAAAGCCTATTGGAACTGCTCCAAGGAATTCAAGGTTATTTACTGCTCCAATCAAGACTAAATAATATACAGAGAAAAACTAGCTTAGACAGGTTTATCAAACAGAAAGAGCAAGTATTCATACTGAAAAATATTAAACAATCATTTTTTAATATATAGTATTTCTGTTTTTGCAAGATTTTTAATCTATTCAATATATGTATACAGTCTCTTTTTTTAGTCTAAAAATTCTTGCGCCTGCTCCTTCATATAAAACCATTTAAATGATCCATCTTCCATTGTGATTCTCAGTCACAACTGAGAATGAAGAGAAGGCTTAAAATTTTGGCTGTATAGCTCTGCCATAACTTTTTTCAACTTAATGTGTTCTGCCATAACTTCTGATGAAACATCTTCAACAATGTGAATCTTTTGATCTTGGAGATCAATCATACCTTTTCCATGGGCAACACGAATTAGACAATCCTTTATTTGAAATTCATAGAAACAAATAATGATAGATCTTGGTTTTGATTTTGAAGTCAATCCGTAGATAGGCGATCTGAGAGCATGGTCAATCAAAGACAGAGACTTTATAATATCATGGAATAACTCCATCAAAAGGTTTGCAAAGAATTCTTTAGGATTATCTCCTTCCATTTGTTCTTTAAGTCCCAAGATTTGTAAGTTGTTTCTCTTACTTCTGCTTTCCAAAGCAATTATCTTCTGTCTCAGTATTTTGTTGGACTTGGATTGGTTTTCATACATCTTTTGCAAATCACCCATTCTCGCGTCCAGTATAGTAATAACCTCTTCATGTTCCACTATCTTCTTATCATGCTTGGTTAAAATTGCTTGAATATCTTCTAATTTCATACCTATTTGTTTAATTTCAGTGCTGATTTTTTTGCGAATGAGCTGATGCTTCTTTTCTGAACTGCTAAAACTCCTCAGTAAGTTTTTGAATTGAGCCTGTAATAGCTTCCAATGCTGCTTTGGTAGTCATAGTAATATAATAACCCATCTAACCATAGTATTTCAAAAGGTCGGAGACAAAAGTAAGTAAGTTAGGAGCACCGGCAGAGAGCTGTTACTCCATCAGTGGCAACCAGGCAAACTCTAGGTTCATCTCCTTACAGGCAGCCACAAAACAAAGAAAACCCAACAGAACCCATCAAAACGAAGAAAACTGTCAAACATCCAATGTGCTGAAAAAATTGCGCAAACCATAAAAGTAAGCAAATAACATTCAGAACCAGCTCATGAAAGTTGAGTCCAGAGCCACGAAGCCAGTCACAGCTGATCCAGACCAGTCAGTTCCTCATGTGATAGTATCTCCTGCCTGATGGTAGGGAGACAAAGAGTTTGCTGGAGGGATCACTAATAATGCTAAGGGCCCTGTGTACATAGCACTCCTGATATGTATCTGGTAAGATTGTAAGAGATGATCTCTTCAGCTGTCCTCACAATTCTTCGTTTGGTCTTGCGATCAGAAACCTTGCAAATCCCATACCAGACTGTGAAGCAGCTTGTCTCAACAGTTCCAATGATTTTCCTGTAAAAATTAGTTAGAATGGAGTGGGGGGAGCCTCGCTCATCTCAGTCTCCTCAGGAAGCAGAGACACCACTCTTCTTTCTTGACTAAAGAGATGCTGTTGAGGGAGAGGTGAGATTATGTTTTGTGAACTTCCAGAAACTTGGTGCTCCAGACTCTCTCAATAGAGGAGTTTGTTACTTGCAGTGTGATGTGGTCAGCCTGCACCTTCCTAAAGTCCACAATCACCTGTTTAGTCATGTCCATTTTAAGACTCAAGTTGTTCTCACACCATTCTGCCAGCCGCTCTACATCCTCTCTGAACAGTGTCCCATTGTTGCTATTGGTGAGGTGAGTCACTGTTGTGTCATCGGTGAACTTGATGATTCACGTTGAACTGGACCTAGTGGTACAGTCATGTGTCAGCAGTGTGAACAGCAGCAGGCACAGCACACAGCCCTGTGGAGTATCGGAGATCAGTGTGATGGAGCTGGAGAAAGGATCATAGTTCCTTTTCGATAGGGTCATTCAGGGTCATTGCTTCAGAAAACTTCCCTTGGTATACCCTCTGCCCTATCAGATCCCTTAGCAATATGGCAGTGCCAGTCAATGTTAGGGAAGTTAAAATCACCCACTCTCACAACCCGACTATTACTGCTGCTATCTGTGATTTCCCTATGGATTTTCTCCTCTAATTCTTATTGACTTTTTTGGGGGGGGTGTAGCTGTAATGTAATCTCATTAAAGTGATCACCTCTTCCTTGATTCTGTTCTTCCCATACAATTGTGCTTCCCCAATAATAATGTTCCTTTGTTTGTTCTGTGGATATCACCAATTACTTTATCAACACAGAAATCTGAGGCATTCATAATGCGGACAAGAGTAACATGTTAGCAATGTCTTGGAGAGTTTGCTTTGGATAAAAATCCCGAAGATGATCCTTATTTAGAAGCAAAATCCTACTGGAAATGTGAAATTAAAATGATGGAAATACTGCAGGTCACACACCTCCAGATGGTCACATTCTAGTGTATATATTGGGTAAATATAGATTGGAGCTTGAAAATGATAGAGATGGAACAAGCTTTACATTGAAGGGAAAATGGGGTAGAGGGCAGGAGAGAGGAGTGAGGCATGGGGTAGTGGAAAAGGGTGAAATAGGGTGATCAAAGTTGGTGAATGACAAGCAGTGCATCCAAAGAAGGAGGGAATAGGAGAACTGAGATTTATTTTTCCCAATATCAAGGGTGTCCCAGTGGAATCATCAGAAGTTTATCAGAGCTAAGTTGTAAATATTTCAGAGAAGGATCGTGCAGAAAGGATTGAAAGAAAATTGGCAAAAGATTAGCTGGAAGATATCTGAACTAGTTTAATAAACCAGAGACAGATCTCATTGTTGAGAGAAGAATATCTGGAGAACATTTTACAGTGTAACTCAATTTCCATGAGAGTGCGGTGTTATTTTAAATCTTGTGATATGAAATTGTTGATAAAACTGGATTTTCTTGAAAAGCATTGTTGCTGGGAAATGTTGTTGTTGCAAGCAATAATATATCAAAATATTATTTTTGGTAATGTCTAAGGAAACATTATGAAGTGACAAGCCCCTTGATCAGGCTTTGGAGACACATGTAGGATAGAATGAAGATTCTTCTGGTCAACAGGGCACTGAGTTGTGGTGTCCATTGAGGTCGTGGCTCAGACTAAGTTTGTTAATTTCATAGGGATGGTGTTTGGTTCAGAGAGGGGATTTAGGGATCGAGTTAAGCTTTAGGGACAGGAATTGAGTTCAGACCAGAATCTAGTCACCTGCTCTGCATTTGAAGACCAGCGATGTGGATAGATGATAAAAGCCGTCCAGAGACTAGGCATCCATTCCTCGCTCAAAGTCAATCAATGTAGACATGGATCATAGGACATTGGAATCTAGTGCTCCACTTCTCACTTGAAGATCAGTGATGTGGACATGGGGACAAAGGATCTCTGGAGTCAAGGCCTCCCCCACTGCAAGCTTGAAGTCCAGTAATATAGACTTATCACAAAGGACATCTGTGGATGTCAGGCTGGTAAGCACTGTGGACAAAGACTGATCATCCTACAGACATCATTCTACAGGTGCACCATAGAAAACATCCTGACAAGCTATACCACTACTTGGTACGGAAACTGCACTGCAGCTGATTGGAAGGCTCCAGAACCATTGGTGCAAAACTGAGTAACGTATCATTGGCACCAGACTACCCACCATCAAGGACACATTTACTGAAAAGTTGTGGAAGAGGGTCTCCAACATCACAAAGGATCCCACACACCCTGGTCATGGACTGTTTGTCACACTCCCATCAGCGAGGAGGCTACGTGACACCCATGCCGAGACCACCAGGTTCAAAAGCTGTTACTTTCCACAAGTAGTAAGGCTGATCAACAGCTCCACCCACTAACTCCACCACAACTGCGTTGTAACTTCAAAACATCATATTAATTCAAAGGAAGACATGGAATTCCAAAATGTAGGTGTTATTCTGTGTTTACTTTAAGTGAGGCACACATATCACGTGGTAATGTAATGATGTATGCAATTCATATAACCTGTAATGAATTATATAAACAAACAAGAATGCTTAATCAAGCAATATATATAAAAGATTATTCAAGCATTTCCTAAATATTAAATGCACAACTACTTTATTATTTCCCGTCAGTCAACTTATGTACAGCTGGGCTTCACTTTATGGACATATAGTCACTCTATCCATGTAAGCTTTCTTACATATTTATATTAATTGTGTTTTATAAATTATTATAGTATTCTTTATCTTTTGTTTTTTTTAAGTGCTTCATCAGATCCAGAGTAACAATCATTTTGTTCTCCTTCACACTTGTGAACAGGAAATGACATTACACGATCTAGAATCTTGGTGGCCCACCAGGTCAGCGGGACCTCCCAGGTCAGTGGGACCTCGGACCAAATGTCCGTGCAAGCAGCAGGCATGAGAACTGTTGACCTCTGATGTATATGCACTGGTGAGTCTAGAGTTTGAGGCAATGTGTTCAGGGTCTCATCATCAGTGAGGCTGGAGTTCAGGGCTCCATCAATGGCAAGATGGAAGATTGAAGACTGAAGATCAATTGAAAGTCCAGAAGCTGAGGCCTGTGGCCCAAAGCCTGTCTGAGAGTCCACTGGGGTAGTTGGAGGCCCATTATCTGTGAGTCCATGCGTCCACTTGAGGCTAGAGTCCTGGAGCCCAGTCCTGGGGTTGGTGGACTGTCTATGTGTCTGAGTAAGCGGAAGGGAAGAAAAGGGGCTATTTTGCTGTTGATTTTTCTTTGCTTGTTGCGTTCTGTGTTTTTCTGCTGAGCATTGTGGTCACGGCACCAGGATGCGTCGCGACACCTGCGGACTGCCCCCAGTACACCCTTAGTTTGTTTGTTAATACAAATGACGCATCTTGCTGTATGTTTCAATATAGATGTGATGAAAAAATGAATCAGAGTAGACTGTATAGAAGGTTCACATCCAGAGGATGTGGATGTTTACAGCAGACTGACTGTGCTACTTACTGAAATGTCAACACAATAAAATAATCGGAGTGCACTTTCCAGTCATTCCCAGGTACAATATTTGAAACGTTCCAAACCCTCTGCACAAGGAAATTTCTTGATCTTTAAATTCTAAAATGTTGACCCCACCCTAGTTTTAGACACTCTGGAATGTGGAAACAGCCTCTCGTTATCCAACCCTCAGTCCCTCTCAGAATCCTGGAACCCTCAGTGAGATCACATGCATTTCTTGAGAAGTTACTGTAAGTTTAGTCCAATTTTCTCCATCTCTCTTCAATGGACATTCCCCTCATTCCAAGAATCTATCTAATAAATTGCTGGTGCACTGTTAACAAGACAATTACTTTCTTTCATAGATTTGGTGACCAAAACAACTACTGACCTCTAAGTGAGTTCTCAGTGTACCACTAAAATATCAGCGAGACATCCATGCTTTTATTCTCCAAAGTCCTTCCAATGACTGATCACCTGCTATATGACTTTATAAATTCTCATTCTAACTGCTGATTATGTTTCTACATCAGCACACCACGACCCATTCAATCACCATCATTTACTTTTTCCTCACCATGTAAAATCTTCTATTTTGCTATTTCTCCCATCAAACAACACAATCTCCCATTTCCTTATAGTACAGTCCAAGTGTAGCATTTTCTATTTCATCTTCAATATAAGCTAGTTCAGGAGATTGCCTGTGACCACAACTGTGGGAACAGGTCTGAAAGTTATTATACAAGTTTTAACCAGTACAAGGAAATGACATGTTGCAGAAATGACAGTCAACGTCCATTCCTCAAAACCTCAAAGATTCACTCCCTGAGTGACATTGGTATAACTCTCTTTTCCTCTATCTGTGCCCTGTTGATTGCCGCTTTTCCTCTTTCTGAATGCTTCCCCACATCCCCAATAACCCTGCTTTATATGTATAAAATCAGCCTATCATGTGGCAGTAACTCAAGGAAAAGAGCATGCAGGCATGGTCAAGAGGTTCAGTTGTTGTTAAGACTATACATCAAAATGGGAAAAAATGTGATCTATGTGCCTTTGACTATGGAATGATTGTTGGCACCAGATGGGCTGGTTTTTGTGTCTCAGAAACTTTTATCTCCTGGTATTTACACCCACAACAGCCTCTAGTGTTTAGAGAGAATGGTGCAAAACACAAAAAGAAAACATCCCCCAAGCAGAAGTTCTTCAGACATAAATGCCTTGTTAATGAGAGAGGTCAGAGAAGAATGGCCAGACTGTTTCAAACTAACAGGAAGGCCACAGTAACTCACATAAACATGTGTTAGAACAGTGGTGTGCAGACAGCATTCTAAATGCACATGTTGAAGCTTGAAGTGGATGGGCTACAGCATCAGAAGACCACAAACATACACTCAGTGGACACTTTAGGAAGTAACCAAATAAAATGAGTGTATATGAATCAATCTACCTAACTCAAAATCTCAAATTTCAAACTAAACATGTCTGAAAAGCCATATTTGAGAAATCTGTGGAGAGATTGAGGAGGTAAACAAGAGGGTAGATGAGGGTAAAGTAGTAGATGATGTCTATATAGACTTTCGCAAGGCCTTTGACTGGTCATTTATGGCAGGCTGATCAGGAGAACTAACTAGCATGGGATTGGGGCGGAAGTGGATTGGATTCATAATTGGCTTCAATGTAGGAGGAAGTGAGTGATTATTCAGGTTTGTTTCTTAGATCTGAAGCTGAGGTATGTGGGCTGTGAACTGGCCAATGGAGTCAATCCAAGTAAATGTGAAATATTGCATCTTGGGAGATCAAACAAGGGTAGGACTTTTACAGTAAATGTAGGTCACCGTGGAGCATTACAGTATAGGGACACCAAGGAATGCAAATGCATGGTTTGCTGAAAACAGCTTTACAGGAAGACTGATTGGGAAAGAAGGCATTTGTCATGTTGGTCTTCATCAGTCGGGGCAATGAGTACAGGAGCTGGGAAGTTATGTTGCTGTTCAGAATCAGAATCAGAATCAGGTTTGTTAGCACCAGCATGTGTTGTGAAATTTGTTAACTTAGCAGCAGCAGTTCAATCCAATACATAATATAGAAAAGGAAAAATAATAATAAAAAAATAAGTAAATCAATTACAGTATGCATATGTTGAAAAGATTAAAAATCATGCAAATTAAAATGAGGCCATGTTCACAGATTCAATGTCCCTTTAGAAGTTGGATGGCAGAGAGGAAGAAGCTGTTTCTGAATCACTGAGTGTGTGCATTCAGGCTTCTGTACCTCCTGCCTGATGGTAACAGTGAGAAAGGGCATGCCCTGGGTGCTGGGGGTTCTTACTAATGGACGCTGCCTTTATGGGATACCGCTCCTTGAAGATGTAGTGGGTACTTTGTAGGCTAGTACCCAAGATAGAGCTGACTAAATTTATGATCCTCTGCAGCTACTTTCGGTCCTGAGCAGTAGCCCACACTTCATCCCTCACCCCCCCCACCATACCTACCAGACAGTAAAGTCACCTGTCAGAGTGCTCTCCATCGTACATCAAGAGCAGTTTTTCAGTGCTTTTGTTAACATACCAAATCCCTAATGAAGTATAGTCGCTGTCTTGCCTTCTTTATAGCTACATTGATATGTTGGGACTAGGTTAGGTTATACAGTGTAACAGATGGGTGGGGCGGTCCTTGGTGTATTGTGTTCAGTTTTGGTAATTCTGTTGCAGTAAAGTTGTTAAACTAGAATGAGTGTATAAAAGATTTACCAGGATGTTGCCTGGATTGGGGGTTTCAGTTACAAGGAGAAGTTGTGTAGATGAGTACCTATAGTGTAAAGTTTTACAGTGGCAGCTCTAGGATTGGTGTTCAATTCTTGCCACTGCCAATGTCATTTGTTACTCAGTTAAACAGCACTTTTTCTTTTTTATACACTTTTAATGACTTCATTGAAACTTTGGTTAATTGGGCAGCTGCTAAATTGAACCAAATGTACTGGTCCCGATGTGAACCAATTAACCAGAACCCACGGTACAACACTCCATACTAAAATGAATTAAAAGCCATTTGATGATGGTCCTCCCAATTACTGAGCTGATCAAGATCCTCCTGTAATTTCTGACAACCTTCTTTGCCGATCTCCATTCTCATCTCTGAGTCATGAAGCTATGTGTTCAAGTCAAAGGACAGAAACCAGAGCACCAAAAACAATGCTGACAATTCAGTCCAGAGCCAGAGGGATCCTGTATTACAGGAATTGTTGTGACTTCAGATCCTCTCTGCTGGTTGTAAGCTTCCCAGCTATGACTCTCCACAATTGTAGAACTTTGATACTTTTGTCAGCATGGCCATGTCCTCACTCACGGATTTTGCCACTGTCTGGTTGTACGGGTGATATTTCTAATGTCTGTGAGTTCATGTACTCTTCTAACTTCTGTATCACCTCAGCAAGCAACTAACCTTTCATCTTCTGCAGAGCAACTACGTTAGTGAGTGTACGATTTACTTGGAGCCTCTTTCTCTGAGTAAAGTTACGTTCCTTCATTATTGCACTGCAGTACTCAATATCTGTGCCCTCCATTCTGTCTCCACCTCAAGAATAACACTGGTCAGAAAGCCACAGCTCCTCACCAAGTCAGAATCCAGGAATTAACTTGCCTTGTTCTACTTCCCAAGCTGCAGAGGAAGCCTGTTCTGTTTGAGTATCATTTTCTTCCTCTTTCTGTGATGACAGTGCAGGAATGTTCAAACCCACCTCTGTTTTCACTTTGCTCTCAGTGGGTCCCTCCTGCTGCTCGATCACACTGCTGACACATTTACCTTGAAATCTGTTGGTGGAGCTAAAGCAATTACTATTATTGTCGCGTTCTCGCTCGGGTGTAATGAAACGCTGAATTAAACGCCGAGATAAACCGTAGTCAATGAAACAAGGTCGCAGTAAGATTAACCATTTACTGTTCACTCTTCACATTAACATATGGTGAAAACTGTTGATAAAACAATACAAGATTGATACAGTATTTGTTCCCTTCTTGATATCACATTTACATTGTAAATACTTGGAAAAGTAAACTACAACTACATTACATTAAAGTGCAGCATACAGTCAGAATTTACCTATGCCATTGACTGCTTTAAATACACTTCAATGCAAACTATCCGCAACTCTTTAACTAACGAAAACATAAACATTATCGACCGTCGTTACTTTTAACAGGATCGGCGTTAACATTTTAATTCAACATATCGATTATCTATTAACTTACAGTGTTGCTCTCACTGTGATTTCTAATGCTTACAAACAACTTCTTGCTCAGGTCTGCCTCGTGCGAGCCCCCGCCCTTGTGTCGATCCCAAACCGGTATTTTCCCACAAGACGTGGCGAAACCGGATGTGACATCATCACATGCCGATATATTTTACAGGCAATGAATATACTTTAAACAATTCTAATTCTAACTAGAAAATACTAACAAATGAATTACTAAGCAAAATATTAGAAACTAAATAACTGCCATAAAGGCAACACACTCCCCGCTTGACCTTCGTAAGGTCACAATGAACAGAATACAAAACTTAGTCTCTAAATCAGTCATTAGGTAGAAGTAGAATGACTTCTGTAACTGGCCTTTGGTAAATTTTCACATCGCCTTGGTCGGTAGCCTTCAACTCGACCTTCCTGACATGTCCATCCCCACTGGGAAATGTAGCAGTGATTCTGGCCATTGGCCAGCTGTTGCGGGCGATTGGCTTGTCCCTGAGCAGGACTAAGTCTCCAACTTGAAGATTTCTGCGAGGTTCTGTCCACTTTTGTCTGTGTTGCAACAAAGGTAGATATTCCTGTCTCCAGCGAGACCAGAACCGATTTGCCAGAGCTTGGATTTGTCTCCATTGCTTTGTGTACAAATCCTTGTCTGAGAAGTCTCCTGGTGGAGGGGGAGCTCCTGCCTTCTGCGTAAGGAGCATTGATGGTGAGAGTATGAAGGTGTTTTCTTGGTCAGAAGACACAGGTAGGAGTGGTCGTGCATTTATAATGGTTGTGACCTCTGCCATTAGGGTGCACAGTACCTCATGGGTCAATCGGGTGCATTGCTGCATCTCAGGTTTCCTTTTCAGGGTTTTTTGTAAGGATGTGAACCGCTTGACCGCCTGCTCTTTGTTATTTGGCAAGCGCTGGCGTGGTTCTCTGAAAGGCAATGGGGCGACCCCATTATTTGCTTCATCTCTGAAGACCTTGGTGTCCTTTGTTTTTAAGAAAATGTCATCTTGAGCTGATTGAGCAAGTTTATTGCCATGCTCAGTTTGAACGAAGACTGACTGACCCAGCGGCTCGTCAGTTACTTTACGTTTGTCAAAGCCTTGTCGTGCTTCCTTAATACACGGGACACTTGTGTGGGGTTGGAAAATTGAATGGCTGCCACTCTCTAGCACATTGGTCTTGAGTGTGCTAACCGTCGATTTGTGTACATTGCCAGGGCAACCTCTCCTATCACCACCCAGCCTAGATCCAGGCATTGCGCAAAGGGGGCGTCGTGTGGTCCATTGACCTGCTGCCTAACCTTGTGCACCCGGATAACATCTCTTCCTAATAGCAGGAGTATTTCTGCTTTTGGCTCCAGTTCTGGGATGTGTTTGGCGATGTGGCGGAGATGTGGCTGGTGTAGCACCGCACTTGGCGTCGGGATCTCAGTGCGGTTATTCAAGATTTCATTGCACTCTAAGAGCGTAGGGAGACAGATAACGATTTTACCATCCAGGGACTCGAGCTGGAAGCCTTCTGCCTTCCTTCCATAAGTTTCCATGTTGCCTGAGCAAGTTCTAAGGTAGTATGGGAACTGCTCACTCTCAATGTTGAAAAATTTAAATAACTCTGGACTGACTACTGAGCGATTGCTCTGATCGTCCAGAATTACATAGGCTTTGATGGCCTTGTCCTTGGCTCCTTTAGGGTACACCTTAGTGAGGCAGATCTTTGAACAAGAACGGCTTGACTGAGCTTGACTGCAAACTTCTGTGCAGCTAGAGCTGACAACAGTTGTCCTGGTGTGAGCCTCTCCCTCTCCGCCGTCCTGTTGTGAGGGTGAAGGAGCTTTGTCAGTTTGCAGTAACGGGCCGGAATGCATGACCCCATCGTGATTAGTGCTATTACATTCCGGGTACTTCACGGCGATCGTACACTCTCTAGAAAAGTGAGAGGTCGAGGAACAGCATTTAAAACATATTCTTTTCTCCTTGAGAAGGGCCATCCTCTCTTCAAGGGGTTTTTCCCTAAACGTTCTGCATCTTCTGAGGGGGTGGGGTTTGTTATGCAATGGACAATTCTTGCTAGGGTCGTGGTTAGTTGTAAAGACTTCAGTCTTAAGCACTGAGACGGGTTTATCAATGTTGAAAGTATTCGAAGAGGATCTACCTGGCTTGGTGTAAATCGTACTGCTTCCTGGACCCATGAGGCTAGGGTCGTTTCGCTTCTTTGCCTCCTTGTACACAAACCTAGTGAGGTGCTTAAAGGGAGGAAATCAACCATCGTGGTCTTCCTTGTACTCTGAGGCAACAGACAGCCACCTGTCCTGCAGCCCAAATGGAAGTTTGTCCACGATTTGTCTAATCCCGGATGGAGTATCTTGGTATACTAGACCAGCTGAGTAGCCATCTTCTTTGACGCCTTGGATCTCCATGAGTAAATCTCCGAGTTCTCTTCACTTAATGTGATCTTTGGCTGACACCTTAGGAAAGTTTTCCAGACGTTGATATAGCGCCGCTTCAATAATTTCGGGGGCCCCATAGCCCTCCCAAAGTCTCTCCCATGCTTTGCTTAAGGCTAGCTCGGGTTTGTTGATGTACACTGAACGTATGCATCTCACCTGTTCGCATGATTCTTTTCCCAGCCATTTCACCATAAGATCCAACTCTTGGGTTGCTCTGAGCTGGACTCCGTCGATAGCGTTGATGAATGTGGAGTACCATGCACAGTAATTTTCAGTTTTATCGTCAAACTGGTACAGTCCCGAAGTGACGAGATCCCGTTGTGCTAAATACTGCATCATGGGATCAACTGTAAGTGGCATGCGGGCTGGGGAAATACGTTGGCACGTATATGACTGAGGGCGTACATTTCTTATGGAATTTGCTGTCCTGAATTCGACCTCTGCATCTCTTCTCCCCAAATCTTGTAAGTTTGGTGTCGAGAAGTATTTGTCGTTAACTCTTTCATTCTTGACTTCATCGCGGAGTTGCGAGGGTAAATTGTCTTCCTCGTATGGATGTGATGCAATCAGGCCTCCCTGAGGTTCCTCATGGCATGGGATCTTATCGAATACGTATGGAGAGGAAGGACGAGCCTTCCTGTCTATTTGAGATCGGACATAGTCACTTGTGCGTTCCAATCTGGTCCTTCCTGAAGTAGATATTACGTCGGTCAGATTATGCAATCCTTCAGCTTCTTCTATGTACTCTGCTTCCACCTTGGCAGCTTCTTCCTCTCTTTCTAGCTCCAGCACTTCCAACTCTGTCGATATCCTTGCCATTTCCAACTGGATTTCGGCTTCTCTGGCGGCCGCTTCCTTCTGGATTTCGGCTTCTTTGGTGGCCGCTTCCATTTCTCTGGCAGCCACTTCCATTTCTCTGACAGCCGCTTCCTTCTGGATTTTGGCTTCTCTGGCAGCCCTTTCCTTCTGGATTTCGGCTTCTTTGGCAGCCGCTTCCATTTTCAATTTTGCTACTCGCTTGGTGTAGTCCACCCGCACATGGGTGGCATCTGCTTTAGCTCTTGCCTGGGCGGCCTTACTTGATGAAGCCCTACTGCCCTTGTCGCTGGGTGGCATCGATTTGATGCTGGATTGAGATGACATTGCAGCACTTGAAACACCTGATAATGCCGCTTTTTCACTGTAGCGTTCTCGCTCGGGTGCAATGAAATGCCGAGATAAACCGTAGTCAATGAAACAAGGTCACAGTAAGATTAACCATTTACTGTTCACTCTTCACATTAACATATGGTGAAAACTGTTGATAAAACAATACAAGATTGATACAGTATTTGTTCCCTTCTTGATATCACACTTACATTGTAAATACTTGTAAAAGTAAACTACAACTACATTACATTAAAGTGCAACATACAGTCAGAATTTACCTACGCCATTGACTGCTTGAAATACACTTCAATGCAAACTATCCGCAACTCTTTAACTAACGAAAACATAAACATTATCGACCGTCGTTACTTTTAACAGGATCGGGGTTAACATTTTAATTCAACATATCAATTATCTATTAACTTACAGCGTTGCTCTCACTGTGATTTCTAATGCTTACAAACAACTTCTTGCTCGGGTCTGCCTCGTGCGAGCCCCTGCCCTTGTGTCGATCCCAAACCGGTATTTTCTCACAAGACGCGGCAAAACCCGATGTGACGTCATCACATGCCGATATATTTTACAGGCAATGAATATACTTTAAACAATTCTAATTCTAACTAGAAAATACTAACCAATGAATTACTAAGCGAAAATATTATAAAATAACTGCCATAAAGTCAACACAATTATATATGGTACTCCTTTTTTCCATCCCACGAGTCTTTACCTTACCATCCCTCTCTCTCTCTTTCTCTCTTTAGCTTGTCCATTTTTTCCCTCAGTAATCACCCTTTATTAAAACTGAGCAGGAAGAAGAGCAAGATGCTGTTCACCTGCAGGCAGCCAGGCTCCCCCTGCTGGTGAGGCAGCACCATGACATTAAAAGGCAGGTTAACACAGTGAAGTGCATGACTCAATATAATACTCTTTTCTCCTTTTTCATTCTCTCCATGTATTAATCTCTCTCCCTCTCTTTCTTAATATCCATTCATCCCCTTATGCCTATTTTCCTGTCTTGCTCTCTCCCACTCTCTTCTCTCTCAGTCATGATTTCTTTCTTTCTTTCTTTTTCTTTAACTTTTTCCAATATTTTTATTAAATTTCATATACACAATTACAGAATTCATAAGGATATTTTTTATAAATCAAAATAAGATAGCACAAAATGCACTATATATTAATCACACTGATACAATCATGGCATCCCATATTGATGATCAATCAAATAAAATACAGTAAATTGAATTATGAAATACAATAGTATGATTAATTATATTATAAAAATATAATACTCCCTACCAAGACAAAACTGGTTGGTAAAAAAACACAAGAGAAAAAGGAAGAGTTCTTTACCATATAGTGTTTTATAATAATAGCCCAGATCTATATTTTAATAACAATTCAAAGATTTTAAAAATATTTCAGAAAAGGTCCCTGTAACGTTTGAAAATCTTGGTTAGAATCAGAAATCGAACAATGAATCTTCCCTAGATTTAAACATGACATAACATCACATAACCATTGAGCAGGGGGGGGGCAACCTCCTTCCTCTTAAGCAAGACTGCCGTCCCAGCCATTAGAGAAAGAGAAGTCAGTACACTCGAACGAGAAGGCTCCAAAATTATAACTCTTTTCTCAACAATACCAAATAAGGCAGTCAAAGGATTGGGCTTAAAACTAACTTTAAAAAGTACAGAAAATGTTTGGAATACATTTTTCCAATATTTTTCAAGGCTCAAACTTAACCAAGACATTTGGATTAATGAAGCCTCTCCATTATTACATCTGTCACAGTAAGAAGATATATCTGCAATATAATGAGAGAGCTTGTTTTTAGACATATGAGCCCTATGTACTACTTTAAATTATATAAGGGAATGATGATCACATAATGATGAAGAACTAACCATTTTGAAAATAACCCTCCAGGTCTCATCAGATAATGAAGTCCGTAGATTATTTTCCCAATCTTTTTTAATTTTATCTAAAGGAGTCATTCTCAATCCCAACAACAGACCATAAATATAAGATATTGAGCCATTTTCAAAAGGTTTCAAATTAAAAATTACATCTATTATGTTCTTATCTGGGCTAGTAGGAAATATATGTAGTTTAGATCTTAAAAAATCTCTAATCTGTAGATAGCAAAAAAGTGAGTATTTGTTAAGTTATATTTCACTGAAAACCGCTCAAAAGGGGAGAAGGCAGGAATGGGGTACTGTTTGTGGATGATCAGCCATGATCACAGTGAATGTTCGTGCTGGCTCTAAGGGCTGAATGGCCTGCTCCTGCACCTATTGTTTATAAAAGAAGAAAGATTCTCTCCAATAAACTGATCCTGAAATCGTTTAATGCCTAATCTATCCCATTCTCTAAAAAAACCAGATTGATCATAGATAGTTTAAAAAAATTAGAAAAAATAGGACTGGAAAGAGAAAATCTCAATAAACCGAAACATTTTCTAAACTGTAGCCAGATCCTCAAAGTGTGTTTAACCACCAAACTATCAGTTAATTTATTTGCAAATAAAGGAAGAGAGGATCCAAAAAGAGAAATAATAGAAAATTTCATAACAGAATTGGCTTCTGTTGGACAATCATCATGATTAATATAATATAACCAGAACATAAGATTTTGTATGTTAATAATATAACCTAAAATTGGGTAAAGCAAGGCCACCATTCTGTTTGCTTTTTTGAAAATGGGCTTTATTTAATTGGGGTTTTTCTGTTCTTCCATATATAGGAAGAAAGAACTGAATCTAGAGAATCAATAAAACAGACTTAGGAATAAAAACTGGTATGGCTTGAAAGAGGTATCTAAATTTAGGTAAAATATTCACTTTAATAGAATTAATTCGACCAATCAATAATAAAGAGAGAGGTGTCTAATTAGAACATGTCTTTTTCACATAAGTCATTAAGGTTAAAAATTTTCTTTGAATAGATCTTTGTTGTTCTTAATGATTGATATGCCCAAATATGTAAATAGTTTTCTTACAATTTTAAAAGGAAGGTTAATATCGGTTAGTATCAAATTATTTAAAGGAAATAATTCACTCTTATGTCAATTCAATTTATATACTGAAAACTGACTAAAATTAGTCAGTAAATGAAACATAGAGGGTAAAGAAGTTGTAACATTAGATATAAAAAGCAACAGGTCATCAGCATAAAGCAAGACTTTATGAATAGTACCTTTCCTTAAGATACTGGTGATATCTTTAGACTCTCGAAAGGCAACTGCTAAAGGTTCTAATTCCAAATCAAAAATCAAAGGACTCAACAGACATCCTTGTCTGATTCCACATTGGAGTTTAATTGGCTTAGAAATCTGAAAATTAGTTAGGACCCGAGCAGAAAAAGATAAATAAAGTAATTTAATCCAATAAATAAAATTGGGCCCAAAATTAAGTTTTTCTAAGATTTTAAATAGGTAATTCTATACAACTCGATCAAAAGCTTTCTCCACATTCAGAGAAATCACACATTCCAATATTTCCTTGGATGGAGAATGCATATCATTTAACAGTCGCCGTATATTAAAATGGGAATATCAATGGAAATCCTGTCTGATCATCAGATATTATAGAAGGTATAATATTTTTCAGTCTATGGGCGAAAACTTTAGAAAGGATCTTAGCATCAACGCTGAGTAAAGAGTTTGGTCTTTATGAAGAGCATTCAGTGGGATTTTTAATCTTTTTCAGAATAAGTGAAATGGAAGCTTCATAAAAATACTGTGGCAACCTACCAACCTTGAAGGACTCAGTAAGGGTAGAACATAAATAAGATATCAACCATGAAGAAAAATCCTTTTAAAATTCTCCAGTGAATCCGTTGGGTCCTGGAGGTTTCCCAGAATGCAAGGAACGTATAACCTCAGTGATTTCCTCCAGAGAAATAGGTTGATCCAACTGCTTTCAATTATCAACTGAAGATCCAGGAATATTTAATTGATCTAAAAATTGTTCACTGCAATATTATCTTTAATAAAATCAGAACTATACAATTTAGAATAAAATTCTCTATAAGTGTCATTTATTTCAAAATGGTCAATTGTATTATCACCATTGGTTTTGCAAATTCCTTTAATTTGTCATTTAGCTGTAAAGGTCTTCAATTGATTAGCCAATAGATTACTGGCTTTTTCTCCATGTATATAGAATTGTCTTCTATTTTTTAAAAGTTGGCTTTCAATTGGATATGTTATAAGGAGATCCTATTTAGTTTTAATTTCAATATGTCTTTTGTATAGTTCAGGGTCTGATGCCAAAGCATATTTCTGGTCTAATTGTTTTAATTGATTAAGTAAATCAACTCTCTCTTTATTAGCTTTTTTCTCAATATATATGCAGTATAGGAGATAATTTGTCCTCTGATATATGTCTTAAAAGCATCCCAAATGATAAGATTAGAAGTCTCTTTCAATGCATTTCCTTCAAAAAAAAAGAGTAACTTGATTCTTCAGAAATTTTAGAAAGTCCTTGTCAGACAACAGAGTTGAATTAAAATGCCAGGATCTGTTCAAATGAGTGAAACCAGGAAGGTTTAAAGATAGAAATACAGGAGAGTGGTTGGACACAGCTATTTCTTTATATTCAATGAATCAAACTAATGGAATCATTTGACTATAAATAAAAATAATCAATACTAGTATAGGAATGATGGACATGAGAGAAGAATGAATACTCCCTTTTTGCTGGGTGAAGAAAATGCCAGACATCAGCAATATCATGTTTCGTTAGAAAGGTTTGAATAAACAAAGCTGATTTTTTAGATGTGGCTAATTTAAGAGAAGAACGATCTAATACTGGGTCTAGACAACAATTAAAATCCCCTCCCATCACAAAAAATAAAAACTCAAATCTGGCAAGAATGGAAAGAAACGCTCAAAAAATCCTGGGTCGTTCACATTGGGGCATACACATTAGCAAATACAATTAATTTATTATCTAGTTTCCCTGACACTATAACAAATTGTCCATTAGGGTCAGTGACAACTTTATGTTGAACAAAAGAAATTGTGTTATCAATAAAAATTGAGACCCCTCGAGATTTTGCTCTGAATGAAGAATGAAATTGTAGACCCTTCTACCAATTAAAGAGGCATGCACTATCACCACTATGTACATGTGTTTCTTGTAGAAAAATAATGGGGGTCCTTAACTTTTTAATATAAGCAAAGATCTTATTCCATTTCACAGGATGATTTAACCCTTTCACATTAAAACTAAATAAATTAATATTTTGCTCCATTTTAAATTCTAATTAAAAGAAGAGTTAAAAGTTCTGAGCATAAATTATTAGATCCAAAGGACAGACCATAAAATAAGGTACTCAAACAGGAGGTTGCCTAACTAGCTTCCAGAAAAAAAGAGAAAAGAAACCCCACCTCCATCCCCTTCCCAAATCCAAAAAGGCTGGCCAAAGGACATCCAGCATGCTAACCCTAAAGACAACCCTCCCCAAGGTATCCTGCTGGCAAAACTCCAAAACATTCAAGGTTGTTATGTTCCTACCCAGACAAAACAGAGAAAAAACTTAAATCAAAAATCCAAAACATAAAATGGTTCATTTTAACAATTTCAAAAGGAATATAAAAAAACCTCACAAAAAAGAAAAAAATTGTAAAAAATATCAAAGAAAATATCAAAAAACAAGATATATAAATGGTCAAAATGCAAGATTATTAAAACCTTATTCTGTCCAACATTTAAAAGATTATTGCTCTTGTAAGAGATATAACACAATTAATCTTCTGCTTCCAAGATGGGAAAACGGTGGGAAACTTTGTCACATGGTGCGAGCAGAATCATCTGCAGCTTAATGTGAAAAATACTAAGGAGCTGGTGGTAGACCTGAGGAGGGCGAAGGCACTGGTTACCCCTGTTTCCATCCAAGGGATCAGTGTGGACGGTGGAGGATTACAAATACTGGGGGATACGAATGGACAATAAACTGGAATGGTCAAAGAACACTGAGGCTGTCTATAAGAAGGGTCAGTGCCGTCTCTATTTCCTGAGGAGACTGAGGTCCTTTAACATCTGCCGGATGATGTTGAGGATGTTTTGCAAGGCTGTGGTGGCCAGTGCTATCATGTTTGCAGTTGTGTGCTGGGGCAGCAGGTTGCGGGTAGCAAACACCAACAGAATCAACAAACTCATTTGTAAGGTCAGTGATGTTGTGGGGGTGGAACTGGACTCTCTAACGGTGGTGTCTGAAAAGAGGATGCTGTCCAAGTTGCATGCCATCTTGGACAACGGCTCTCATCCACTCCATAATGTACTGGTAGGCACAGGAGTACATTCAGCCAAAGACTCATTCCACTGAGATGTAACACTGAGCATCATAGGAAGCCATTCCTACCTGTGACCATCAAACTTTACAATTCCTCCCTCAGGGTGTCAGACACCCTGTGACAATAGGCTGGTCCTGGACTTACTTCCACTTGGCATGATTAACTTATTAGTTAATTATTTATGGTTTTATATTGCTATATTTCTTCACTATTCCTGGTAGGTGCAACTGTAATGAAACCCAATTTTCCTCGGGATCAATAAAGTATGTCTATCTGTCTGTCTGTCAAAAACTTCTGTGCATGTTCAACCGATTCCAGCCACTTCTGCTTACCATTTTTCAAAAAGATTCTAAGACATGTAGGGAAACAAAAGGAGGGCTTAAATCCTTTCTTAGAAAGCAGCGACATGACCTCTTTATACTTAACATGTTCAGCCATAATCTCCGGTGTATTATCTTCCACGAATCTAATCATCTTCCCATTGAAATCAATCGTTCCAACTCAATGGGTATGTCCGTTTAAAAGCTCCTTCGTATGAAATTCATGAAAACTTAAAATGACTGACCTGGGACGTTCTTCTGCCTTTGGTTTGGGGACCAGTGATCAATGGGCGCGCTCCAATTAGGCATAGATGGCGATAAATCTGGGAATAGCTGCTTCAAAAAGCTTGCAAAGAACTCCGTGGGGTGCACACCTTCAACTAATTATTCAAGATCCAGAATACGTATATTGTTCCTCCTGCTTCTGTTTTCCAGGTTGATAAACTTCTTTGTTAATCTTTCATTAGATAATGATAATTTTTTGCAGAGCTTAGTCATGTATTCTAAGTCCACTTCCAGTAACGACAAAGCTTCTTTATTCTCTTTAATTCGTTTTTCTTGTTCGATTAAAGTTTGTTGAGTAGCGTCCAACTTGACATTAAGATGTTGAAATTCCTCAGAGGGTTCTGTTCTTTGTTTTTTAAGGAAATCTTCAATTGATTCCAAAATAGTTGGAGAGTCATCTTCTTTTTCTCTTGCAGAGGCTTTCATCTTTCTCAAAGACATATTAGATCAATATTAAGATTTATAGTAAGGTTTCAAAATACTGGTAGGAAATAAAGAGATGTGTAAGGTAGGAGCAAATTTAAAAAGATGTTACCCCATCGGCTGCCAGCAGGGCACTCCCTCTCTGTTGCTTCCACTATTGTCTTCTTATCTCTAATTTGCTCTTTTTTGCTCAGTAATAATCTCTATTGGAACAATACAGAACTGGAGACAGCCCAATGAATGAAGTCTTCTTGTTTAACTGAAATCAAAAACAAGGGAATAATGAGGGCGAGAGTAGGACCACACAGGAAATTTATGTTTGAAGTCATGGGATATTGGGAAAGTACTAAACGGGTACTTTTCATCTGTTTTGTCTGAAGAGTAGGACATAGAGAATAGTGTATCAGTGTGGGGTGTTCTGATATACTGGGACATTTTGAGGCTAAGGTAAATTCATTATTAAAGATCCTCATCACCCAGGCCATGCTGTTTTCTTGCTGCTGCCATCAGATAGAAGGTACAGATGTGTCAGTATATTCAACAACAATCACTACCCCTCAATCATCAGGCTCTTGAAGAAAAGAGGATACACTCATCAATGAGATGTTCCCACAACCAATGAACTCACTTTAAGGACTCTTTATCTTGTTATTTCATGCCTCTGTTTACATTTTCTGGAGATCATTAAAGTGTATAAATCACCGAGTTCTGGGAACGTTTTTGTTGAGTGCTGTTGGAGAAGATTTTTGAAATAGGAATTACTCACACATGGAGGAACATGGGTTAATTTAGGATAGTCAACAAGCTGGAGAAAGTTATTTGAGGAAAGTGGATAAACAGGGAATGGAGGGATATAAATTGGTGGTAACAATTATTTTAATTTGGCGTTATGCTGAGCAGCTGTACTGTTCTCAGTTGTTTTGCTCCTCCAGACGCCCCCTGCTGGTTAACTGCTGATAAACCAGCACAACTCAATAAACTGCACCTCTCCCCTTTGGCTTAAACTTCATGAAATTAGAGTACGGAGTTCATAACCATTCATCAAACATGAACAGAACCGTTACTAACTGCTGTAACTGAAATAATTGTGTCATCTGTTAAGTTTTGTAACTTCAAAACATTACATTAATTCAAAGAAATTCATGGGAATCCGAAAAATGGGGTAGCTCGTGTTTAATTTAAACGAGGTGCACCTGTATCATATAACCATATAACAATCACAGCACGGAAACAGGCCATCTCGGCCCTCCTAGTCCGTGCCGAACTCTTAATCTCACCTAGTCCCACCTACCCGCACTCAGCCCATAACCCTCCACTCCTTTCCTGTCCATATACCTATCCAATTTTACCTTAAATGACACAACTGAACTGGCCTCTACTACTTCTACAGGAAGCTCATTCCACACAGCTATCACTCTCTGAGTAGAGAAATACCCCCTTGTGTTTCCCTTAAACTTCTGCCCCCTAACTGTCAAATCATGTCCTCTCGTTTGAATCTCCCCGACTCTCAATGGAAACAGCCTATTCACGTCAACTCTATCTATCCCTCTCAAAATTTTAAATACCTCGATCAAATCCCCCCTCAACCTTCTACGCTCCAATGAATAGAGACCTAACTTGTTCAACCTTTCTCTGTAACTTAAGTGCTGAAACCCAGGTAACATCCTAGTAAATCGTCTCTGCACTCTCTCTAATTTATTGATATCTTTCCTATAATTCGGTGACCAGAACTGCACACAATATTCTAAATTTGACCTTACCAATGCCTTGTACAATCTTAACATTACATTCCAACTTCTGTACTCAATGCTTTGATTTATAAAGGCCAGCGTTCCAAAAGCCTTCTTTACCACCCTATCTACATGAGACTCCGCCTTCAGGAAACTATGCACTAGATTCCTAGATCTCTCTGTTCCTCTGCATTCCTCAATGCCCTACCATTTACCCTGTATGTTCTATTTGGATTATTCCTGCCAAAATGTAGAACCTCACACTTCTCAGCATTAAACTCCAAATGGTAGCAAATGGTAGCATGATGAAATTTGTAATTAATATATTTTACATATAACCCAAGAATAACTTTTAAAATGAACAAGAAAGATTAATCAACCAATATGTACAAGATTACTAAATATTATTGAAATATCAAATACACAACACTCCTTCCTGCTTAGTTACAAATTACAACTAAATAGAATGCAACTGAACTATTATACACAATATAATATATATACACACACACACAGTTTATTACACAACACAACCATTATATACAGATATCCACAGCTAACTAAATTTTAAATTGTCTCATTCTAACTTAAATATTTAAATGCGGTAGAAGATTTCTTACTGTTGTGGGATAACATCTTTCCCAACAAGGGGGCTCACTCTGTTTAACAGGTGAGATGTGTGGCTGAAAAAGACTCTCATTTTCTGGGGCTCCTCCATGGTGGTTTTAGGTGTTGATTCTGAAGGTGCAGGAATTGGTTCTGAGAGTTCTAGACAATGTTCTTCTCCTTTTCCCTCTCTGGATCTACCTCAATCCCTTCTTTTTTCTTTCTCACATTCCTTCTCTCTTTCTCAATCACATTTGTTTTCTCCATCTCTTCCCTCCGTTTTCTTCTTCTAGTTTATCATCTTGATCTTGGGAAGGTGCATTTAATTCACTGGAGTATTCTTTTATTAATCCTTTTATTGCTCCCTTTATAATCTGATCTCTCCTTTTGGCTTCCACATCCACAACATCATCTGATGAAGTTTTTGTTTTCGTATCTTTTTGGCCTTCCATTCATCCGGGTGGGCTTTGGTCTTTTCACCTACATTTGCTAGCAATTTTTTGTATCCCACTTGAAGTCAATAGCCTTAATGCACACAAGGTAGATTCTGATTCCTTCTACTCACAAAAGCCAAATGCTTGCAACTTTCCAAGAGCTCTTTCCAGCTTAAAACCAAGCCACACTTCGCAAGTAACTGCCTGATTAACATATCAGAAACTTTGTCAGATATGTTGCCTACAAAAGCTGTTGTAGTCGGACAACTGATTTCATCATTTTAAAAGTTCCTCTGAGTCCTTCTTTGATCCAATGTGCTTTCCAACCAGAGGCACAGAGGATGGCACCAACACCTGTTTGTCCTCTGTTGGGCAATGGTTCATGGTGTTCAGCATGGGGAAAGTTGTGACATCATCCTGTATGTTTCTTTCAGTTGGCTTCAGTGTAAGGGATGTGGCATGCAAATAGTGAATCAATCTTCAATCAAGTTATACTTGCCTCAGCGTATCACATCCCCATAATGCTGGTCCTCCTGTTATTTCCAGAGACAAGCTCAATGTGACTTGTTGGTAGTTTTGTTTTCAAGGCTTCACAGTCCTGTGTCATTCTCATCGTTATCTGATTTTTCATCAATAGTATACAGATTAGTGCTCTTTATAAAACTACATGCAAACTTTTTCTCTTCCCTGGGTAGTGCATTTATTTTTGTCTGCTTTTATTTTTATTTTTATTTTATTTTATTTTATTTTTGTCTTACTTTGTTGTATTTTCTGCAAGTTTTGGGGAAGAGGACCAACAAGATCAACAAGACCCACATTGACATGATCAAACCATCACTCAGGGCCTCACTCAATGCCAATGGTGCCTGAACATGAAAGTTAATTTTTGCCCACTGGCATTCCACACAGACCGCAGTCCAATCACGCACACCTTTTTTAATGCTGTGCCTCACTAACTCCAGTGCAACTAGTTTTTGTGAGGCCTTCTGGCCTGGATGCAAGGAGCCATGAAAGGAATTGAAAACAGTCCATCTCTAGTTTGCAGACTCTATAGGGCAAGGGTAACTGGTTGAGACATTGCACAGGAGAGAAACCCCAGTTTCTGTGAACTTAATGTCAGCCAACTGCAGGCCTGTGACTGTGAGAAACCCAGGAGCTACTCAACCGACGTACAATATCAAGTCTTTCCTTGTTGGAAATTTCAGCCTTTGCAGTTGCCAGCTTTACTGGGTCCAATCTATGCACTTGGACTGGTGAGCAATTGTGGAAATGTGGCGCTCGATCCCATATTTTGTGATTGCAGTGGATAAGTGGGCTTAGTGAGATTTGGGAATTCAACCAACAGTCTAGTAAACTCACATGTGGTGATACATGTGCTTGACAACGTTGTTATGGGGAACTTACTGGAGGAACAAGA
The DNA here is from genome assembly GCF_030144855.1 of Hypanus sabinus. Taxonomy (NCBI): domain Eukaryota; kingdom Metazoa; phylum Chordata; class Chondrichthyes; order Myliobatiformes; family Dasyatidae; genus Hypanus; species Hypanus sabinus. The sequence continues at coordinate 13,719,357 of NC_082718.1, read as the reverse complement.
TAATGACCCAAAATCCTTGACATCCACATGCTGGGAGCTCTCAAGATTCACCAACAGTCCTTGGGCTCACAGGAAATTTGTACTGAGCAGAGGCCTAGTCACTTCAGCCAGGATGGTCCCATGAGTAATGTTGCCCATTGACCCATTGCATCCCATAAGTCTGGATCCTGCTACTGTTGGCTGCCTCCAGCAAGGTTTCGTTACTTTTGTTTCTCATCAATAGGCGATGCAGGCAGCACACTCACTTGAACACCCACGTCACACAAGAAGCGTCACCCTGAAAGGGTGTCAGTAATGAATGATAGATGTCGCTGACAGCCGGAGCCCGCAGTGTTCACAGATCTCTGATGTCCCGATGCGGTGGCACTGCCAAAGCTGCACGGCAGTCAGAACATCCGAGTGTTCATACCAAAGTGAGCGTGGTAAAAACACAGACAGGACCTGTCTGTTTGGAGGCCTTGCTGACCGGTTTTATTGAGGCAAGGAAAGGAGGAGGAATTACGCACCTCTGCATGGCTGAGTGTAGACTCTCCACCATTTTAACAAGCCTCCCTTGACCCCTTCAAGGTTGCATTAGCAAGGACTATGCAAGCGTGATCAGGCATTTGCTACATGAAGAGTTCTTTAAAATAAAGGAAGGATGGTGATTTCCCAGGAGAGACGGCATGTGGTCTATTCACTCCAATGACTTAGCATCACTGCGACTGGGCAAGGAGAGCAACTATTCGACGTGCTCAGACTCCGTTAGCCCAATAATTGGTAAAAGGTAAGTTTTCAGCAATTGGTATTTATCATGTTCAGGTGGGTATTCAAGTAGACTCACCACTCTTGCAGCCATGGAATTGCTGAGTGCCACTACCACGTAGAAATATTTGGTGTTGTTGGAGATTTCTCGCCAAGCGGGGGCCTCGGCTTGTATAAAAAACTGACAGAGTTTTTCTCCCAATACTCCAGCAAATTCAAAACAGCTGCATTGGCCGACATGTTCAGGAATTGTCCAATAGCATCGCAGTCACCAATGTAGGTTTTCACAAATAAAGTGAAGTGAGGCATTTTATGTTTAGAAAAAACTACCAATTCAATTAATGTTCTCCAAAACCTGAACACAAAGCGCAGTAACCAAACTTCATGTAATTACATCATCATGTAAGACCAGCCGCATAATGTGAACCCCAAATCAATGATGTTGGTTGTTAATTATGTACACTTCCACCAATTACATTACCCTACATGGGTATCATTGAGGGGAGCTTCTAGGTAATAGTGATCGTAACATCAATACTGAAAAGGGAAAAGGTTGTAAGAGGAAGTCAAAAAGGAAATGTACTCCATGAAGTAGAGTTCAATGGTTGATATTCAGAATGAGTCCTGTACATGTTATTTACTGAAGGATATTATGGAAGCTGTTGGGATGTTTGATGTCGTCATTGCTGACAACAGCTCTTCATTCCAGACTATTTACTTCTCTGCTGTTGTGATGGGTTCAAACTTTGTTCCCTGGACCATTAGTCCAGGACCCGAGTAACGACCATTGTCTTCTCATGGATAACAAACGTCCCATCATTACAGGGAGAACATTTCTAGCAACAACGTTATCATATGTCAATGTTTTCTCAAATCTCAGGTTTAGCAGCGTAACACAAATGATATTCAGATTACAGTTTTTTAAATTCACTTCTATAATCACCAAATGTGATTGTACAGTTTTCTCATAAATAACATCGAACTGTTCAATTTCTCCACAGCTTCAATTTACTTGCCATTACCTTCCTAAATTCTCTGACAATAAATGGGATTTGGTGCATGAAACTGACAAAGAAAATGGTCATTAAAATCACCAGTTGGGGCCATGCGCAGAGTGATTCAAGGGGTTAGTAGGTGAGGATATTACTACAGTGACTGTTTCCAGTTAGAGAGACTGGCAGTTAATTATGTAGAATAAGAACAGCTGAACTGTTGGGATATGAAGACTGGCAGACTCAGTGGATTAAACATCATCCTGTCTGGACCCACAAATAAAAGACATGATCTGTGGGTTCACAGTGCCTCACTGTTCACCTGCAGTGAAGTTCTGAGGATGGGCAGCTTCAGTTGGAATCCTGAGGGCTCAAACACAACCTCTGTCCAGAAATGCCACTGTACAGCTGCTGAAAATCAACACATTTCAGGTCACATCACAAGGTAAATGAACTTGTAGCACAGTTACAGATCAGCATGTATGATGTTGTAGACATTGCTGAATCATGGATGAAAGAAGATTACAGATAGGATCATAATGTCCAAGGATGCACATTGTATCAAAAGGACCAGCAAGAAAGCAGAGGCGGTGGCATTGCTGTGGTGGTGAAAAATGAAATCAGGTCATTAGAAAGAGGTGTCAAAAGTGTTGAATCGTTGTGGATAAAATGAAGGAACTGGCAAGGGTAAAAGGCCATGATGGGAGTTATATACAGACACCCAAACTAAGGATATGGTCTACACATTTAAAAGGGAGACAGAAAATGCATGGCAAAAGAGCAATGTTACAATAGTCATGGAGGATTTCAATATGCAGGCAGGTTGGGAAAATCAGGTTGGTGCTGGATTCCAAGAGGGGGACTTTCTAGAATGCCCATGAGATGGCTTCTTGGAGCAGCTCGTGGTTGAGCCCACTAGTAGATCAGCTATTCTAGATTGGGAGTTGTGCAATGAACTAGAATTGATTAGTTAGCTTAAGGAATAAAGAAAACCCTTAGGTGCAAATGATCATAACATGATCGAATTCACCCAGAAATTTGAGAAGGAGAAGTTAAACCAGAAGTATCAGTACTACAGTGGAGTATAGGGAATTACAGAAGCATGAGAGAGCAGTGGAACAGAACTGATTGGGAAAGAACACTGAGAGGGTGACAGCAGAGCAGCAATGGCTGGAATTTCTGGAAGCAAATCAGAAGGCACAGGATATATAAATCCCAGAGAGCAAAAAGTATTCTAAAGGCAAAATGATACAACCGTGACTAACAAGAGAAGTCAAAGCCAACATAAAAGCCAAAGAAAGGGTATATAATAGAGCAAAAATTGGTAGAAAGTTAGAGGATTGGGAAGCTTTTAAATATCAACAGGAGACAACTAAAGTCATAAAGAAGGTCAGGATGGAATACAAAGGTAAGCTAACCAGTAATATTAAAGAAGATACCAAAAATTTCTGCAGATACATAAAGTGTAAAAGAGAGGCAAGAGTGGATATCAGACTGCTGGAAAATGATGCCAGAGAGATTGTAATGGGGGACAATGAATTGGCGGATGAACTGAATATATATTTTGCATCAGTCTTCACTGTGGAAGTTCCTGGTGTCAGGGATCATGAAGTGTGTGAACTTACCATGACTAGGGAGAAACTTCTTAGGAAACAGAAAGGTCTGAATGTAGATTAGTCACCTGGACCAAATGGGTTTACCCCAGGTGACTCAAGAGATTGTGGAGGCATCAGTAATAATCTTTTTTTGAGAATCACTAGATTCTGGAATGGTTCCAGATTATTATAAAATTGCAAATATCACTACACTCTTCAAGAAGAGAGAGAGGCAGAAGAAAGTAAATCATAGGCCAATTAGTTTGACCTCAGTGGTTGGGAAGATGTTGGAGTTGATTGTTGAGCATATGGTTTCAGGGTACTTGGGGGCACATGATAATATATGATGTGTTCACTATGGCTTCCTAAAGGAAAAATTTTGCCTGACAAAATTTGTTGGAATTCTTTGAAGAAATAACAAGCAGGATAGATGAAGGATAATCGGTGGATGTTGTCTACTTAGATTTTCAGAAGGTCTTTGTTAAGGTGGACACATGAGGGTGGTTAGCAAGCTATGAGCCCATGGCATTACAGGAAAGATCCTAGCTTGGATAAAGCAGTGGCTGATTGGCAGAAGACAAAGAGTGGGAATAAAGGGAGCCTTTTCTGTTTGGCACCCATTTACTCCTGGTGTTCCACCAGGGTCTGTACTGGGACCAATTCTTTTTATGCTATATATCAATGATTTAGATGATGGCTTTGTTGCAAAGTTTGCAGATGACATGCAGATATGTGGAATGGCAGATAGTTCTGAGGAAGTATAAAGGCTATGGAAGGACTTAGACAGATTAGGAGAATGGAGATGGAGGTCAGTGTTGGGAAATTATGATCATGAAATCTGAGGCTCGAAGGTACAAAATAGCTTCTATATTTGACAAAACAAGGTATAGCAGGCATCAGATGGAGACCCTTTTGGTTGAAATGTCTGCCAATGCCCAGCACTACACACATTTTATGCACTAAAGATCAAAGAAAATTCAGGAGAAGTCAGACAAATCAATATTTACAATCTTCTCACTATCACACCCAAAACAAGTGTTAAATGCTGTCGCATCCATGCAAAGGAACGTTGATAGGACTCATGCACATGTAGATGATCGGACAAGTGTCTGTATCCTGGTCTGCCAGGTCTGTGAAACTACTGTTCAGAACTGTACTAAATTCTTTCGGCAACACCAATCTGAAGACTGATAGCCAAAGTAATCTTCTAAACGTGGTAAATCCCAAAATCCCTCTAACAAGGGGAAGACAAGAGATTGGGGCTGAGAGGGATAAATAGATCAACCATGATGAAATGGAGCAGACTTAATGAGCTAAATTCCCTAATTCTGCTCCAATATCTGATGGTCTTACGGTCTTATCTCAATAATGATAAATCTGATTTTAATTCTGAATTTGATGCTCAATGTTAATCTGCAGCTACAATGAAATAATACATTGTCTGCTATTGTAAGAACTTTGGAGAACAAATTCAAAGAAGTCTTGATGATATTCTGGAATGTTACAGTGAGACTCCTGATCAGGGGTTGTTTTGGACTATTCCTAAGGCAGGAAATACCTGCCTTGGATCAGTGCAGCTTTGATCCATCAAGTGGATGTTTGGAATGAGTGAAGTGTCCATTGAAGAGATAATGAGGGACATTGAATAAACTCACTAGAATTTAGAACAAAAAGCTGAAAATGACCTCATTGAGAGTGTTGGATTCTGAGAGGAACTGAGGGGTGGAAAATGAAATGCTATTTGCTCACTGTGGAGAATCTAGCACTAGCGTACAATTAACATTTTAAGATTTGGAAAGGAAAATTTCTCTTGTACATGTGGTTGAGAATTTTTTAGAAGTTGTGTCTTAGAGCACTTCATTGATCAGACTGTACAAATTCCCATTATTACATTATGGGACATCTCAGGAAGTGGATCGGTCAGCCCGCAAGTAAACACCCAGCTCTCGAGTGAACACCTTTTAGATGGAACACATCGATCATTGACCCTCTGACCTCTGAGTGACTCCATACTTCTCTAAATGCTTGTACCTTCATCAATTGTCCTCGGAGGTAAACAGTTATGTTTCAATACTTTGAGATTAGCAATTTCCGGCTTTATCAGCAATATCACGTCAGAAGATGGAAATTAACACATTTTGTGTTTAATAGTCTTGGCTTTATTAAACTGTCTCAGCTTTTGATCAGTCAACCCTTTTCAGAAAAAAAATCTACAATGGAACACTGTGTAAAGATTGCTGGACAAATACATTTTGTAAAACACTTACTTTGAAATATTTACATTCACCTTCATCACCACCGTACTGAGGTTTCTCAGTGGACTGAAAGACTGTACTGGAATGGGATCGATACACTAGGACAGACACCACTTTACTCAATGTCTTACCACATCCAAATTCCATTCTGACCAACTCCCAAAACTGTAGTGTGTTTGGGGACCTGAAGTCCAATCTGTCTGGGTGATTGTGGCTTTCTGATTCCTCAGTTCTACTCATGTTGGTCGCAGACTCACAGAATGGTTGCAGCTGTAAAGGATGATATTCACCCTGTGAAGTCTGTACCAACTCTGTGCAAGTAACCCAAATTCATTCACTACCCACAGACACACAAACCATCTTCCTCCCAACTCTCCGAACCGAGACACATCTCTTTCTTTCATAATTATCTCCAGAAATCTCCTCTGATTTCACCTTGTCTGAGATATTTCCATTGTTCTACCTGCAAACAACATTTTCATTAATCATTATCAATGATCATTAAATTTGCTGCTGATACCACAGCGGTGGGGCTCATCAGCAAAAATGATGAAACAATGTACAGGGAGGAGGTCAAACACCTAGAGAGCTGGTGCAGTGACTACAACTTGATGCTTAATGTCACCAAAACCAAGAAGATGATTGTCGATTTCAGACGGTCTCAGCCTGAGCACATACCCCTCAGCATCAGTGGCTCCACAGTGGAGAGAGTGGAAAACATCAAGTTCCTAGGGGTGCAGATCTCGGACAATCTCACCTGGTCCAGGAACACCACTGGGATTGTGAAATGAGCCCAGCAGAGATTGCACTTTTTGAGGAAGCTTAAACAAGCATCACTCCCCACTAACATCTTAACTACATTCTACAGAGGCGTGGTTGAGAGTGTGCTGACCTTCTGCATCACAACCTGGTACTCCAGCTGCAGTGCTGCCGACAAAAAAGCCTTGCAGAGGGTGGTTAGGGGAGCAGAGAAGGTTATTGGGGTCTCCCTACCTTCTGTCCAAGACCTCTTTCAGAGTCGATGCCTCCAGAACACACGGTACTTCATTTAACACCCCTCACACCCTCTCCATGAACAGTTTGTTCTTCTGCCATCAGGTAAACATTACAGGAACATTAAAACTAAAACCACAAGGCTACTAAACAGCTTCCTCCCACAGGCAGTCAGACTGCTAAATAGCTGCTCTACCTGACTCTGCTTTGGACACTTTTAACTTGCACTGGACACTTAGAACTTGATTTTAACTGACATGTGGCTGTTGTGTTTTACTATTTATTGTTAAGTTTATTATTTAGTGTTGCATTTGTTATGTTATGATTGCACTGCTCCTGGGAAACGCTGTCTCATTCTGCCCTGCAGAGCTGATGTACGGTTAGAATGACAATAAAGTTTTTGAATCTTGAATCTTCAAATTTAACAATGTTTCAGTGGAGTAAGAAGAGCAACTTGGCGAACCATAACCCAGCCATGTGTCCAAGGTTGTGTGTAGACCCTACAGTGGGTCAAAACAAAGTACACAAGAATAATCCCAGGTATGAAATGATTAACAGAAGAGAAATATTTGATACCCCTGGACCTGCACTTAATAGAGTCTAGAGGATGAATGGGGATCTCAAAGAAATTTTTTGAGCCCAAATGGCCTGGATAGATTAGATAGGTCCACTGTTAGTCCGACCAATTCTGTCTCCATGCTACAGGACTTCAACTTTTTACATCATCTTCATGATGAGTATGTCTCTGAGATCACAGAAGGGGCCACAAGCTTCATTCAGAAGCACATTGAGGGCATTGTCTCCCAAATATCAGTCAGAGTTTATCCAAACTAGAAACCCTGGAGGAACAGCTCCATGCATGCTGCACTTAATGCTTGAGACAGAGCTAATGTTGTCTGTAACCAACAGGAACTCAAGAAATGCAGCTACGATCTATGCAAAGTCATCGAGGCAGTGAAATGACAATACAGGGACAAGATCCAGACACAACTCTCCACCAACAACACAGGCAGTTATGGCAAAATCTGCACTCCATTGCAGACTTCAAAGCTAAAAAGAGTGGTGCTTCCAACATTGCTGCCTTTCTCCCAGGTGTGCTAAAACTTTTTTTATGCTTGGTTCAATGTTGCCAGCACTGAGCCCTTGAGGAGAGCAGCAGAAGTGACCTGCAACTTGATCATCTCTGAGGCTGAAGTATGCAGGTGTTTCCAACAACTGGACAGTCACAAGGCTGTGGAATGGGACAGCATCCCAGGATGGGTACTCAGGATGTGTGCAGCAAAACTGCAGGCGTGCTTATAGACATTGTTAATATCTCCCTCTCCCAGTGTAGAGTGCCCTCCTGCTTCAAAACATCCACCATTGTTCCGGTACCTAAAAAGACCAAGGTAACATATCTGAATAACTAGCATCCTGTCACACTCACCTCAATAATAAGCAAATGCTTTGAGAGTCTGGTCAAGGATTACATCTGCAGCATTACATCTGGACCCCCTACAATTCAGCTACCAACACAACTGATTGACAGATGATGCAATAGCCACCGTCCTTACACATCTGGAGAAGAGGGATGCTTATGTGAGAATGCTGTTCTTGGACTACAGTTCAGCATTCAACACCATAATTCCCTCCAGGCTTAGAGATGACAAGGAGCTCAGAGACCTCAGCCTTAAATAGACCCAATGCCCTGGCCTCCACAGCTGCATGTGGCAACAAATTCCACTAATTCACCATCCTTTGGCTAATGAAATTTCGTGGCATTTCTGTTTTGAAAGGTGGCCCCTCTATCCTGAGGTTGAGCCCTCTTGCCCTAACCTCTCCGACTATGGGAAACATCCTTTCCACATCTACTCTGTCCAGGCCTTTCAACATTCAAAATGTTTCAGTGAGATCCCCTTCATCCTTCTGAATTCCAGTGAGTACAGACCCAGATTCATCAAACGTTCCTTGTATGATAACCCTTTCATTCCTGGAATCATCGTTGTGAATCTCATCTGGAACTTCTCCAATGCCAGCACATGTTTTCTAAGATGAAGGGCTCAAAACTGTTCACAATACTCAAGGTGAGGCCTCACCAGTACCTTATAAAGCCTCAGCATCACATCCTTGCTCTTATATTCCAGAGCTCTTGAAATGAATGCTAACATGCCATTTCCCTTCATCACCAACGACTCAACCTGCAAATGAATGTTGAGGGTTTTCTGCACAAGAACTCTCAAGTCCCTCTGCATCTCAGATTCCTGGATTTTCTCCAGGTTACTGAAAAAAGGCACAAGAAAGAGGTTGAGGGGGATAATAAATCAGACATGATGGAATGGTGGAGCAAACTTAATGAGTTAAATGGCCTAATTCTGTTCCTTTGTCTTATAGTCTTTTGGGCTTGCATCTCATTTTCACAGGTTCAAGTAAGCATCTTTAATAGACCAATGTTTTGAATGGGAAATATACAGTAAAATCAGATGAAAAGCAACTCCTGAGTTAAAAGGATTATTGCAGCTGATACTTCAGTTACACTGGAAATGCAGCAATCACTGATTTACATAACATTTTCCTGTGGAATGGTGATAACACTTTGTTCGTTCCCTGGACACAATCTTATCAGTTAGATTATTATTTGTATACCGTTGCTGTATTTGGTTATTTCCTGTTGTTCCTCTGCTCCTGATGATTAACTATTCTCCTCCCTCAAAGTTTGACGAGATTGTAAAAGAGAAAAGAAGCACTAAGAGGGAATGGAATATACTCTGGGAGGGGGCTTCAATGTTCATTATCAACAACAGACCAGAAATACCATCGATGACTGAGCTGAGGCTGAAAGGAAACAGCTGCCAGTGGTGTCCATCACAGGTGGTGACAACTCCAACATAGGGAGAACTCTGTGTGATTTTGTCCTCACCACCCTACTGAATGGCAGATACGTGCATCCATGGCAGCGTTAGCAGGAGTGGCCACCATCCAGTTCTTGTAGAGGCAAAGTCCTGTCTTCACACCAAGGACAACACCTGTTGTGTTATGGAGCATAATTCTGCTCTATAGGATGGACTGAGAACAGATCTGGCAGATCAACACGGTGCATCCATGACACCCAGTCTACTGCCATAGATTTTCCCACAGCCTGGCATCTCCCTGACTCTGCTAGTTCAGTTAAGATTGTAAGAGAAACTTTCATCAAGGAGGAATCTCAAGGCCAGTATCATGTCACTGTGTTTCTGAGTGTATTCCACAGATTGATCGAATGGAGATTGTGGAACAAATTGCAAGCAGTTTGATAGAATAAAGTCCTGAAGTGAAACCTTCCTCGTCAAGTAGTGACTGCAACCCCAACTGGACCAGTTTCCCTGAGTAGATTAAAGAGACCCAGTAAATGGCCTAGACAGAGTAGATGTGAACAGGATGTTTCCCATGGTGGAAGAGTCTAGGACAAGAGGGCACAGTCTCAGGACAGAGGGGCACCCTTTCAAAACAAAGATGTCAAGAAATTTCATTTGTCAGGCATGGTGAATTTGTGGAATTTGTTGCCACGTACAGCTGTGGAGGCCAGGTTGTTTTGTTTATTTAAGGCAGAGATTGATAGATTCTTCATTGCACATGGCATCAAACGTTGTGGGGAGAAGGCCAGGAAATGGGGCTGAGGAGGAGATGGGGAAAAGGATCAGCTATGATTGAATGGCGGAGCGGACTCGATGGGCCAGATGGCCTAATTCTGCTCCTATGTCTTATGGTCTTATGGTAAATCCATGCGCAGCTGAAATCGCTGAATGATAGGAACACATGAAGCAAAACTACTTTTCAATTAGTGTAAAGCAATGCAGAAAATGTAAACACATGTCATCTACACGCAGTTTTGCACACATGTACAGTGTGGGAGGTTGTGTCAGTGGAACCTGCGGAGCTCCTGATAGCTCCTTGTGTTTCAGTCTAGTCTCTGCATTGACTGAGCATTAAGACCACAAGACATAGGAGTAGAATTAGGCAATTCAGTTCATCTACAACATTGCCTCATTCCATCATTTTTGATTTATTATCCCTCTCAGCAACTTTCTCCTTCCTTCTCCCTGTAACCTTTAATTCCTTTACTAATAGGACAGGTTCTAAAAAAGTAAAGATAGCGTGCAGTCAGACTGTCAGGAAGGGCAGGCAAGTGATGGGACTTAGTTGCAGCCAACAGACTGAGTATCAAATCATTAGGAATGCAGAATCAGAAAGGACAGCAAATACAGTACTGAATATGTTGTATCTAAATGTGTGTACTATAAGAAATTGTTGTGGTCCGGTCCAGGGTCTGTGTTCCGGTTTGCGGTCCACGGGCTCCGGACTCCGGGTCTTCCGGCTGTCCCTTGTTTCGGTTGGACTAAACCATAAACACCTGTTGCTCATCTTGTTGGCTGGGAATATATAAGTGGCCCTGGGATGGAGTGTGGTTGGGGGGTTGTCTTGTCAAGCTTCTCATGGAGGCAAATGGCTGGTGGAAGGCTGGTATGGCCACTTGTCATCTTTAGGCTGCGTTGGAAAACCATTGCTTCTTGGAGCCTTGCTGTCAGTAGTCGGAGCTGTCACTGTGGTATGGATTTGGCCATTTCCCAGACCAGCTGGGTGACCGTCAGCCACTCTGAGCTAGGTAGGGATCCGGTTGTTTCTGTAGCCAGCCAAGGTTGCTGGCCGTAACGGCTACTCGGAGCAGCCCCGATGTAGAGATGGAACTGTCTATCATTCTTCAATGCTTGTCTCTTCCTGTCCTCGCCCTGTGGGGTAAGTCAGGCTGTTCTGCCGTTGCCCTGCGGGATGATCTGTCTTTGTCTTGTCCTCGCCTCTGTGGGGTAAGTCAGGTTATTCTGCTGTTGCCCTGTGGGGGGAATCTTCTTGTCTTGTCTTTGCCTCTGTTGGGTAAGTCTGGCCATTCTGCTGTTACCAGATGGATGGTCCTGCCCCACCTTGGTGTGGAGTGAAAGTTGAGTCCTGGCTTGTTGAAGGAGAAGTCCCGGCTCTATGTTTATGTTCTGTCCAGTCTCATTTTAGTGTCTTGTGAAAGATGAATCCCGGCTTGTCGAAGGAGAAGTCCCGGCTCTATGTTTATGTACAGTTCCTAGTCTGCCTCCAAGCTCAGGCCTCTAGCCAAGCCTTGACCCCAGCCTTGACCCCAAGCCTCTAGCCAAGCCTTGACCCCAGCCTTGACCCCAAGCCTCTAGCCAAGCCTTGACCCTAGCCTTGACCCCAAGCCTCTAGCCAAGCCTTGACCCCAGCCTTGACCCCAAGCCTCTAGCCAAGCCTTGTCACATCCTCGCCTGGGTTTGGGGGTCCGAGCCTGAGGCAAGACCCAGGTTCTGGGTCCTTATCCAGTCTTGGGCTCGGAGTCCACCCCAGGCTCCTTGTTCCCAGTCTCTTGTCCTGCCCTGTTCCTAGCACTACAGTGTCTGTGTCCTGCATTTGGGTCCTGATATAACACCCCCATATGACAGAAATAAGATTGATGATCTTGTGCAATATTACAGATTCACATGTGTTGTGACTATCAGTGAATCCTGGCTAAAGAATGGTTGTAGTTGGGAGCTGAATGTCTAAGGTTAATTGTTACATCAAGGGGATAGGAAGGTAGGCAGAGGTGTGGTGTGGCTCTACTTTTAAAGAATACCATCAAATCAGTTGAAAGATGTGACATAAGATCGGAAAATGTTGAATCCTTGTGGGTTGAGTTAAGAAACTGCAAGGGTTAAAGGACGTTATCTACAGGCCTCCTAATTGTGGCTGGAAGGGGATCACAGGTTACAAGAGGAAATAGAAAAGGTGAGTCAATAGGGCAATATTATGATAGTCATGGGAGATTTTAACATGCAGTTCAATTGGGGAAAATCAGGTTGGTAATTGATCTCAAGGAGTGAGTTTCTTGAATGCCTAAGAGATAGTTTTTAGAGCAGTTTGTTGTTGAGCCTACTAGGGGATCAGCTATACTGGATTGGGTGTTATGTAATGAACCAGAGGTGATTAGGGAGCTTAAGGTAAAAGAACACTTGATTGCAAGTTGCATCATTGTCTGGTATGGAGGGTCTACTGCACAGAACTGAAAGAAGCTGCAAAAGGTTGTAAATCTAGTCAGCTCCATCTTGGGCACCAGCCTACAAAGTACCCAGAACATCTTTAGTGAGTGATGTCTGAGAATGGCAGCATCCAATATTAAGGACTTCCAGCACCCAGGGCATGTCCTTTTCTCACTGTTACCATCAGGTAGGAGATACAGAAGCCTGAAGGCACACACTCAGTGATTCAGGAACAGCTTCTTCCCTCTGCCATGCAACTCCTAAATGGACATTGAAGCTTTGGACACTACCTCACTTTTTAAAAAATACAGCATTTCTGTTTTTGCACGTTCTTTTAAATCTATTCAATATACATAATTGATTTACTTTTTCATTTGTTATTATGTTTTATTTATTATTTTTTCTCTCTGCTAGATTACTTATTGCATTGAACTGCTGCTGCTAAGTTAACAAATTTCCTGTCACATGCCGCTGATAACAAACCTGATTCTGATTTTGGTTGAATTCAATTTGAAATCTGAGAGTGAGAAAGTGAAGTCTGATGTAGCAGTATTTCAGTGGAGTAGGGGAAATTACAGTGGTATGAGAGAGGAGTTGGCCAAAGTAAGTTGGAAGGAACTGCTGGCAGGGATGTCAGCAGAGCAGCAATGGCATGCAATTCTGGGAAAAATGAGGAAGGTGCAGGGCACATGTATTCCAAAAATGAAGAAATACTCAAATGGTAAAATAGTACAACCATGGCTGACAAGGGTAGTCAAAACCATTGTAAAAGCAACAGAAAGGGCATACAACAAAGCAAAAATTAGTGGGAGGATAAAAGATAGAGACATTTTAAAAACCTACAGAGAGCAACAAAAACTCATTAGAAGTGAAAAGATGAAATTTGAAAGCAAGCTAGCAAATCTCAAAGTGGATAGTAGAAGTTTTTTCAAGTATGTTGAAAATAAAAGCGAAAAGAGAGTGGATATAGGAAAGCTAGAAAATGAGGCAGGAGAAATAATAACGGGGGACAAGGAGATGACTGATGAAATAAGTGAGTATTTTGCATCAGTTTTCACTGTGGAAGACATGGGCAGCATGCCTGACGTTGTAGCGTGTGAAGGAAGAGAAGTGGATGCCGTTACTATTACAATAGAAAAGGTGCTCAAATAGCAATTATGTTCATAATTCACCTGGACCAGATGAACTGCATCCTAGGCATCTGAAAGATGTAGCATTAGAGATTGTGGTGACATTAGAAATGATCTTTCAAAAATCATTGGACTCTGGCATGGTGCCAGAGGACTGGAAAATTGCAAATGTTACTCCACTCTTTAGGAAAGGAAAAAGACAGCAGAAAGGAAGTTGTAGATCAGTTAGCCTGACCTCAGTGGTTGGGAAGGTGTTAGAGTCAATTATTAAGGATGAGGTGATGGAGTACTTGGTGACAAAGGTCAAGGTAGTACAAAATCAGCATGATTACCTTCAGGGAAAATCCTACCTGATGAACCTATTGGAATTATTTGAGGAGATTACATGTGGGATAGATAAAGGGGATGCTGCGGATGTTGTATATTTGGACTTTCAGAAGGCCTTTGACAAGGTGCCAGACATGAGGCTGCTTACTGAGTTAAGAGCCCATGGTATTACAGGAAAATTACTAACATTGTTTGAGCATTGGCTGTGAGTGGGCAGTGAGTGGGAATTAAAGGATCCTTTTCTGCTTTGCTGCTAGTGACTAGTTGTGTTCTGGAGGGTAAATGTTGGGACCACTTCTTTTGATGCTGTATATAAATGATTTAGATGATGGAATAGATGGCTTTGTTGCCAAGTTTGCAGAAGTTTGGTGGAGGGACTGGTAGTGTTGAGGAAACAGGTAGGATACAGAAGGACCTAGACTGATTAGAAGAATAGGCAAGAAAGTGACAAATGAAACAATGTGAGAAAATGCACTTTGGTAGTAGAAATAAATGTATGGACTATTTTCTTCTTTTGTAATTTATTTTTTTATTGAAGTTTGTCATCAAACAAACATTTCCATAAGATGTATTTCAAACATTGTACATATATATCATATAATCATATATATCACAAATCTCCACAAATTATTTATCTGAGGTATACACATATAGAAAAGAGTGGAAAGAAAAAACAAGCAAAAGGAAAGAACTGTGTACAAGTAGGGAGTGATCTTTTTTTTTACAACAGATTCATTGATTTGTGAGAATAAAATCAGGCCTATGAGGCATTATGCAGTTAAACCATTTTTCCCAGTATGAATCAAGTTGTTCCAGCTTATGGTTAACAGATGCTGTTATCTTCTCCATTTTGTAAATGTCCATTGTAATTTCCATCCATGTATTTAAAGTTGGGCTCTCCTGTGATAACCATTTCCTAGGAAGAGTCTTTTTACCAGCCACCAACAGTATATTCATTAAATATTTATCTCTTTTCAACCATTCTTGAGGTATATATCCAAAATATATGGTCTTACTTTCTAAGGGTATTTCACTTTTAGAGATGTCTTGTAGGGCATTGTGTATCCCCCTCCAATAGTTTTTGATAACAGGGCAGTCCCAAAAAATATGATAATGATTTGCATTTTGATTTCCACAATTTCTCCAGCAAACAGGGAGGTTACTATCATAATGGGATTTCTGAGAGGGTGTAATAAAATATCTTATCAAGTTTTTCCATCCAAACTCCCTCCATTTCTGTGAACTGGTACACTTCCATTGATATCACCATATTGTTGTCCATTCTTCCTCAGATATAATTTTCCCTCCTTCCTTCTCCTATTTTGTTTTAATGTATGAAGTTGAATGTGTTTTATGATTTGACAACCCCTTATACATGCTTGAAATGATTCTACTACCATTATCTGAATTATATGTTTTTCTAAAGAGCTTTATCAAGCACGTATCTGCCTTGGTTACATTTTTAAGCATCTTATTAACACATTGTCACATCTGTAAATACCGACAAAAATCTTGTTTATCTAATAAGTGTTTTTCTTTAAGCATTTCAAAACTGAACAGTGTTCCTTCTTTCATTATGTTGCAAAGAACTGTTATTCCTTTAGCTGTCCAGTCCTTAAATCTAGCATCCAATTTATTTGGTGTAAAATCCGAGTCATATGCACACCATTTCAGAATTGCAATATCTCTCTCTAGATTATATTCTTTTATAGTAGTTTTCCATATTTTAAGAGTCAATTTCATCCATGGGTTATCAATAGCATTTACGTACCTTTGCAAGTTGTTATCAGCTAAAATTGCTTGTATGGGGATGGGAAGTACCCGCTTCTCAATGTTTTTCCATTAAGCGTCATATGGTGAGTTACACCAACATATCACAGCTCTCAACTGTGCAGCAAAATAGTAATCTTCAAGAGAAGGTAGGCCCCATCCCCTCTTTTCCTTTGCTAATTGCAAAGTTTTGAGACGAACTCTAGGCCTTTTACCCTGCCAAATATACCTTGATAACATCTTGTTCCATTCATTGAATTGATTTTGATTAATCTCTATTGATAAGGTCTGAAAGAGATGTAACAGTCTGGGCAGTATATTCATTTTAATAGACTGAATCCTTGAATTGAGACTGAAAAAAGGTATCAGGTTCCATCTTGCCACATCTTTCTTAATTTTTTTTATATATAAAGGCTGATAATTACATTCTGATAATTTTGCCAAACCTTTTGGCATAATGATGCCCAAATATTTGAAAGACTTTGTGTGCCATGCCCAGGGGTATCAACTTTCAATTTCTCTTGGTGGGCTATAGTAATATGAAAGTAACTGGGTTTTATCTATGTTGATCTTGTATCCTTATAATTGACCATATTTTTCAAACGATTGCATCAATTTAGGTAGAGTATGTTGGTTGCCCTAGATAGATCAAAATGTCATCTGCATAACAAGCCTATTTATGCTCTGTCCCTTTAATAGTAATTCCCCTGATATCTTCATTTTGTCTGATGTATTGAGCTAATGGTTCCAGATATAACGTGAAGAGTAGTGGTGACCATGCACAACCCTGTCTCGTGCCCCTTTCTAGGGTAAGACTATTTGATAAATATCCATTGATTTTAATCCTAGCAGTAGGATTTTCATATAGTGTCTTGGAAACCAAATCTATGTAAAACTCTGTAAAGAAAATTCTATTTAACCGAATCAAATGCTTTTTCAGCGCCCATGCCTATCACTATTGCTTCAATTTTATTTTTTTGTATATGATCCATAATGTGAAGTGTCCTTCATATATTGCCTTGTGTATGGTGTTGTTGTATAAAACCTGTCTGATCGTTACGTATCAGTATGGGTAGAAACTCCTCTAATCATTTGGCCATGATGGAGGTAGGTAACCTATAATCTACAATAATAATGGATATTGGTCTAAATGACCCGCATTCCATTTTATCCTTGCCTTCTTTCGGTATAGCTGAGATTATTGCTTCCTTCCAACTGGGTGGCATTTGTGCCTTTTTTAGAGCCCAGTTCAGTGTGGGGAGTAAAACAGGAATTAACTCATTTTTAAATTCTTGGTACCACTCTGCCGTATATCCATCTGATCCTGGTGACTTGCTTAATTTAAGCCTACTAATTGCAGCTTTTAATTCCACTTCAGTTATGTTAGCAGTCATCCTTCTAATTTGTTCTTCTCTTAAAGTGGGTAACTCTAGAGAATTCAAGAAGGTGTCAATTTGGGTTATGCTTTCCCCTGGAACTTTGGAATATAGAGTTTTGTAAAACAGTTCAAAAGCTTCTCGAATTTCACTTAGCTTATTTTTTATCATTTTCGTTCTTGGGTCCCTAATTCTATGAATTGTATTTTCTGCTATCTTTTTTTTTCAGTTTCCATGCCAGTATTTTCATAGATTTCGATCCACTTTCATAATGTCTCTGGTTCAGAAACATTAAGTTTTACCTGATTTCTTGCGTAGCCAAATTTATTTCATTCCTAATTCTTTTAATTTCCCCTAATGTATCCTGTGCCAAATTCAATTTGTGTTTTTCTCTAGTTCCTTCAGCCTATTTTGTAATTCCTCTAATGTTTTATTCCTTATTTTTTTTCTTATATGAAGATATCACTATAATTTTCCCTCTTAAGACCACCTTCAGTATATCCCCTAAAATGGGAGGTGAAACCTCTCCATTATCATTAAATTCTAAGTAGAGACCAATTTCTTTTCTAATTTGTTCCTTAAAATATGGATCATTGAGTAGACTTGAATTTAATTTCCAAATAGTATTCTTTAGTTGTAGGGCAAAATCAACAGATAAATATATAGGTGCATGGTCACTTACATCCATTGTCCCAATTCCACAGGTGTTTATTTTGTCTTTGTCTTTTCCAAATGTTATGAAATAGTCTATTCTTGTATATACAGAATGGGGAACAGAATAATGAGTGTAATCCCTTCTATCAGGGAAAAGGTCCCTCCATATATCAATTATACCAACATCCTCAAAAAGTGTATTAACTTTCTTATGTAAAGATTTTGGTTCATAGGTTTTTCCATTGGAAGAGTCTAAGTTCGGTTGTAATTGTAAATTTAAGTCTCCCCCACATATCAGGAGACCTTCTGTTTCTGTTACCATAATATCAGTAATTTTCTGAAAGAAACCAGTATCACTTCCCGGGGGTGCATATATATTCAAGAGAGTAACTGAATTGCCATCTATATGGCCCCTTACCAGAATATATCTGCCCTCTTTATCTGCCATTTTGAATACTTTTTCAAAATTTAGCTTATTTGAGATAAGAATAGCAACTCCTCTCCTATGTCCTGATTTATGTGAGGAGAAAAACAGATTAGTGAAGCCCATTCTCTTTAGTTTTTAATGCTCATTATCACTTAAATGAGTTTCCTGTAAATATACTACATGGGCTTGTTCTTTTTTCATTTCAGATAAAATTCTCTTACACTTGATTGGATTTAATAGCCCATTGACATTAAAAGAAATGAATTTTACCTTGTCCTTAGCCATCTGTATTTATCTGTCAATGTATCATTGAAATTAGAATAAAACTTAATTGATCTACTCCCTGAACAAATAAGAACGAAGAAACACAAATAATAACAAAAATGGCAACAAACGTGTGATTCCAAGGCTGAGGTCTCTAGTAGATGACCCTGCATTGAGCTAGAGGAAATGTCTAGCTGTGGGGGATAACCCCTCTTACTTGTGAGTTGAGGGCCCCCATTGCAGTATTCATAAAAGTCAGTGAACAAATCCATTACACAGAAAAGATTTCCCTGTGTACTCCTATATACACGCACACGCACACGCACACGCACACGCACACGCACACACGTTGTTGTCGTTGTTTGTCCTTCGGAGTCGAAGACGACCAACACTTCTGTCAGGTGGAGGGTTTGCGACTGTGGGTCCGGAGGTGACTGGTGAGGCCAATCCGGGCCCTGAAAGCTCACCCACATGTGGGACACATGAGGGTAGGTGCTGTAGTGGAAGTGGAGGTAGCTTGAGCTTTGCGCGTGGCGTGTTTCCTCTGAGCCTCTGCGATGCGTCTGATTTCTGCTGCATACGCTCCTTTAGTGGTCCTACTCCACCAGGTTGGGCGGTCCAGAGCAAGCGATTCCCAGCTACTGGGATTGATGTTGAGGTCTTTGAGGGACACTTTGAGGCAGTCTTTGAAATGTTTCTTCTGCCCTCCAACTGAGCGCTTGCCCTGGCTCAGCTCTCCATACAGCAGCTGTTTTGGTAGTCAACTGTCAGACATCCTGACGACATGGCCAGCCCATCTGGCTTGGGCTTTCTGTAGGAGGGTGTAGACGCTATGCGTGTTAGCCCACTCCAGGACCTCCGTGTGTGGGACTTTGTCCTGCCATCGTACGTGGAGAAGTCTGCGGAGGCAGCTCAAGTGGAAGTGGTTGAGCTGTTTAGTGTGTCTGCTGTAGACAGTCCAGGTCTCGCTGGCATAGAGGAGGGTGGTGAGAACCACTGCTCGGTAGACCTTCAGCTTGGTGGTAAGGCTGAGTCCTCTCCGCTCCCATACATTCTCCCAAAGGCGGAACTGGCTTTGGCAATTCTGTTGCTGATCTCTGCATCTATGTTCACTGCTCGTGATAGAGTACAGCCCAGATAACTAAAGCTGTCGACTGCCAGTAGCTTCTGCCCCTTTACTGTGATGTGTGGTTCCTGGGAGGGCTTTCTGGGTGCGGGCTGGTACATAACTTCGGTCTTTTTGGTGCTGATTGTAAGTCCAAAGTTGTCACAGGCTCATGAGAGGCAGACCATTTCTCACTGCATCTTCTGCTCTGTGCTGGCGTTGAGGGCGCAATCATCAGCGGATCAGAGGTCTCTGACGATGGTCTCCTTTACCTTTGTAACAGCCTGTAGATGCTGGAGGTTGAATAGCCCACCACCAGTCCTGTATCTGATGTGTATACCATCCTGACAATCGCGGAAGGCATCAGTCAGCATAAAGAGTGCTAAAGAATGCTAAAGAGTGTAGGGGCGAGAACGCATCCTTGCTTCACAATGTCCGTCACTGGGAAGGCTACTGACTCATCACCATCATCCAAAACTTTCACCATCATGCCATCGTGGAACTGCCGAACAATCGTGATGAACCTGCTAGGGCAGCCAAACTTCTCCATTATCTTCCATAAGCCATCTCTGCTGACCTTATCAAATGCCTTGGTCAGATCGACGAAGGTCATAAAGAGGTTGCTGTGCTGCTCTTGACATTTTTCCTGGAGTTGGCGTGCAGCAAATACCATGTCGACAGTTCCACACTCTGCATGGAAGCCACACTGGCTTCCTGGGAGGAGACCTTGCTCAAGGTGTTAGAGAAGGTGATTAAGCAGGACGTGAGCCAAGATCTTCCCAGCTATGGACAGGAGGGAGATGCCTCGGTGATTGTCACAAGACTGGCAGTTGCCTTTCCTCTTGTAGATGTGGACTATGCTGGCATCTTTCAACTGTTGCGGGACCTTTCCTTCATTCCACATGGACTGGAAGAGCTCAGCCAGCTTCTGCATCATGAATGGGCCTCCTGCTTTGTAGACTTCAGCAGGGATTGCATCTGATCCTGGTGCTTTGCTACAAGAAAGTTGGCCTGATGGCTTTTCTGACTTCTTCTGTGGGGAGGTTGTCAAGGTCCAGGTTGATCTCCACCTGAGGTAGGTGAGCAAAGGCCTCATCATTGATTTCCGCAGGGGGGTTGAGGACCTGGTTGAAGTGTTCAGACCATCTCTCCAAAATCTGCTTTTTCTCTGTCAGCAGCCCAGTCCCATCTGCACTGAGGAGGGGGGAGGAGCTAGAGGACTGAGGTCCATCCATAGCCTTCAGAGCGTCGTAGAAACGCTTGGTGTCGTGACTGTCTGCGTAGCCCTGGATCTCATCGGCCTTATTGCTGAACCAGACATCCTGCATCTCACGGAGTTTCTTCTGCACTTTCCGTCTTCCACTGGCGGAGGCATCTATCTTTGCTTGTGATGTGGGATCGTTCTGGTGCACTCTGACCAGTTGGTGTTTCTCTGACAACAGTGCCTGTATCTCCTCGTCGTTCTCATCGAACCAGTCTTGATGTCTACAGATTGCTGGTCCGAGGTATTTGAGAGCGGTAGAGTAGACCGTATCTCTGAAAGCCGTCCACTGCTCTTCAATGCTGGTGTGGTCATCCAGAGGGCATCAATGATCGCCTGACGACGCTTCGGCTCCCACTTGGCAATAAGAGGAGTGCAACGCTGTTCAGCGCATATGCCCCAACGATGACCAACCCAGATGACATCAAAGATAAGTTCTATGAAGAACTTGACGCCCTCATAGCAGCAGTCCCACAGTCAGAGAAGCTTATTGTCCTCGGAGACTTTAATGTCAGAGTGGGGACAGATTACCGGACCTGGGAAGGGATTCTTGGGAGATATGGTATTGGCAAGTGTAACAGCAATGGCCTGCTGCTCCTCAAGACGTGCACTACACATGACCTTGTCATCACCAACACCCTATTCTGCCTCCCTACCCGTAACAAGACATCTTGGATGCATCCACGCTCTAGGCACTGGCATCTGATCATCACCAGAAAGAGGGACTGGCAAGACGTGAGAATGACAAAGGCCATGTGTGGTGCCGACTGCTGGACGGATCATCGACTCATAGCGTCCAAGTTTAAACTTTGCATCCTGCCTGTGAGAAGACCCCAAGGTCAGAAGACTGCAAAGAGACTCAATGTCTCCAAGCTGAAGAGCAGCGTAGCTGCAAAAGAATTTCGTGAAGACCTAGATAGAAGGCTGCTTGACACACCCCAGGATGACCACACCAGCAGTGAAAAGCAGTGGACGGTTTCACAGACACAGACACAGACACAGACACAGACACAGACACAGACACAGACACAGACACACACTTATTCTCATTTTGCTGGGGAAAAAGGAGTAAGTGAGTGAATAAAGAATACAACTAAGTAATATAAAATCCACATTATAATAAGTATTTCCAGTGATAGGTATATCACCGTGTACTTTTGCTTCTGTTTAGCTTCTCAATATTTTTAAAGTTAGCCAAACCTTATGGCTCTTCTGAAGGGGGTGAGGACTGTCTTTGGGAAACTCCTAGTCTCTTCCTGATATATTTCTCTTGGACTCCTCCCACCTCCTGCCTTCTCGATTCTCGCACTATCTCCCAAGTGGAGCGGGATAATCCCTCAGCCAGGCTTTTCTTCGTTTTGGTCATGCTGATGGGCAACCCTTTGGCCTTTATGTCTGTAGTCGCCTCTTCCACTGTCTGGTGTCATAAAACACTCGAAGTTTAGCAGGGTACAGAGTTTGAAATCTAATCTTATTTTGCTTTAGTACTCGCTTTACTTCAGAATACTCTTTGCGTTTCTGGAGGACCGCCGGGGGGGGGTGGGGGTGGTAATCTTGGTCAAAATATATTAATTTATCCTCTAAAAACATTCTCTTCTTACCCCAGGCCCTTTGTAGAATTTCTGCATTGGTGCTGTACCGAAGGAATTTAATTATTATTGAGCGTGGCTTTCTATCCTGGGTAGGTTTCAGAACTAACACGCAGTAGGCTCTTTTGACTTCCAGCTCCATAGCCGGGGGGAAGCTCCAGCGTGTCCCGCAGTAACTTTCCAACAAACTCTGTCATAGACAAGTCTTCCGCTCCTTCAGGAACGTTGTAGATTCTGATATTATTCTGCTGTGATCTTCCCTCCAGGTCAAGCAGTTTGCCTTCTTGGTGATGTAATATTTTTATTATCTTACTCAGTATCCATTCCACGTTTTGAACGCGATCTTCTACCTTCTCAATTTGAGTCTCTGCCACCGCTATTTTTTGATTAACACTGGCGAGCTCTGACTTAATATCACGGAGCTGCTGCTCTATTTCTTTCCGGAACTCCCTTTTCTCTTTCAGGATTTCGAAGATATTCGCTGCTTCATCTGAAAGAGGCCCAGTGTCTGCCTCGCTAGCACACGGTCGGGTAGGAGAGCCAATCACTGTACTCCTCTTGGACACAGGCTCCGCAGAGTCGCTTTTTAAATTTCCATTCTTGCTCCTCTTTTCAGTTCAAATATTTTTCAAAAAATATTATATTTGATGGGATAACGGGGTTTAATACGTGTTTTTCCAGAGGAGCTAGTGACTTAAGCTGCCAATTCTCGACGATGACGTCACTGGAAAACTGTATGGACTATTTTCAAAACGGGGAGGAACTCCAGGATTCTGAGATGCAGAGGGTCTGTTGAGGCTTCACCTTGAGTATTGCGAACAGTTTTGGGCCCCTCATCTTAGAAAAGATGTGCTGGCATTGGAGAGGTTCCAGAGGAGGTTCATAGGATGATTTCAGGAATGAAAGGGTTATCATACAAGGAACGTTTGATGGCTCTGGGTCTGTACTCACTGGAACTCAGAAGGATGAGGGCGATCTCATTGTAACCTTTCGAATGTTGAAAGGATGTTTCCCACGTTGGGAGAGTCCAGGACAAGAGAGCACAGCCTCAGGATAGAAGGGCGCCACTTCAAAACGGAGATGTAGAGAAATTTCTTTAGTGAAAGGTTGGAGAATTTATGGAATTTGTTGCCACATGCAGCTGTGGAGGCCAGGTTGTTGGATGTACTTAAGGCAGAGATTGAAAAGTTCTTGATTGGACATTAAAGGTTACAGGGAGAAGGCCAGGAACTGGGGTTAACGTGGAGGAAAAACAGGATCAGCCATGATTGAATGGCAGATCACACTTAATGGGCAGATGGTCTATTTCTGCTCTTATGTCTTATAGTCTATGGTCTAGTTAAGGACCTATCATCCTCCCCTTTAAATATACCCTAATGACTGGTCTGCACAGCTATCAGTAGCAATAAATTCCATAAATTCATCACTCAAAAACTAAACAAATTTTACATCATTTCTGTTTTAAAGGGATGTCCTTCTATTGTGCCCTCGTTCTTGAGTCCCCCACTATTAGAAGCATCCTCACCACAACCACTCTATGCAGGCCTTTAATATTCAGTAGGATTCAATTAGATTCCCACCTCCTAATTCTAAACTCTCGTCAGCACAGGCCCAGAGCCATCAAATGCTGCTCACATGTTAATCTTCATTTCCAGCATCTTTCTCACAAGGCTCCTCGGTGAGGGAATGTGTGTGGAGAAATTGGGAAAGATACAGTGCTCCGGGTTTGCGGATTCCTGCTCTATCCCGAAGCCTTGCAGTACTCACCAGGAGAATATGTGGAGCTCATTGTGTGGTTCCTGCTGCTGAACCAGTCCGATCAAACACAGAAACTGGAGGAAGGGCAGCACCTCATAGACCTGGATATTGTGGGTCACAGAAATGAAGTTGGGATCTCCACCCCAGTAACATGGTCATCACAATATTCTCATTGATGATATTCATTGATCCCGGTATTATAAATTCCCCACAGGCTGGCAAATAGGTTATGAAGCATTTCTCAGTGACCAGTTACACCTCACGATGTCCTGTCTGACAACGAGCTCACAAAGTGTTGCCCTGGTTTCCACTCCACTCCAGGGGATTCTGTAATAATCCTTTTAATTAATGAGTTGTATTTCATCTCATTTTGCTGTATGCATCTGTTGCACCACAAAGCAAATGTTTTGCATAGATATTGGTCTGGCTAATGAAGTCAAATTTCCACGTTGCCAATGTCTCCACAGTCTGGGGTCTATGCACGTATGTGTATATACATATATCAGGAACACCTCTTCGGACACCTCAGTCAGAGAGAGAGGAGGGACAACAGCAGAATCCCTTCGGAAACCTTCACTCTGATTTTGAACCTTTTGAGCTTCGAGCTGGAGGAACGGAACTCCACTGTGGAGATGATGCTGCTGATGTTTCTGTTGTTAAGTGCTTTGGTCAACAGTGATGGTTGAGGTAGGCTCGGGTGATGCTATGATTGTTTTCAGATATAACTAACTGAGTAGAATGTGTGTATGGCTCTGTGATGGATGACAGAATCTGGGAATTTGTGGATGGCTGCAGCAGGGAATGTCTTTTGTCTGACACTGTCTCAGAGTTATTGAATTGCAGTGTGAGATAGAGCCCTCCTTTCTAAGAAATGGAGCCCGAGTTGCTCACAATACGCGAAGTGCAATCCGAATAATGCCTTATAAAGCCCCAAACTTACATCCTTGGTTTTTATTCTAGTCATCTCAGAATAAATGTTAACATTCAATTTCCTTTCTTACCATAAACTCAACCTACAAGTTATTGTTCAAGGGAATAATGCATGAGGACTCTCAAGCCTATTTGCACCTCCAATTCATCTATGCCTTCATTCCTTCTAATGTGCATGAGTATACACTGTGACTACACTGTATTCCATTTACCGCTTCTTTATCCATTCTCCTAACTTGTCTGAGTCTTTCTGTAGACACCATGCTTGCTCAACACTCCCTGCTCCTTCTATCCTCATATCATCCACAAACTTGGCCACAAAGCCTCCAGTCTCTCTACAGTCTATCCTCTCTCTGACCACTCTGACTCCCCTGCAACCTCCCACACTGGGGGTCATTTACTGCAGCCAGTGAGCCAGTCAACCAGGGATTACAGGGTGAGGTAAGGTAAAGAACAGGGTGAATGTAAGGAGCCACAGGAAGGAGGTGTGCCCACAAGGCTCTTTCAGCTCTGTAACTTCTACAAAATTGCACCTTTGTAAACAAGGGTTGAGGAGAGAGATGCAGCCTGTGTCACCCAGCTCTAAGCACCTCTCCACAGTATGACACCCTCACACGCAGACCCACGCACAATTGTCACCAGCCCTGAGGCTGCCTTTACACTGCATGTCTCAGATCCCCACACATCTTCCCTGGACACGCAAGCTCAGTGAGCTGCTCCCTCAATAAATCCAAGCCAGTGCCTTGAGCTGTGTTGCCTCCTGTGCCACCCACAAACTGACTGATCTCCCTCTTTGCCCTCTCTCTGCATCACCTTTGAGCTCTAGCAGTTTTTGATTTTATTTTTGATTTCCTGCATCTGCAGTATTTTGCTTTATAATCCAACATCTCACTCTCTGTTGGATCCCATGGTTTTCATTGTCCTGAATGTAAAGCCTTGTGGACTTTGGACAATGTTTCTGAAGACCCAGTTGGAATGCAGTAAACAGCACAGCACATGGACACTGCCTGTTCAGTCATTGTTCAAATAGAACCTTCCTTTCGCATCTGTATGTGACTGACCTCGATTAACTGCACCGCTCTAAATGACGAGTTGAGCCGTCACTCAGATCATTTTCCAACACATTGTCCACTCCTTGTGTATGCTGATCAGCCTGCAGTTCCTTCATCTCTCCCTTTCCCTCTTTTACAAGATGGGGACTGTGGTAGATCACATTAGGTCTGTATGAAAACGCTAGTGGGGCCACAGATACAGCTGGTGCTCTTTCCTCCCCTTGAACCCTGACCTTCTGTGTGTCCATCAAGGTCTTGTGTTGTGAAACAACAAAATCTGTGACTGTTTGTAACTGGTACTTTGGTTATTGTAGTTGGTTTAAATTCTAATTCTCTTTGACTGAAAGGGACAAGCAATTCTTTGGTTCAGAAGAGTACTCAGCGGGACAAAAACTTTCAACTATCTAGTGGACCCTGTGATTGAAAACTGGATTCATTTTTCTCTTTAGAACTCCTGTTACCAGTTTTTCAGTGACAAAAAGACATGGATGGCAGCTGAGATAAGTCCCTGAAATCAGTGATTTCTCTGGGAGTCCTGGTGAATATTGGTCTCTGCTGGTTCATTCCCATGAACTCACAGCACAGCCTCTAGTTGAGTTGTCTGTGATGAGTCCCTGTGTTCCAGGGTGTGTTTCATTGCAGACGTGGACTCAGGTTTCTATCAGTTGGTCAATGGGTGAAATATTTGGATGTTAGGGAAAACCCTACATCCAGGAATTAACACAGAGTGTGTTTGACAACAACGAGATTGAAGACAAAGAACTTTGTTTCATGTGAACAAAGTTGTTGAATTTCCACCATCAAGTTCGATGGTTTACAGAGGGATGTCTAGGAGAATGAATAATGGTGGCTGTCAGCATCAGAAAAATTATTTCTTTGCTTTAAAGGATTTCTGTAATCCGATCCCATATTCTGGACATCTGGCTTCCATGAACTCAAGCATCCATAACTGCTTCATGTCAGACGTGGTCAGTGCTGTGGATGAAAACAAGCCATTGGCATGCATTGGACTGAATGACAGATCAGAGGTAAAGTTAATGATGATGTTGTAGCGGTGTGCTACACGCAGCGCTAAAATAATGACACGGAGTCAGTAAACTGCAGTCAAAGTTAAGTTTATTCGAACTTCACAACCTTGCTTTTAAAGCCTCCCTCAATCCGCCCTCCCCCGCGCGGATGCTTCGAGAGGCACGTACTGACACCCCCTCAGGCTTTCTCCCTTTGTTGCGGACCTAGCCTTTGTACCTGCATGCTGGCAAGTTGTGAGCCGGTTCGAGTGTGCTAGTAAGTGGGTCGCCACAACGTGTTACATTGCCACCACAGACAGAATTACACAGGACATCCTGCAGAGTAACAGGGGTCAAGTTACTGTCTGTACCCTAATGATCCAGGGACACGAGTTTGAATCCCATCCCAGGATCCAGGGAATTTGGATCCAAGTAAATAAAATGCAATAAATTCAGAGTAAAACATTACTGTGAGAAATGGTGACAATGGAACTATCAGATTTGTAAAAACTGATCCGGTTCACTGTTGTTCTTCAGGGTGAGGAATCTGCCATCCTTCCCCAGTCTGGCCTGACTGTGACTCCAGAGATCCATCAATGTGTGACTCTCACCTGCCCTCTGAAATGGTCAGAGGATGATCAGGGAAAGACAATAAATGTTGCTCTGAACAGTGTCATCACCTCCTGTGAACAAACTCCCACGTTTATGCCCGTTTATCTCCACTTGAGATGCCACGCTCTTCCTCCTTCATCTGACATGATCAGTGTGACTTTACTTTCTCCATCATGAGTGTCTCTGTTGTTCCTTAAATGTCCTTAAACAATCCCTGTGAGTCACATCTTAAACATACTGGGGATAAGGGTCTCTCACCAGGTATCTGCTGGATTGATTAGTGACTCTCATCTCTACAGCCTCTGCTTTTGTCCACAAATCGGAGCATTACTCTACACCAACTCAAGTGACTCTCCGTAATTCACAGGAACCTCTTGGCCACCCCAGACACAACCATCTGGTTCTCACATCCAAATGTTAATTGTACTTGTGGCTCTGTAGGTACTGCAATGAGTGATTCTGAGATTCACTGCTCTATATGTTAAAAACTTATTTTAGAGTAAGGATGTTTCCCAGGCAGACGGCTGATGGAATCAGTGCCATATGCTCTGCATATGAAAATACAATATATGGACAGATTGTGCTGTTGTGCTGGGTACCGGGTGAGAACCCGAATCTTCCCACAGATGTATCTGCTGTGTTATTTTCCCTGTTCTTCTACTGTGATGGTATGATCTCTGATTAACCCACCTCCCAGATTTCCCTTCATTCTGTCTGATTCTTTCTGTGTTCAGGTTTTGGTAAATCCTTTCCCTGTAGCTAATGCATCTTTGTTCTCAAAATGGGCAAGGTAGGTATGCAGAGCAATGGCTCTATCCACTGAATATGGAACTTGAGAATTCAGAGGTTGTGGGGATATATAATTAAAATAAATTACATGAATCGAGTTACACCAAAAGAATAACTGAGAATGCAAGGAATCCTTTAACATTAAATCAACAGGAAACTTGTAATCATAATTCAATGAAAAATTAATTATCAAAGTTATAAAATACTTGGCTAACTAAACCTGAGTATTTCAGCAGTTTCTGTTCAGTCTAAACATGTCACCATTTTGAGTTCGTGGCTGTGAGCCATGAATTTTCACCGGCTATGATCTGTGAATTTGCTTTGTAACTAAAGGAAGTCATTTCCTGTTGTGGTCCATGTGTAGTCAGATTGTGTGTTGCCAAAACCTGACACCTCACTATGTTCACTGTTCCAGACTGAAGTGGTTGGGCTCACTCTGGGCTGGAACTCCCTGTGTGGACTGGGCAACATGCCTATCACATCAGAAGTAAACTAAACCCTTCCCATTCCATGACCTCACACAATGGGGACAGAATCCAGAACCTCTAGAGCTGGAACTTCGGTAACTGTTTTAATTCCTGAACCTGGGAATTTTACACTAGTGTATATTCTGATATCTGTAGTGTTTGTGGAATGAGGGTGTCCCCTGCACGTGGAGTAAAGAAACAGAGCACCTGGCCCACGGGATCTGTGGTAATGGTACTGCTTCTCAGGAGCCTTGGCCTTCCTTCATCCAAACCCATCAACACTTCCATCTATTCCTTTCACTATCTACCCCTCTTTTAAATGCACCTGTGCTCTCTGCTTTGATAACTTGTGGTCCAGAGTTCCACCTGCCCACCAAACACAAGTCAAGAAGATTTCCATCTGTTCTCTCGTTGATTTATTGGTGAATATTTTGCATTTATCACCAGTAAACCTGGTTTCACACACAAGAGAAAATATCTTCTTCACATCCACCCAACAAATCCTTCATAGTGAGGATGGCCCAAGGCTGCTCACCCCTCAATCTTCTCTCTTGTGGAGAAAAAGCCTCTGCCTGTTGGATCTTCCTGGCCTCCGTGTTTTGTGATGAGTTCACTGCTCCAATGCCTCTCCGTCCTTTACGTAACAGTGAAATGGAACAGTTCACAGTACAGGTCTGGTCTGGTCAGACCAGGATTACAGAGTTATGGGATTAGCAAACAATACTGCAAGGATTCAGGCTCTTCAGCACAACAGGTCCATGTCAACCATGGTGCCCACCCAGCTGGTCCCAATTTCCTCTAAGTTCCATCCACGCCTGTATCTGATCAAGTTCTTCTTAAAAGACACTATTGTACCTTCCTCAACTACTTCCTCTGGCAGCTAGTTCCTCATATCTCTACCTTTTGTGTGATTATATCATCTCTCAGTTCCCTGTTAACATACCATCTCCAATTTCCATTTGGTTTTGTTGTCTGTGTCCATTCATGTGCAGTCATTTTAAGTTCTTCTCTCATTTGTTCCTCTGGTGTTTTTAAGATCAATCTGTATATTTGTGCTCAATGACTCATTGTCCAAGTTGTCATTATTCCTTTTCCCTGACGTTTACACTCAGACCGTGTTTCTTTTGTTCCAAGGATTCTGATACTTCCATGAGATTTCCCCACCCTGACAGTCCGTCATTTAAAATCTCATTCACTGCCCTGGTTGTCCTGTCTGCTCGTAATCTGGTCTCACTCTGACTCAGGTCCAGCTCCTCCCTGTACCATTAAGTGACAGGTTACTCTGCACTCCCACAGAAATAATCACTGATTTATATCCCATAGGAAGGGATTTACACATGGAGTGATGGATCTTTGTACAGTTACCAAAACTGGTCTCAGGGTTAACCTAATGATGGTGGACACAATGAAAACTGTGTGTGCATTCATTACTTTTCAGGTAAGTGTAACAGTGAGAGAAATGTTATTTCCATTTCAGACACAGTATTGAAGAGGCCTGTGGAATGAACCGACCCCATGCTCAGCAGAACTGGGTTCATTGCCCAGCAGTTAGAGGATAAATGGGATGTAATGCAGGGGTCAGAGGAACAGTTACAGTGTATGAAATTTAAAAAAAAAACAAACGATTCTGGGAATCTGAGATAAAACCATCAATTTCACAAACACTCTGCAGGTCAGGCAGCATCTATAGAGAAAGCAATGGAGTTAATATTTCACATTGAAAACACTTAGGTTCAACTCAGTGTGAGCGTGCAGGTGGAGCATGTACAAGGAATGTAATATCAGGTTTGTGTCGCTGCAGGTAAAGAATCTCATAGTAAAAAGTTCAAAGTAAATTTAATATCAAAGTACATATATGTTACGATAAACTACCCTGAGATTCATTTGCTTGGGCATTCACTGTAAATACAAATAAAGCCAATAGCATCAATGAAAACTACCCACAAAGACAGGCCAAGGACCAACATGCAAGAGACAATGAATTGTGTAAATACAAAAGAAACAAAGAACCAAATAATAGGAGGTAAATTAGTAATAAATAATATTGGAACACGAGTTGTAGCATCGTTGAAAGTGATTTTATGGGTTGTGGTATCAGTTCAGTGCTGGGGTGAGTGAAGTTATCCACTCTGGTTCAGGAGCCTGATGGTTGAGGGGTAATAACTGTTCCCGATGATGGGAGACCCAGTGCTCCGGTATCTTTTTCCTAATGGCAGCAGCAAGAAGAGAGCAAGTGGGGGTCCTTTATAAAGCTGTTTTCCGGCAGGAGCACTCCTTGTAGATGTGCTCAGTGGTGGAGAGAGCATTTTGCATGATCGACTGGACTATATCCATTACCCTTTGTTGGCTTTTTCGTTCAAGGGCACTGATGTTTTCATTCCAGGCTGTGATGCAACCAATCAGTATACTTTCTATCATGCATATATTGAAGTTTTTCAGATTTTTAGATGAGATGCTGAACGGTCACAAACTTCTAAGAAAGCGAAGGTGCTGCCATGCCTTCTTTGTAATGACATTTATCTGCTGGCCTGCAGGACAGATTCTTTGAAAGATAACACCAAGGAATATAAACATCTCCACCTCTGATCCCCTGATGAGGAATGGCTCATGGAGCCTCTGGTTTCCTCATAACATAAAGGAAAAATAAAACTTTTCACAGTGAAATTTAAACTAGGAATATTACGTTCATCTTCTTCGTTCCAGATATTCCTCATTCTGCTCCCATTTGGAGGTCCATGAAATGGTGAGGGCTTAGTTTATCTCTGATGGGACAGGCTTATTGCTCAGTTCACAGGGAGATCCAGCCCAGGGTGAGCCCAGCCACTTCAGTCTGAAACAGTCCAAGTCCTCAGTGAATTTAGTGAGAGGTCAGGTTTCAGCAACACACACTCTGACTGCACGTGGCCCACAACAGGAAGTGTCTCCCTTTACTTGCAATGCAAGCTCATGGATCAAGGTCAGGAAATATTCATGGCTCACTGACAGTGACTCAAGAAGAGGAAACATTTAGATTAAACAGAAAAGAGAAAATGCTGGAAATCCTCAGAAGATGAGGAAGCATCTGTGGAGAGAACAACAGAGATTAAGTTTCCATTAATGACCTTTCCATTTCTCTCCCCACATGCTGTCTGACCTACTGAGTATTTCCAGAATAATTTTCAGATTTTCAGCAACTGCAGCACTATACTTGTGGACTAACAGGTTAATGTTTGATTCCTTTTCTCTGCTTCAAGGTTCTCCAGAGTGGAATGATTATCCTTGTGGTAACAAATGTGGTTTTATTTGTGCCTACAAACTTCATTGTATTTAGAAGACTCCCAAACCATTCACTCATCCTTTCCAGTACCAGTGCCATGATTTCCTCGTTGCCGCTCTCGGTGTGTGTGGTGTCTGTACTCACTTAGTTTCTGGGCCAATAATAAAGAGAATTGCATCCTGAGCTGTGTGCTTGTTGCTGTGTGAGTCAAGTTTCTAGCAGCCCTCCTATGCTTCCTCCTCACCTCTGCACTCAGTGCTGAACTGAGGAGAATTTGGCAGAGATTTTGCAAAATTAACTTTCACTTTTTCTGCACTTGGTGTGTTGGGTCTAGATCACTGCATGTGGGAATGAAGTGAAGGTCCTGAGGCGGACACAGAGGGGATTGACTGGAATAGTTACAGTGAATGTAATTTTATAATGCTAACAAGGCTGCAGAAGAAGAAATGGGCCAATAAATACCTTTACACAATTGCATGAAAACCGCTATTGTTTGTTTAAAAATCAATTCAACCAACTGTTTGTCAATTTTGCAAAAAATTCTTGGTATATGTCTAGATACAAAAAATCTGACAGAACACAAGCCTTGTCCAAATCTCCTGACCTAACTGATAATGAAAATGAGAGAGACAGTGGGAATAAAGCAACATTATACCCCTCTAACCCACGTAGCTTCTATTGTTTGCTGATCTGACATTCAACCCTTTAAAATCAGTCTGTAAATTACATGATACTATGATCTACATACTGACTCCAGGTCAAGTTTATTGTCATATGCATAAGTACGGTGAATTACAGATACAATGAAAAACTTGCAGCAACATCACAGGGATGTAGATTCACACAACACACAGAACATATATTATTCATAACTCATGTGTAAATTACAATAAAGCCACCCTCAATTATACAAGATCATGAAGAAATTGGCTGTACAAAACAAGACATTTGTGAAACAATCACAAATAGAAACAGACCCATGGTGATTCAGGTGATGGTCCATAATATCACATTGCTGAGGTCGTATTAGGGTAGTGGAGACTAGTTCCAGACTCTGATGGTTGTAGGACCGTCACTCTTCCTGAACCTGGTTGTGTGGCACTTCAGACTTTTGCATCTCCTGCTTGACTTTACCAGCAAGCAGAGGGGATGGTCCAGATGGTGAGGATATTTAAGGATAGATGCTGCTTTCCTGAAGCAGTGCCTCATGTAGATGCTCTTGATGATAAGGACAGCCGTGTCCATGGTGGACTGGGCTGTGTCCACTGCTCTCTGCAGTGAGTTGTGGACATAGCTCAGTACATCAGGGAAACCAACCTCCTCTCCACGGAGCCTGTCTACACTTTTCACTGCCTCAGTAAAGCAGCCAGCATGATCAAAGCCACCACCCACCCCACACATTCTCTCTTCTTCCTTCCTCCATTGAGCAGAAGATACCCAGCCTGAAACACGTCCCACCAGGATCAAGGACAGCTTCTACTCCACTGTTATATTATTACCAAATGTTTCCCTGAGTACAATATGCTGGAATCTGGAGCTGACAATCTACCTTGTTCTGATCATGCACTGTATTGTTTATCTGCTCTGTCCTTTCTCTGAAGCCATCACACATTATTCTGCATTCTGTTATTTAGAACTACAGACACAAAACAATCTATCTCATTGTAGCCCTGCACCTTACAGCCTGCCTGCACTGAACTTCCTCTGTAACTGGAATTGGTTTATCAAGATACACTGAAAGGTTTGTCCTGTACTGCTGTTCATATCGACCAAATCATTACACACTGCATTGAGGAGGAATGAAGTAAAACAGTAACAATGTAGAATAAAGTGTAAAAGCTACAGAGAAAGTGCAGTGTCAGTAAACAATAAAGTGAAAGTTCATAACAAAGTAGATGTGACTTCAGGAATACAAGATGTCCATTCAGGAGTCTGATATCAGTGGGATAGAAACTGTCCGTGAGCCTGGTGGTATGTGCTTTCAGGCTTTTGTATCTTCTGCGAAATAGGAGAGGAGAGAAGAGAGAATGTGTGGGACGGGTGGGGTCTGTGATTATGCTCAGTCTTTACTGAGGCTGCAAGTAGTGTAGACAGAGTCCACAGAGGGGAGGCTGGTTTCTGTGATGTACTGAGCTGGGTACACAACTCTCTCCAGTTATTTGCAGACACATACAGAGCTGTTGCCATGTATGGCCAATATACATCCAGATAGATCCTTTCCTCTGTCTTCCATTATTCTGAAAGACTCGAGTGACATTTGCAATTTTCCAGTCCTCCAGAACCATTCCAGAAGCTAGTGATTCTTGAAAGATCATCATTAAAGCCTCCACAGACTCTTCTTCCACCTCTTTCAGAACCCTGGTGTACAGTTCATTTAGTCCAAGTCTTCAGACCTCTCAGCTTCACAAGCACCTTCTCCATTGTAATAGCAACAATTATCTTTTACACTTCATATATCTGAAAAATAAGTTTTTGGTATCCTCGTTGATATAATTGGCTAGCTTACCTTTCATCTTTTTCTCACTTTTTTACAGTTGCCTTCTGTGGATTTTTAAAAGCTTTCCAATTCTCTAGAGTCACAGAATTTTTTTGGTTTATTATATGCACTCTCATTTCCTGTTCTGCTGTGTTTGACTTCCACAGTTACCTCATCCTCCTTTTAGAATACTTCTTCATCTTTGGGATGTATCTGTCCTGCAGGTTCTGAATTGCTCCCAGTACACTGAACCAGGTTGATACTCATATTGAAATTCCCACATGTGTGGCTGGCTCCGGTCTTCCCTTTCTTGAACACCAAGACAATGAGCATGACCTAATCAGTCCACTTCTCCTTGGAGAGAATTTCAGATGCCTTCAAGCTCTGAAGTTGAGCATCCACTTTAGTATGTAATGCACCAGGCACTGAACGGGCTTTATGGAATCTTGGTGTTGCTGCTTCATTCTACTCAATTCTGGCCTTCATGCCTGTGAGTTTATCAAAACCATTCTCAAACACCTTCTCATTAGCACTGAGCAGTTCTGACAATCTCTGGTTAGTGCTACCAGTTGGGCTGCTGATGGCACATTGAATGCTTTGATTGTCTGTCAGTCTAGGTGGATTTTTCTCAACCATCCAATCCAAGAAGTGCTCGCCATCCACTTTTCAATACCTAAAGCTACAACTGCTGTGTTTTGCCTCCAAATGTCACATTCACTTTCAATTTTCCTTTGGGCGACACTTTTTTGCCTTGTAAGTGTTTACCATCACTGAGGTCTTTTCTAATGGTCAATTAGAAAACAGTCTGCTGTCATCAGCCTCTGAAATTATAGACAAAGCTGACCCTGAACCCAGCTTCATTTTCAGTTTTACACCAGTCACATCTGTTGTGATCCATATGATTTGGTGATTTGCTTCAGTGATACAAAGTAATTCTGGGCATGACAGCTCACCTTTGTCAGAGTCTGTGTTGTCTGATTTTGTTTCGTATTCAGTCACTTTATGCATTTGCTTAGTTTTGAGCTTGAAAATTTTCACTCGGTTGTGCTTTTTGTCTGCCTTGTATACTGTCTCTGTATGGCCTTGTCTGTGACACTTTGCAAAATTTTTCAATGAACGAACAGTCATTTGCATCCTTGGAGTATATGCAACATTGATAACATTTTGGCCTTCTGCACTATTTAGGGACATTTTGAACATTTCACATTCCAATCTCGTTTTCTGTAGTTCTGCTGCACCCTTTGCTGCAGTCTCCAATTATATTGCAATGGTCAGTACCTGTTCCAAGGTTAGGTCTCTTTCTGACAGTAGCCACTTTTGTATGTTTTGACCATACATGCCACATACACGCTGGTCTCTTAATATATCTGAAAGAATGCTGTTGCCTAGACAACACTTCACACATAGTGTTAATGGGAGTCATTGCCCCAAAACAAATAGATCCATAACATTACAACCCGAATCAAATCCAGTTCCTTACACAACATCCAAAACAGGCATGCCTTCCCCAGTTAGAGTCAATTACAAGCTGTTCTAAAAAGCAATCACTTAGGCATTCTACAAATGTCATCCAATACCAACCTGATTTTCCCAATTTACCTGCTTTTTTGAAATCTTCCCATGACTATCATAACATTGTCCTTTTTACATTCCTTCCCTATCTCTCATTGTAATTTGAATGCCACATCTTATCTACTGTCTGGAGGCCTGAATAAAGGATATTTGTACCCTTGCAGCTTCTTAACTCTACCCACAAGGATTCTACATCTTCCACTCCTTTGTCACCTCTTTCTAAGGATTTGATTTCATTTTTTTACCAACAGAGCCATCCCACCTCTCTGCCTACCTGCCTGTCATTTTGATACAATGTGTGTCTTTGGATTTTAAGCTCCTGGTTATCATCTTCCTTCAGCCACGACTCAGTGATGGCCACAAAGTCAAGCCTGCCAGTCTCTGACTGTGCTGGAAGATCATGTACTTTATTCTGTAGATGACATGCATTCAAATTTAATACATCCAGTTCTTTATTAATCACTCTTTTTGATTTTGTCCCCATGTTACACATTAACTCTTCCCACTGACTGCAATTTTACTCAATCATCTGCCTGTCCTTCCTCACAACTACAGTAGACAATGTTGTTATGTACCCCTAGGGGTCATATTTTCTGTGGACAATCACTTTAAAATGTCAGGAGAATGAGACTGGCTTTTGGACACTGTTTGAGCTGTTACAAAGAGACAGAGGGAGGTGTCCAAAGCAGTGAGAGAGAGAGAGAGAGAGAGAGAGAGACAGAAACTGCTCGGAAGATTGATGTTATGGCTTTTCTACAAGTTTGTTTACATTTCCACAAGGACACTTGCCTGCTTATAAAGTTCTCACACAGAGAGGAGGGCGGAGCAGGTTGATGGACAGCTGGTGTCCAACATGTGGGGATAAAAACCAGGTCCGCTGTTACACAGACAGACACATAGTTTTGGACACTGAACGAGCTTTGTGGCACCCGCAGGAAGGTGGGGTTTTTGGAGGATCGATTCAGGGAAATCGATCAGTGGCTCACAGTGTGAACAGGGGCGACCGGTGGGGAATTATTTGTGTGTCCACTCTTGCCTGGGGGATAATTCCATCACTGAAGTACGGTCGTATGTATCATGGTCATAGTCGGTGACCACAACAGGACTTTGGAAGACAACGGGAAGATTGACGGCATCAGCTCACCTCTCTCTCTCTCTCTCCAACGTTACTCAACTAACTACCTCAAACTGAACTGAACTCTCTTCATCATCGTAAGACTATCCATTCACCCCTAGGTTTGAAAGAGCCTAGTTTTGTTACTATTTCCACACTTGTATACATATATATCAGTGTTAACCTGTTTAATATATTTGCATTTATAGTACTGTATTGTGTAGTTTACTAATAAACATTATTATTTTATAACAATACCAGACTCAAATGTGTTTTCCATTTCTGCTGGTTCTTTAACCTGGTCATGGTGTACATGACATTGTGTCTACTTTTACACCAACTGCCCCATCCTCAGCCCTATCACTCCAGTTTCGATCATCCTGCCAAATCAGTTTAAACCCTCTCCAGCAGCTCTAGCAAACCTGTCTGCAAGGATATCGTTCCCCTCTGTTTCAGGTGCAACCTCTTCTTTTTGTACAAGTCATATCTTCTACAGAAGATATTTCAATGATCCAGACATTTGAAACATTGCCCCCTGCACCAGTTCCTGAGCCACATATTCATCTGTCAAATCACCCTGTTCTCAGCTCACAAGCATGTGAGCCTGGCAGAAATCCAGAGATTGCTACCCTAGAAGTCCTGCTTTTCAGCTTTCTATCTAACTCACTACATTCTCTTCAGGACCTCCTCCGTTTGCTATCTATGTCATTCTTACCAATATATACAATTCTGGCTGGGAACTCTCCCCCTTAAGAATGCTGTGGACCTGATCCAAGACATCCCCGACGCTGGCACCTGGGAGGCAAAATCTGGGTGTCTCTTTCATGTCTACAGAACCTCCTGTCTGATCCTCCAAATATCAAATTGCCCTGTCATTACTGCACTCCTCTTCTCCCTCACCTACTGAGCCACAGAACCAGACTCAGTGTCAGAGACTAAACCACTATGACTATCCTCTGCTAGTCATCCACCCAAAAGTATCCAAGGTGGTGTACCTGTGGTTGAGGGGAACAGCCACAGGGGTATTCTGCACTGCCTGCTTATCCCCTTTCCCCCTTTTGACAGTCTCCCTGTTAACTGTATCCTGCACTTTGGGTATAAGTACTTCCCTCTGTGTCCTGTCAATAAACCCCTCAGCCCCCAGAATTATTATCCAATTCCTGCTCCAGATCCTCAACATGGTCTGAAAGAAGCTGCAGATGGATGTACTTATTGGAGGTGTAGTTGTCAGAGACACTGGAGGTTTCCCTGCCTTCCCACATCCTGCAAGAGGAGCATTCCACTATCAAACTCATCACCTCTGGAGAACTCCCATTCACTGTCACAAAGCTCATAGTTCCTTTAGTCTGCACTGATCGCTTCTACCTCCTACCCAAGATCCACAAACCTAACCGTTCACGTAGACCCATTGTCTCTACCTGCTCCTGCTCCAGTGTACACATGTCCTCATACCTGGACTCCATTCTATCGCCCTGGTTCAGTCCCTTCCTACTTGCATCCATGACACTTCTCATGCCTTTGATTTACTTATGAACTTTCAGTTCCCTGGCCCTGACCGTAACATTTTCACCATGCATGTCCAGTCCCAGCACACTTTGCTCCTCATACAGAAAGTCTCGAAACACTCCAATTCTTTCTCAATAAAAGAACTAACCAGTTCCCTGTACCACTACTATCCTCCATCTGGCAGAACTGCTTCTCACCCTCAACAATATTTCCTTTGGCTACTACAGACTCCAAGAGACAGTGCTGGAGGATCCTCAGCCCTTGAGCATGTCCAACAGGTCTGAGAAGCTTGTTCCATGTGCGGATGAGAGTGGGGACTGTAGGAAGGATGGACAACCTAACTGTGGCACTGTTGTTCAGGGAGCCATTCAAGAGGCATTATAATCAGTTAAATGAACATATCAATAATAACAATATCAAGAGAACAAGATTACAATAATAGCTATAGCACATTCCAAATATCATATCCAGACATGTCCACCCGATCTCCTGATAACTGAAACAAGAAAAAGTTCAAAAGATTTGTTCAGAAAAAACACAAAAAAACAAAAAACCCCTAAACTAAATAGAAAAAAAAACTGGGCTGGTATAATTTGTTAATTATAATTATTCTGTCTTGACTCCGTTCCTCCTTCCATAAATGAATAATAGGAAAAAGGATTCAATAAAAAGGAAAATATATCAACTTAAGTCACATGTATGGAAATATTGAATAAAAGATTCCCAAGTTCCCTTGAACTTAATCAAGGAATTAACTGTGCCACTCCTAATTTTTTCTAGACATTTTTTTCTCTCAATGGTTTGAGAGAACAATTGAAGTGTAGTGGGAGATCAGAATCTTTCCACTTAAATAAAATGGATCTTCTGGCCATCAGCATAACAAATGCAATCAAATGGCAGGCTGAAGATGATAAATAACTGGAATTCATCATTGGTAATCCAAAATTGCAGTAATAGGATGGAGTTGTAAATCAATATGTAATACTGCTGAAACAATATCAAAGATGTCTTTCCAATATTTTTTCAAATGAGGGCACATCTAAAACATATGGGATAAAGAAGCAACTTCAGAGTTACATCTGTTACACATGGGATTTATATGGGAATAAAAAAGGCTAGTTTGTCTTTTGACATATATGTTCTATGAAACACTTCAAATTGTATGTCTAGCACACATTAAAGATTAACTAATTTAAGAATCTTTTCCCATTCTTCTATGGATATACTTACTTCAAGTTCTCATTCCCATTCATTGTATATTTTATCAGATACACCTTAAGAGATTTTCATGAGCAAGTCGCAGATAGTTGCTATTACACTCTTTTGTAAGGAATTTAAACTTACATTTTTATTCATAACTTCAGCCTGATATGCCATTGGAAAGGTAGGCAAAATAATATTCAAAAATTGCTAATCTGTAGATATCTAAAAAAGCGTGATCTAGGCAAATTGTATTTATTAGATAACTGTTCAAAAGACATAAAACAGTTATACGTAAATAGATCACAAAAACAGTTTATTCCTTGCATTCTCCAAAGATGAATGGCTTGATCAATTCTGGATGGTTGAAAAAATATTAAATATAATAGGGCTAGAAAGAGTTAATTTATTCAAATCAAAAAATTCACAAAATTGAAACCATATTCATATTGTATATTTGATTATTTGGTTAGTAATTTGTTCATTCAAATTAATAAATGCAATGGGGAGCGAAGTCCCTAAAATAGACACCAATGAAAATCCTTGCACAGACTCAAGATCAAGATTCAACCATCTTGGACTTTGGGTTTGGGTTTTATCTATCTCTTGGGTCCAAAAGGTTAAGTTTTGGATATTAATTGCCCAATAATAAAATATGAAGTTTGTCATCACCAAACCACCATCCTTTTTGGATTTCTGTAAATATTTCTTACTCAACCTTGGATTTTTACTCTGCCATATATATGAAGAAATTTTAGAATCAATAATATCAAAAAAAGATTTAGGAATAAAAATTGGTACTACCTGAAATAAATAAAGAAACTTAGGTAAAACCATCATCTCAATAGCATTGATTTGGCCTACTAATGATAAGGACATTTGAGCCTATTTTGTTAATAATTGTTTAATATGATCAATTAAAGGTAAAAAAAAAATTGCCTTAAATAGGTCCTGATGTTTCATAGTAATTTTAACCCCTAAATACATAAAATAATCTGTAGCCAATCTAAATGGAAAACCTCTGTAAATTAAAGTTTGCGCATTTAATGAGAATAACACAGTCTTATCAAAATTTAATTTATAACCAGAAAAGCTACTAAATTGAGCAAGTAATGATATTACTGAAGGAAGGGATTCTCTGGATTAGAAATATATAATAACATGTCATCTGCATATAATGATACCTTGTGTGTTTCATTGCCCCACATAATGCCAAATATATTTGGTGAGTCTCGAAAAGCAATTGCCAGGGTTCTAAAGCAATGTCAAATATTAAAGGACTTAAAGGGCAGCCCTGTCTAGTACCACGAAAAAGCCTAAAAAAGGGAGATCTCTGACTATTTGTAACTACAGAGGCCAAAGGAGTATGATATATCAATTTAATCCAAGATATAAACTTTGGACTAAAATTAAATTTCTCAAGTGTATAAAACAAATATTTCCATTCAATTCTGTCAAATGCCTTCTCAGCATCCAATGAAATAATACATTCTGGAATCTTAGGTGAGGAAGTATATATAATATTCAATAATCTCCTGACATTAAAGCATGAGTAACAATTTTATAAATAAATCCTGTCTGATCTTCTGAAACAATTTTGGACAAATGTTTCCCAATCTAATTGCTGTTATTTTAGAGACAATTGTAACATCAACTTTTAACGAAAGTATTGGTCTGTATGAAGCACATGCAGTAGGGTCTTTATCTTTTTTTAAGAATTAAGGAAATGGATGCTTCATAAAAGGATTGTGGTAGTTTACCTATCAATAAGGCATCTTTAAAAGTTCTACCTAACCAAGGAGAGAGTAAATCAGAAAAAAGTTTAAAAGTTCTACTGTAAATCCATCCATGCCAGGGGCTTTACCAGAGTTCATTAAAGAAATTGCTTTCTGTATTTCTTCCTCCATAATTGGTGTATCTAATAGTAAACATTCATCAGAAGAAAGTTTTGAGATATTCAATTTCCCTACGAATTCCTGCATTGTAGGAGTATCGTCAGGGAATTCTGATTGATATTAAGAGGTATAGAATTCTTGAAAGAATTTTTTAATCTCATCATGGTCAACTGTAAAGTTGCCATCCTGTTTACAAACTGTAATAAGCTGGTATTTAACTGAAATAGTTTTCAATTGGTTGGCCAGTAGTTTCCCTGATTTATCATCATGCACTTAAAATTGAGAATTAGTTTTAAGTAACTGGTTTTCAATGGGAAATGTTAATAACAAACTATGCTGCATCTGCAGTTCAACTCTCTTTGTATAAAGCTCCAAATTAGGAGTAACTAAATACTCTTTATTAATTTCTTTAATCTTATCAACCAATATAGACATTTCATTATTAGTTCGCCTCTTTAATCCAGCAGAGTATGAAATAATTTGTCTACAGAGTATATGCTTTAAAAGTTTCCCATAATATCCCACTGGAGATTCCTTCAGTAGAGTTAGCTGAAAAGAAAAAAAGCAATCTGTTCTTTAATGAAACTAACAAACTTTAAGTCTTGAAGTAAGATCGAGTTCAACTGCCATTGTCTAGTTCTGAAACTTACATCAGCTAATTTAATTGATAATTTCAGAGGTGCATGATCAGAGATAGTAATTGCATCATAATCACAAGCAATGACCAATGGTACTAATCGGGAGTCAATAAAAAAGTAATCGATTCTAGAATAATTGTGATATATATGAGAGAAAAAAGAAAACTCTTTATCATTAGGGTGTAGAAGCTGCCAAATGTGTGATATTTCAGAGTCCAGTAAAAAAGAATTAATAAGAATGCAGATTTATTTGGTAGGGTTTGTTTAACTGAAGACCTAACTATTTAAGCATTCAAACAGCAATTAAAGTCTCCACCCATTAACAACTTATATTTGTTTAAGTTAGGGAGTAATGCAAATAATTCCTTTAAAAAATCAGGATAATCAACATTTGGAGCATAAATATTAATCATAACAACTTTTTGATTATAGAGAAACCGGTGATCAACAAAAATATATCAGTTGGGTCTGAAATTGTCTCATAATGAACAAAGAATCAATAAATATAGAAACACCTTTCACTTTTGCGGATGAGTTAGAATGAAACTGCATACCCCTCCAAAATTTATAAAAATGTTGATTGTCCTCCTTCCTCACGAGTCTCCTGTGCAAAAATAATTTGAGCTTTCAGTCTACTAAATATTTTAATTTTTTTCCGCTTAATCGGATGGTTCAAATCATTAGTACTCCATGAAACAAAATTAATAATCTTATCCATTTTCAATAAGTAAATTATATAATGTATAAAGGGTTAATCCTACTGTAGGGAAATCATGTTCCCAAAAAAAGGAAAACAAGTCAAGAAAGGAACCGGAAGTCATGACAGTTAGACATATTTGTAGTTTCAATCCAGCCCAGAAAAAACAGAAAGAAAAAAGAAATCACCCCTCCCCCACCCCACAGAACCCAGAAACTAAGTAGAAGAAGATTAGTAAGAAAACTACCCCAGATTGTATCCCCGTCTGTCTACGAAATTCCAAAATTTAAAAGAAAGGTATTCATATCACTCGCAGTTTGAGCA
Source organism: Hypanus sabinus (assembly GCF_030144855.1). Classification (NCBI taxonomy): domain Eukaryota; kingdom Metazoa; phylum Chordata; class Chondrichthyes; order Myliobatiformes; family Dasyatidae; genus Hypanus; species Hypanus sabinus. Next base: position 13,675,550 of record NC_082718.1, on the reverse strand, counting down.
CCCATCATTTTACTAGGCGTTTTTTTTTAGTTACAAAAAGCCAGTTTCAAAAAAAAGGAAAATGTGTTACTCCATTATTTATGTTTTACAAATTCGAAAATGTGCAATCAGTCCATTAGAACTCAAATCATAGTTATTTTAAATAGTCACAAGGGGGAAAAATCAATAAAGAGCGGCTTTATCATAAAGATATAACAAGCACTCATAATTCAAACCCGAATTATCTTTTACTAAAGCTAAGAGAAAAAAAATTCAAACGGTGAAAGTCCAGATTTACAATATTTTTAAAACTTAAACCGAATGTATCTTAAAACATAATAATAAACAAAGTTAATCCTTAATCTGTAGAGAACTGCCATGTTTTAAATTTACACCAGTCTCAAATAGAAAGAATTCTTTCAAATAGACAAAACAAAGTAAAAACTAAGTGCGCAACAAACGATCAGCCATTTTAAGCTTTTTAAAAATTATTTCAGAAAGCTATTTTTAAAGACAAAAAATTATTATCTTAAAATATGGCAAATACTTATAATTTGAAACAGAAAACACATTTTACCAGAACATAAGTAAAAAAAACATGCAAGATCTACAAACGTACCATTAAACTGTAGACTGTAGCAAATTACTATTTTAGTTTAAACTATCGAAAGCAGTTTTTATTCATCAAAACCATTAGACTGTTACAGACTGTTGACTTTATTCACTAGGCAGATAAAATCTATCAATAAACTATGGAAAATTGTCAATTTCTATCGAGGACAATATTAAGTCCACATAACCGTTAAACTATATCGAAACTATCAATCTTGCATTTAGATGGTCGAAAAACTTTTGAGCCTTTTCAACTGAAGTAAACCTTTTGAGGGATCCATCAGATAGGATTATTTTGAGGCGAGTGGGGTATAATAACGCAGGTCTGAATTTAGCATGATACATATCACTCATCACCGAATTAAACGTCGCTCTCTGACGCATTACTTCTGGACTATAATCTTCTGCCATTCGAAATCTGTGGTTTCCATATTCCATGACCTTTTTCTGTTGGGCAAGTTGAATTAACTGTTCCTTAATATGTAGATAATGAAATTGTAAAATGGCATGCCTTGATTTGGAACCTGATGCCCACTTCAATCTTCGGACCCTGTGTGCGCCATCCAGAATCCATGACTTTGGAAACATTTCCTAGCCAAATACCTTCCTTAAAAATTGAGAGAAAAATTCAGTGGGTTCTTCTCCTTTTTCAATATCTTCAGATAGGCCGATAATTCTGATATGTTGTCTGCGACTTTGACCTTCCAGATGAAACATCTTAATTTTCTGTTGCTCCGTTTGAATAGCCGAATACAGTTTCCTTTCCAGCGTCTCGACTCTGCCTCCCATCTTCTTGTTGACTTCCTCAAGTTCAGAGACATGTCCCTGTAACTCCTTGGTCTCCCGTTTAAAAGTTTCCATTGCATTATTAATCATCTTTCATGTCAAATCCACAGCATCGATTTTTTCTTCCAATTTCAAATCTCTCTGCTCGAATTTTTGTTCAATAATTTCGAAATTTCCCTTTCCAGTTTCAGATTCTTTTGGTCAATTTTTTCATCCAGTAATTTCGATATTGCACCCAGGGTAAGTCACCCTCTCCACTGCTTTCAACTAGTTTCTTTTGTCCCCTGGTATTCATTTTCTCTAAATAAGGATCAGATTTTAAGCATATATAAGAAAAGATTATATGCTTTAGTATAAATAAGTAATAGAAGAGTGGTAAAAGATTGAAAAGTTTAGGAGCAAGCTTCAACTCAACTCATTCCATCAGTCACCACCTACAGACTCCCTCTCTGCTTGAGTAATTCTAATTAACCAAGATGCTGCCAGTGAATCTGGGCAATATTCTGTGGGATACTTATAATACTTCTAAATATACCTCTTTTGAATTACTCTCACTGCAATATGCTGCATGTAAATTTTCTTTAAGCAATTTACTTTTGAATCAACTTATTGATCTGCAGATTTCACTATTTTCTGAAGGATTCAGTAGATCAGTCAGGTCCAACATCTTTAAACAGACCAAGGTTCATCACCATGGCTGAAGGCGAGGCAAGAGAGGGGCGCTCTTAGCCAGGCTGAAACACAGAGGGAAGTGTTCCCCCCCCCCCCCCAGCATTTTGTTAGTAAATGGCAGTCACTGTGGAACAGAATTGAGGACCTGAGTTAAGGTTTGGTCTATCGCAGGAATATGAGAGGTGGTTGTGTTCTATGCATACCATCAATGGCCAACTATAATCAAGTGTTTGAGATACTTTATGATGCCATCTCCATACAAGAAAGAGACCAACATGATGCATTTCACATCACAGTCAGATGTTAAACCTGTCTTCTCTGAAGAAGACCTTTCCCAATTACCATCAGTATCTGTAGTGCCAGGGGTCCAAACATTGCTATACTATGGTCAGGTTGCATTTTGGTAAATCTGGTCACTTCGCTTTCCTTACCCTACTGTATACTGGCAGAGGCTGAGGAGCAAAGCTCCAGGGATTAGGTCAACTAACAGGTAGTGGAGTTCAACAGTGTATTGTGTCACGTACCCCATGACCGGGTTACAGAACCAGCAGAAATGGAAAATACATTGGAGTCTGGTATTACTATAAACTAATAGTGTTTATTAGTAACTAAGCAATACAGTAATATAAATGTCAGGATCTACTGACCTAGGACAGCCTGACATCCATGGATGTTCTTTGACACCCATCCACATCAGAGACCAACATTCCTGATGTCCTCCACCATCTGTCCACATCACTGGCCTTCAAGCGCAGAGCACAGAGAAATTCAAACCCATAAATGTTCAGAGAAGGAAGTGGTTTGGATCTTTCAGCAGTTCCCTGTTAGTCCTCTTGTCTCCTTCCTCTCTTTCTCATGGAGAAAGTCTCCCACTGGAATTATCACCATCTTACAGTGTACAACATGCCCTAATACCAGGGAACGAACAAGATATTGGGTATATTTAAAACAGAGATGATCAGTTCTTGGCCAATAAGAGTGCTAAGTTACAGGAAGAAGGCAGGAGGAAGAAGTTGAGGGGGATAATAAATCAGACATGATGGAATAGTGGAGCAAAATTAATGGGTCAAATGGCCTATTCTGTTCCTTTGTCTTATGATCTTTTGGTCTTTTATCTCATTTTCACAGGTACAAGTAAACATCTTTAACAGAGCAACGTTTTGAATGGGAAACAAACAGTAAAATCAGATGAAAAGCAACTTCTGATTTAAAAGGATTATTGCAGCTGACCCTACAGTTACACTGGAAATACAGCCATGATTGATTTACATAACATTTTCCTGTGCAATGGTGATAACACTTTGTTCCTTCTCTGGACACAATCTTATCAGTTAGATTATTATTTGTATACTGTTGCTGTATTTGGTTATTTCCCGTTATTCCTCTGCTCCTGATGATTAACTATTCTCCTGCCTCAAAGTTTGACGAGATTGTAAAAGAGAAAAGAAGCACTAAGAGGGAATGGAATGTACTCTGGGAGGGGGCTTCAATGTTCATTACCAACAACAGACCAGAAACACCAGCGATGACTGAGCTGAGGCCGAAAGGAAACAGCCGCCAGTGGTGTCCATCACAGGTGGTGACAACTCCAACATAGGGAGAACTCTGTGTGACTTTGTCCTCACCACCCTACCGAATGGCAGATACGTGCATCCATGGCAGTGTTAGCAGGAGTGGCCACCACCCAGTTCTTGTAGAGGCAAAGTCCTGTCTTCACACAAAGGACAACCCCTGCTGTGTTACTGGGGCACAGTTCTGCTCGGGAGGATGACTGAGTACAGATCAACACTGTGCATCCATGGGACCCAGTGGATGATGAGAAACAGAAGTGTAGTCTATCACCACAGGTTTCCCCACAGCCTGGCATCTCCCTCACTCGGCCATTTCAGTTAAGTTGAGTGAAACCTGCATCAAGGAGGAATCTCAAGGGCAGTATCATGTCACAGTGTTTCTGTCATGGTCCAGATTGGGTTCCCTTTAAATTTACCTTGTTTGTATTAGGATCCAGACCATTGACTCCTTGTTTCCCTTTAATTCCCTGTTTTCTTGTGTCCCTTGGGCTTGGTGATTAAAGGCAATTTACTCTCAACCAAACTGACAGTTTATAAGTCTCCGGCTTCAGCTGTTCAGCACAAGAGCGTTATGGAGTGTTAATGAAGTCACCGAAGCTAGTGCAAGCCAAAGTCATCTAGCCAGAGCCAACCAAGTTTCTTGCTGGAGCAAGCCAAGTCTCCTCCCGAAGCAAGTACCAGCAAGCCTCCTTTCCTTGCTAGAGCAAGTCCAGCAAGGTTAATCCGCCAGGGTGAGTCAAGAGCTCACGGATGCTTGGAGCAAGCTTGTGCCCAGTTATAGTACCGTCTATCAGTGTGTGGTCTCTGTATCCATTTCCTGTGTTTAAAATTTGTCCTGGCCCTGTACCCTAGAAGGGTCCTGAACCCGTGTCAAGAAGAGTCCTGAGTCCGTGTCTAAGGAGGATTCCCGGCTCAGTGTTTTATGTCCTGTGTCTGAGTCTGTCCCGTGAATAAGAAGAGTCCCAACTCTGTCCTGTGTCGAAGGAGGATTCCCAGCTCAGTGTTCTATGTCCTGTGTTTGAGTATCAAGTCCGTGCTCAGAGCTTCAAGTATCAAGTCCTGGCTCCAAGGTTCAAGTATAAAGTCCTGGCTTCAGGGTTCAAGTATCATGTCCATATTCTGAGGTTTAATTATCAAGTCCAAGCTTCAAGGTCTGTGTTCTGAGTCCTGGCTCCGATCCCCAAGCTCCAAGTCCTAGCCCAGACTCTGAGTCCTGGCCTAGTCCAGGGCCTGAGTCCTTGTCCATTATGCCTATTCCCAGTTCCACTTTGCTCTCCTTGATTTCTCTCTGTTCTATCCTTGTGTCATGGCTCTCCTTGTAACTAGTTAACCTTACAAAACATGTTTGTGTCCTGCATTTGGGTCCTCCCACAGCACCGTTGCCCCCACATTGTGACAGATTCTGAATGTATACCACAGATTGACCGAATGGAGACTGTGGAACAAATTGCAAACAGTTCCATAGAATAAAGTTAAGAAGTGAAATCTTCCTCAAGTCAAGTAGTGAATGCAACCCCAAACGGACCAGTTTCCCTGAGTAGATCAAAGAGACTCAGTAAATGGCCTAGACAGAGTAGATGCGGAAAGGATGTTTCCCATGGTGAGAGAGTCTGGGACAAGAGGGCACAGCCTCAGGATAGAGGGGCACCCTTTCTAAACAAAGATGCCGAAAAATCTCGTTACTCAAGTGTGGTGAATTTGTGGAATTTGTTGCCACGTACAGCTGAGGAGGCCAGGTCGTTTTGTTTATTTAAAGCAGAGATTGATAGGTTCTTCATTACACATGGCATCAAATCTGGGGAGAAGGCCGGGAAATGGGGTTGAGGAGGAGATGGGGGAAAAAGGATCAGCTATGATTGAATGGCGGAGCGGACTCGATGGGCCAGATGGCCTAATTCTGCTCCTTTGTCTTATGGTAAATCCATGCGCAGCTGAAATCTCTGAATGATAGGAACACATGAAGCAAAACTACTTTTCAATTAGTGTAAAGCAACACAGAAAATGTAAACACATGTCATCTACATGCTGCTTTGCTCACATGTACAGTGTGGGAGGTTGAGTCAGCAGAACATGTGGAACCCCTGATACCTCCTTGTGATTCAGTCTAGGCTCTGCATTGACCCAATATTAAAACCATCAGACCTTAAGACATAGGAGCAGAACTAGTCCATTCAGCCTATTTAACATGTTCCCTCATTCCATCATTTCTGATTTATTATCCCTCTCAACTACTTTCTCCTGCTTCTCCCTATAACCTTTAATGCCTTTACTAATAGAACAGATGGTAAAAAGGTAAAGATAGCGTGCAGTCAGACTGTCAGGAAGGACAGTGATGGGGCAGGCTGAGTACCAAATCCATAGGGATGCAGAATCAGAAGGGACAGCAAATCCGGTACTCACAGTGTTGTATCTAAATGTGTGTACTATAGAAAATAAGGTGGATGATCTTGTTGCAATATTACAGATTGACAGGTATGGTTTTGTGGCCCTCAGTGAATTGTGGCTGAAGGATGGTTGTAGTTGGGTGCTTAATATTCAAGGTTACATGTTATATCAGGGGGATAGGAAGGTAGGCAGAGGGGATGGTGGTGGCTTTACTGGTAAAGGATGGCATCAAATCAATAAAAAAATGAGACATAGGACAGGAAGATGTTGAATTCTTGTGGGTTGAGTTAAGAAACTGCAAGGGTAAAAGGATGTTGATGTTGATGGCAGTTATATACAGGCCTCCCAACAGTGGAAATAGAAAAGGCGAGTCAAAAGGGCAATGTTATAGCAGTCGTGGGAGATTTTAACATGCAGTTCAACCAGGAAAATCAGATTGGTAATGGATCTCAAGAGAGTGAGTTTGTTGAATGCCTAAGAGATAGAGCAGTTTGTCATTGAGCCTACTGGGGGATCAGCTATACTGGATTGGGTGTGATGTAATGAACCAGAGGTGATTAGGGAGCTTAAGGTAAAAGAACACTTAGAACCACAATATGATTAAGCTCAACTTGAAATTTGATAGGGAGAAAGTAAAGTCTGATGTAGCAGTATTTCAGTGGAGTAAGGGAAATTACAGCAGTATGAGAGAGGAGTTGGCCAAAATAAATTGGAAGGAGATGCTGGCAGGGATGTCAGTAGAGCAGCAATGGTATGCATTTCTGGGAAAAATGAGGAAGGTGCAGGACACTGGTAATCCAAAAATGAAGTAATACTCAAAGAGTAAAATCGTACAACCATGGCTGACAACAGTAGTCAAAACTATTGTAAAAGCAACAGAAAGGGCACACAGTAAAGCAAAAATTAATGGGAATATAGAGGATTGGGAAGTTTTTTAAAACTTACAGAGAGCAACTAAAAAATCATTCGAAGGGAAACAATGAAATATGGAAGCAAGCTAGCAAATATCAAAGTGGATAGTAAAAGTTTTTTCAAGTATGTTGAAAATAAAAGTGAAATGAGAGTGGATATAGGAAAGCTACAAAATGAGGCAGGAGAAATAATAACGGGGGACAAGGAGATGGCTGATGAACTAAATGAGTATTTTGCATCAGTTTTCACTGTGGAAGACATGGGCAGTATGTCTGATGTTGTAGTGTGTGAAGGAAGAGAAGTGGGTGCAGTTACTATTACAAGAGAGAAGGTCCTCAAATAGCAATTATGTACCTAAAGTTACATAATTCACCCAGACCAGGTGAACTGCATTCTAGGGTGCTAAAAGATGTAGCATTAGAGATTGTGGTAACATTAGAAATGATCTTTCAAAAATCATTGGAATCTGGCATGGTGCCAGAGGACTGGAAAATTGCAAATGTTACTCCACTCTTTAGGAAAGGAAGAAGGCAGCAGGAAGGAAATTCTAGACCAGTTAGCCTGACCACAGTGATTGGGAAGATGTTGGAGTCAATTGATGAGGATGAGATGATGGAGTACCCTGGTGACGCAGGACAAAGTGACAAGGTTGTTCAAAGTCAGCATGGTTACCTTCAGGGAAAATCCTGCCTGATGAACCTGTTGGAATTTTTTGAGGAGATTACAGGTAGGATAGATAAAGGAGATGCAGTGGATATTGTATATTTGGACCTTCAGTAGCCTTTGACAAGGTGCCACACATGAGGCTGCGTACCAAGTTAAGAGCCCATGATATTATGGGAGAATTACTAACATTGTTAGAGCATTGGCTGATTGATAAGAGGCAAGAAGTAGGAATGAAAGGATCCTTTTCTAGTTGGCTACCAGTGACTAGTTGTGTTCTGGAGGGGTTGGTGTTGGGACCACTTCTTTTTCTGCTATAGATAAATGATATAGATGATGGAATAGATGGCTTAGTTGCCAAATTTTCAGATGATACGAAGATTGGTGGAGGGACAGGTAGTGTTGAGGAAACAGGTAGGATGCAGAAGGACTTAGACAAATTTGGAGAACGGGCAAGAAAGTGGCAAATGAAATACAACGTTGGAGAATGCAAGGTCATGTACTGTAGTAGTAGAAATAAATGTGTGGATTATTTTCAAAGCAAGGAGAAATCCAGGAATCTGAGATATAGAGTCCTTGTGCAGAGCACCCCGAAGGTTAACTTGAGGGTTGAGTAGGTGGTGAGGGAGGCAAATGTCATGTTAGCATTCATTTCAAGAATACAAGATCAAGAATGTGATGCTGAAGCTTTATAAGGCACTGGTGAGGCCTCACCTCGAGTATTCTGAACAGTATTGTTCCCCTCCTCCAAAAAAGATGTGCTGGCTTTGGAGCGGGTCCAGAGGAGGTTCACAAGGATGATTCCAGGAATGAAAGGGTTACCATACAAGGAATGTTTGATGGCTCTGGGTCTGTACTCGCTGGAATTCAGAAGGATGAGGGGGAATCTCATTGAATCCTTTCGAATATTGAAAGGCCTAATCTGAGTAGATGTAGAAAGGATGTTTCCCATGGTGGGAGAGTCTATGACAAGAGGGCACAGCCTCAGGATAGAGAGGCACCCCTTCAGAACAGAGATGCCAAGAAATCTTTTTAGCCAAAGGGTGGTGAATTTGTGGAATTTGTTGCCACATGCAGCTGTGGCGGTCAGGTTGTTGGGTGTATTTAAGGCAGAAATTGATAGTTTCTTGATTGGACATGGCAGCAAAGGTTACGGGGAGAAGGCCAGAAACTGGGTTGAGGAGGAGAAAAAAGGGATCAGCCATGATTGAATGGCAGAGCAGACTCGATGGGCTAGGTGCTCTGATTCTGCTCTTATGTCTTCTGATCTACGGCCTACTTAAGAACCTATTCTATCCACTTTAAATATAAACTCAATGACTCGGCCTGCACAGCTATCAGTGGCAATGTATTCCATAAATTCATCACCCTAAAACTAAACAAATTTTTCCTCATTTATGTTCTTCAGGGATGTCCTTCTATTGTGTCCTCATTCTGGACTCTCCCACTATTAGAAGCATCCTCACCACAGTCACGGGTAACCTTAGTTTGGAATGGGGTCCGGAATTGACCCTATGAACTGTCCTGCTATTAAGAGAGAGAGATGGAGGCATCCAGCGCAATAAGAGAGAGACAGACAGAAACTGCTTGAAAGATTGATGTTATGGTTTCTCTGAAAGTTGTTTACCTTTCCGCAAAGACACTTGGCTGCTTGTTAAAGTTCCTGCAGAGAGAGGAGGGACTGGTGTCCACCATGTGGAGATAAAAACCAGGTCTGCTGTTACACAGGGAGACTCACCACGAGACACGCAGTTTCGGACACTGAACGAGCTTTGTTGCACCCACAAGAAGGTGGGATTTTTGGAGGATCGATTCAGGGCAATCGATCAGTGGCTCACAGTGTGAAAAGGTGCCACCGGTGGGGAATTATTTGTGTGTCCATCTTTGCCTGAGTGATAATTCCATCACTGAAGAATGGTCGTACGTGGTATGGTCATAGTCAATGACCACAACAGGATTTCGGAAGACAACGGGAAGATCGATGGCATCAGCTCACCTCTCTCTCTCTCTCTCTGTATATATATTTCATCGCTAACCTGTTTGATATATTTGCATTTATAGTACTGTATTGCGTAGTTTACTAATAAACACTATTAGTTTATAGCAATACCGGACTCCAATGTATTTTCCATTTCTGCTGGTTCTTTAAACCTGGTCACGGGGTACGTGATACCACAGCTACTGTAGTTAGGCCTTTAATATTAAGTAAGATTCAAGGAGAATCCCCCCTCATAATTCTAAACCTGTGACCTGTGCTGATGAGAGTTTAGAAGTAGGAGGTGGGAATCTAATTGAATCCTACTGAATATTAAAGGCCTGCATAGAGTGGTTGTGGTGAGGATGCTTCTGATAGTGGGAGACTCAAGAACGAGGGCACAATAGAAGGACATCCCTTTAAAACAGAAATGAGGTAAAATTTGTTTAGTTTTTGAGTGATGAATTTATGGAATTCATTGCTACTGATAGCTGTGCAGACCAGTCATTAGGGTATATTTAAAGGGGCGGATGATAGGTCCTTAACTAGACCATAGACTCCTCATCTCTGTTCTAAAACATGTCCTATTCTGAGAATGTGTCCTTTCATTCTAGTCTCTCCCACTGTTAGGAGCATCCTCACCAATTCCACTCTATGTAGGACTTCTAACATACTGTAGGATTCAAGGAGATTCCTCCACCCCACCTCCTACTTCTAAACTCTCGTCAGCACAGGCCCAGAGCCATCAAATGCTGCTCACATATTAATCTTCATTTCCAGGATCTTTCTCACAAGGCTCCTCGGTGAGGGAACGTGTGTGGAGAAATTGGGAAAGATACAGTGCTCCGGGTTTGCGGATTCCTGCATCAATCCCGCTGCTTTGCAATACTCACCAGGAGAATATGTGGAGCTCATTGTGTGGTTCCTGTTGCTGAACCAGTCCGATCAAACACAGAAACTGGGGGAAGAGCAGCAACTCATAGACCTGGATATTGTGGGTCACAGAAATGGAGTTCGGATCTCTACCCCAGTAACATGGTCATCACAATATTCTCTCTGATAATATTCATTGATCCCGGTATTATAAATTCCCCACAGTCTGGCCAATAAGTTATGAAGCATTTCTCAGTGATCAGTTACACCTCAAGATGTCCTGTCTGACAAAGAGCTCACAAAGTGTTGCCCTGGTTTCCAATCCACTCCAGGGGATTCTGTAATAATCCTTTTAATTAATGAGTTGCGTTTCATCTCATTTTGCTGTATGTATCCGTTGAACCTCTCAGCAAATGTTTTGCATAGATATTGGTCTGGCTAATGAAGTCAAATTTCCACGTTGCCAATGTCTCCACAGTCTGGGGTCTATACATGTATGTGTATATATATCAGGCACACATCTTTGGATACCTCAGTGAGAGAGAGAGGAGGGACAGCAGCAGAATCCCTTGGAAACCTTCACTCTGATTTTGAACGTTTCGTGCTTCGATCCGGAGGAATGGAACTCCACTGTGGAGATGATGCTGTTGCTGTTTCTGTTGCTAAGCACAGTAGTCAACAGTGACGGTGAAGGTAAGCTTGGTTGATGCTTCTAGTGTTTTCAGATATAAATAAGTAATCAGAATAAGTGTACTGCTGTGGGATAGATGAAAGAATCTGGGAATTTGTGAATGGCAGCAGCATGGAATGTCTTTTGTCTGACACTCTGTCTCAGAGTTATTAAATTGGACTGTGAGATAGAGGCTTCCTTTCTAAGACATGGAGCCAAAGCTGCTCACAACGCTCGAAGAGAAATTTGAATAATGCATATGAAGCCCAAAAATTACATCCTTGGTTTTTATTCTAGTCGTCTCAGAATGAATGTTATCATTCGATTTGGCTTTCTTACCATAGTCTCAGCCTGTAAGTTATTGCTTAGGGAATCCTGCATGAGGACTCCCAAGTCCCCTTGCACCTCTGACTTCTGACTTTTCTCCCCATTTAGAAAATCGTCTTTGCCCTTATTCTTTCTCCCAAAGTGCATGAGCATACACCGTGACGACACTCTATTCCATCTACAGCTTCCTTACCCATCTCCAAATGTGTCTAAGTCTTTCTGTAGACACCCTGATTGCTCAACACTCCCTGCTCCTTCTATCCTCATATCATCCACCAACTTGGCCACAAAGCCTCCAGTCTCTCTACAGTCTATCCTCTCTCTGACCACTCTGACTCCCCTGCACCCTCCCACACTGGGGGTCATTTACTGCAGCCAGTGAGCCAGTCAACCAGGGATTACAGGGTGAGGTAAGGTAAAGAACAGGGGGAATGTAAGGAGCCACAGGAAGGAGGTGTGCCCACAAGGCTCTTTCAGCTCAGTAACTTCTACAAAATTGCACCTTTGTGAAGAAGGGTTGAGGAGAGAGATGCAGCCTGTGTCACCCAGCTCCAAGCACCTCTCCACAGTATGACACCCTCACACACAGACCCACGCACAATTGTCACCAGCCCTGAGGCTGCCTTTACACTGCATGTCTCAGATCTCCACACATCTTCCCTGGACACACAAGCTCAGCTCCCTCAATAAAACCAAGCCAGTATCTTGAGCTGTGTTGCCTCCTGTGCCACCCACAAACTGACTGATCTCCCTCTTTGCCCTCTCTCTGCATCACCTCTGAGCTCCAGCAGTTTTTGATTCTATTTTTGATTTCCTGCATCTGCAGTGTTTTGCTTTATAATCTGACATGTCACTCTCTGTTGGATCCCAAGGATTTCATTATCCTGAATGTAATGTCAAGTGGACTTTGGACAATGTTTCTGAAGATCCAGTTGGAATGCGGTAAACAGCAAAGCACATGGACACTGCCTGTTCATTCGCTAGTCAAACAGAACCTTCCTTTCACATCTCTGTGTGAATGACTTCAATTAACTGCACCGCTCTAAATGACAAGTTGAGCTGTCACTCAGATTATTTCCCAACATCTTGTCCATTCCGTGTCAGGCCAATCAGCCTGCATTTTCTCCATCTGTCCCTTTCTTCCTTTTACAAGAGATGGACGGGTGGAGATCTTATTAGGTCTGTATTAAACACTAGAAACGCCACAGCTACAGCTGGTGCTCCTTCTTCCCCTCGAACCCTGACCTTCCGTGTGTCCATCAAGGTCTGGTGTGTAACAGCAAAATCTGTAACTGTTTGGTACTTTGGTTATTGTAGTTGGTTTAAATTCTAATTCTCTTTGACTGAAAGGGACAAACAATTCCTTGGTTCTAAAGAGGACTCAGCGGGACCTTGAAAACTATAGACTATTCAGAGGACCCTGTGATGAAAACTGGTTTTACTTTCCTCCTTTAAACTCCTGTTACCGGTTTTTCAGTGACAAGAAGACATGGGAGGCAGCTGAGGTAAGTCCCTGGATTAAGTGATTTCTTTGGAAGTCCTGTGGAATATTGGTCTCTGCTGGTTCATTCCCATGAACTCACAGCACAGCCACTAGCTGAGTTGTCTGTGATGAGTCCCTGAGTTCCAGGGTATGTTTCACTGCAGCCGTGGACTCAGGTTTCTATCAGTTGGTCAATGGGTGAAATATTTGTATTTTAGGTGAAACACCACAACCAGGAATTAATACAGTTTTACAATGAAAAGTTCAAAGAACAAGAACTTTATTTCATGTAACAAGGTTGTTGAATTTCCAAAATCAGGCTGGATAATTTACAGAAGGATGTCTAGGAAAATGAACAATGACAATTCTCAGCAACAGAAAAATTATTTCTTTTTTTTAAAGAATTTCTGCAAACAGCTCCCACATTCTGGACATCTGCCATCTGTGTTCTCAAACATCCATAACAACTTCATTTCTGACGTGGTCAGTGCTGTGGATGAAAGCAAGCCATGGACATGGATTGGCCTGAATGACAGATCACAGGTAAAGTTAATGATGACGTGTTCCATTGCCACCACAGACAGAATTACACCCGACATCGTGCAGAGTAACAGGTGTGTAGCAGCGTAGTGGTTAACTGACTGGGTGTATCCTAATGATCCAGGGACATGAGTTTGATTCCCATCCCAGAAGCTGGGGAAGTAAATAAAATGCAATAAATCTGGAGTAATGCATTACTATGAGAAATGGTGACAATGGAACTACCAGACTGTTGTAAAAACTGATCTGGTTCACTGTTGTTCTTCAGGGTGAGGAATCTGCCATCGTTCCCCAGTCTGGCCTCACTGTGACTCCAGAGATTCATCAATGTGTGACTCTTACCTGCCCTCTGAAATGGTCAGAGGATGATCAGGGAAGGACAATAAATGCTGCTGTGGCCAGAGTCACCACATCCTGTCAAGAAATAAACCTCACATGTTTATGTCCTGTTCATCTCCACATTAGATATTTCTCTCTCTCTCTCTCTCTCTCTCTCTCTCTCTCTCTCTCTCTCTCTCTCTCTCTCTCTCTCATCTGACAGTGTGACTTTTATTTCTCCCTCATGAGTATCTCTGTTTTTCCTTCAATAATCCCCATGAGTCACATCTTAAACACTCTGAAGAAAAGGCTTTCTCGCCAGGTATTTGCTAGATTGATCAGTAACTCTGGAGAAAAGGGTTTCTAGCCAGGTATCTGCTGGATGATCAGACTCTCTTAAATTTAGAGTCCCTGCATTTCTCTACACCAACTCAAGTGAATCTCCATAATTCAAAGGAACCCAAAGACACAACCATCTGGTTCTAACATCCTAATATTAATTGTAGTTGTGGCTCTGTAGTTACTCCAACGAGTGATTCTGAGAGTCACTGTTCTGTATGTTGGTAAATCATTTTAAAGCTAGGAGAAAGAAGGGGGCATGAGAAGGCCTTGGCAAGTAGGGTAAAGAAAAATCCCTAAGCATTCTTCAATTATTTGAAGAACAAAAGGTTGACAGGAGTAAAGATAGGACCGATTAGAGATATAGATGGAAAGGTGTGCCTGGCGGCTAAGGAAGTGAGTGAGGTCCTCAATGAATACTTCTCTTCCGTATTCACCAATGAGAGGGAACTTGATGACTGTGAGGACAATATGAGTGAGGTTGATGTTCTGGAGCATGTTGATATTAAGGGAGAGGAGGTGCTTGAGTTGTTAAAATACATTAGGACGGATAAGTCCCCGGGGCCTGATGGAAGATTCCCCAGGCTGCTCCATGAGGCGAGGGAAGAGATTGCTGAGCCTCTGGCTAGGATCTTTAAGTCCTCGTCCATTGGAACTGTACCGGAGGATTGGAGGGAGGTGAATGCTGTCCCCTTATTCAAAAGAGGTAGTAGGATAGTCTGAGTAATTATAGACCAGTGAGCCTTACGTCTGTGGTGGGAAAGCTGCTGAAAAAGATACTTACAGATAGAATCTATGGGCATTTAGAGAATCATGGTCTGATCAGGGACAGTCAGCATGGCTTTATGAAGGGCAGATTATGTCTAACAAGCCTGATAGAGTACTTTGAGGAGGTGGCTTCAGAAGTGGCTTGCCTGCAGAAGGCAGAGGGTCATGGTGAAGGGAGTACATTCAGATTGGAGGGTTGTGACTAGTGGTGTCCCACAAGGATCGGTTCTGGGACCCCTACTTTTTGTGATTTTTTATTAATGACCTGAATGTGGGAGTAGAAGGGTGGGTAGGCAAGTTTGCAGATGACACAAAGCTTGGTGATGTTGTGGATAGTGTTGAGGATTGTCGAAGATTGCAGAGAGACATTGATAGGATGCAGAAGTGGGCTGAGAAGTGGCAGATGGAGTTCAGCAGGACAAACTCCAAGGCAGAGTACAAAGTAAATGGCAGGATACTTGAGAGTATAGAGGAGCAGAGGGATCTGGCGGTATGAGTCCACAGATCCGTGAAAGTTGCCTCACAGCTAGATAGGATAGTTAAGAAATCTTATGGAGTGTGAGGGATAGAGTTTAAGAGTTGCAGGGTAATGATGCAGCTCTATAAAACTCTGGTTAGGCCACACTTGGAGTACTGTGTCCTCACTATAGGAACGATGTGGAAGCATTGAAAATGGTACAGAAGAGATTTACCAGGAAGCTGCCTGGTTTAGAGAGTATGGATTATGATCAGAGATTAAGGGAGCTAGGGCTTTACTCTCTGGAGAGAAGGAGAATGAGAAGAGACATTATAGAGGTATACAAGATATTAAGAGGAATAGATAGAGTGGACAGTCAGTGCCTCTTCCCCAGAGCACCACTGCTCAATACAAGAGGACATGGCTTTAAGGTAAGGGGTGGGAGGTTCAAGGGGGATATTAGAGGAAGGTTTTTCACTCAGAGAGTGGTTAGTGCATGGATTGCACTGCCTGAGTCAGTGGTGGAGCCAGATACGCTAGTGAAATTTAAGAGACTATTAGACAGATACAGTATATGGAGTAATTTAAGGTGGAAGGTTATATGGAAGGCAGGGCTTAAGGATCGGGACAACATTGTGGGCTGAAGGGCCTGTACTATGCAGTATTGTTCTATGTTCTATGTGTTCCCAGGCAGGAGGCTAATGGAATCAGTGCCATATGCTCTGCATATGGAAATACAATATATAGACAGACAGTGCTGTTGTGCTGGGTACCCAGTGAGAACACAGATCTCCCCACTGATGTACCTGCCCTGTCACCTATCCTGTTGGTCTACTGTGATGGTATGATCTGAGATTAACACACCTCCCCCATTTCCATTCATTGACCTGATTCCCCGTGTTCAGGTTTTGGTTAATCCTTTCCTTTCCCTGTAGTAAATGCATTTTTGTTCCCAAGAAGACTTTGGTCAAGGCTGATGTGCAAAGTGATGTCCTCGTCCACTGAGAATGGAACTTGAGAATTCAGAGATTGTGGGTATATGAAATTGAAATAAATTGCATGAATTGCCTTACCCCAAAAGAATGACTAAGAATGCAAGGAATCCTTTAACATTAACTCACCATAATTCAATGAAAAATAACAAATGAAATTTGTAAAAATACTTAGCTGACTAAAGCTAAGAGTTTCCAGCCTCAGCCGGTTGGATCTTCCTGGCCTCCGTGTTTTGTGATGAGTTCACTGCTCCAATGCCTCTCCGTCCTTTATGTAACAGTGAAACGGAACAGTTCACAGTACAGGTCTGGTCTGGTCAGACCAGGATTACAGAGTTACAGGATTAGCAAACAATACTGCAAGGATTCAGGCTCCTCAGCACAACAGGTCCATGTCAACCATGGTGCCCACCCAGCTGGTCCCAATTTCCTCTAAGTTCCATCCATGCCTGTATCTGATCAAGTTCTTCTTAAAAGACACTATTGTACCTTCCTCAACTACCTCCTCTGGCAGCTAGTTCCTCATATCTCTACCTTTTGTGTGATTATATCATCTCTCAGTTCCCTGTTAACATACCATCTCCAATTTCCATTTGGTTTTGTTGTCTGTGTCCATTCATGTGCAGTCATTTTAAGTTCTTCTCTCATTTGTTCCTCTGGTGTTTTTAAGATCAATCTGTATATTTGTGCTCAATGACTCATTGTCCAAGTTGTTATTATTCCTTCTCCCTGACTTTTACTTTCAGATCCAGTTTTTTTTTTGTTCCAAGGATTCTGTTACTTCCATGAGATTTCCCCCACCCTGACAGTTAATTTAAAATCTCATTCACTGCCCCGTTTGACCCGACTGCTTGTATTCTGGTCTCTTTCTGACTTGGGTCCAGCTCTTCCCTGTACCATTAAGTGACAGGTTACTCAGCGTTCCCACAGAAATAATCACTGATTTCTATCCCACAGGAAGGGCCTTTCACATGGAGTGATGGAACTTCCTACACTTACAGATGCTGGGCTGGCCATCAGCCTGATAATCACCAAGGCAATGAAGACTGTGTGCACATTCTTTCTGGAAGTAAGTGTAACAGTGAGAGAAATGTTATTTCCATTTCAGACACAGTATTGAAGAGGCCTGTGGAATGAACCAGCCCCATGCTCAGCAGAACTGGACTCATTGCCTAGCATTTAGAGAATAAATGGGATGTAATGCAGGGGCAGGGGAACAGTCAGTGTATGAAGATGAAAAAAAAACAGACAATACTGGGAATCTGAGATAAAACCAGCAATTTCACAAAACACTCAACAGGTCAGACAACATTTATGAAAAAAGCAACAGAATTAATACTTCACAATGAAAACCCTGAGTCCTTTAGTCAGTTTCAACTCAGTGTGAGCTTGTCGGTGGAACAACATACAAGGGATGTAATATCACGTTTGTATCACCGCAGATAAAGAAACTCAAAGTAGAAAGTTCAAAGAAAATTTAATATCAAAGTACATATACTGTATGTCAAGATAAACTATCCTGAGATTCATTTGCTTGTGGGCATTCACAGTAAATACAAATAAGCCAAATAGCATCAATGAAAAACTACCCACAAAGATGGAGAAAAAAACAATGTGCAACAGACAATGAATTGTGTAAGTACAAAAGAAACAAAAAACCAAATAATAATGGGAGGTAAATAAGTAATAAATAATATTGGAACACGAGTTGTAGAGTCGTTGAAAGTGATTTTATGGGTTGTGGTATCAGTTCAGTGTTGGGGTGAGTGAAGTTATCCACTCTGGTTCAGGTTGAAGAGTTATAACTGTTCCTGATGATGTGAGACCCAAGGCTGGCTTTTTCCACTCCAGGCTGTGATGCAACCAGTTAATATACACTCTATTGTGCATCTATAGAAGTTTGTTAAAATTTTTGATGACGCACTGAATATTCAAAAACTTCTAAGAAAGTAGAGGTGCTGCCATGCCTTCTCTGTAAAAGTATTTGTCTGCTGGCCTGCAGGACACATTCTTTGAAAAGATAACTCCAAGGAGTATAAAGTTTTCCATCTCTGATCCCCTGATGAGGACTGGCTCAGGAGCCATCAGCTTCCTCCTCATAACATAAAGGAAAAATAAAACTTTCCACAGTGAAATTGAAACCAGATATATTATGCTCATCTTCCTCAATCCAGATATTCCTCATTCTTCTCACATTTGGAGGTCCATGAAATGGTGAGGGCTTAGTTTATCTCTATTGGGACAGGCTTGTTACTCAGTTCACAGGGAGATCCAGTCCAGGGTGAGCCCAGCCACTTCAGTCTGAAACAGTCCAAATCCCCAGTGTATATTGTGAGGTGTCAAGTTTCAGCAACACACACCCTGACTGCAGGTGAGCCACAACAACAACTGACTCCCTTTATTTACAAGGCAAATTCATTGATCAAGGTCGGGAAATAGCTATAACTCACAGACATTGATGCAAGAAGAAAAAACATTTAGATTAAACAGAAAAGAGAAATACTGGAAATCCTTAGAAGATGAGGCAGCATTTGACCTACTGAATACTTCCAGAATTATTTTCAGTATCTGCAACTTTATACTTGTGGACTAACAAGTCGACGTTTGATTCCTTTTCTCTGCTTCAAGGTTCTCCAGTTTGGAACGATTTTCCCTGTAATACGGAAGTTGGTTTTATTTGTGCCTACAAACTTCACTGTATTTAGAAGTCTCCAGAAACATCCACTCATCCTTTCTAGCGGTGGATTCAGTGCCTGATTTCTTTGTAGCTGCTCTCACTGTCTGTGGTGTCTGTACTCGCTTAGTTTCTCAGCCAATAATAAAGAGAGTTGCATCTTGAGCTGTGTGTGTTGTTGTTGTGTGAGTCCAGTTTCCAGCAGCCTTCCTCCCCACCTCGACACTCAATGCTGAACTGAGGAGAAGGCAGCACAGACTTTGCAAAATTAACTCTTTCCCTTCATCCGCACTTGATGTGATGGGTCCAGGTCACTGCACGTGGGAGTAAAGTGAAGGATCTGAGGAGGATGCAGAGGGGATTGGCTGGAATAGTTGCAGGGAATGAGATTTTATGACACTGACTAGTTTGCAGAAGAGGAAATGGGCCCATAAATACATTGCATAATTACATGAAAACCTCTGTTGTCTGTTCAAAAATCAATTCAACCAACTGCTTGTCAAGTTTGCAAAAAATTCTTGGTCTTTGGCATATGTCTAGATACAATAAAATCTGATAGAACACAAGCCTTGTCCAAATCTCCTGACCAAACTGATAATGAAAGTGAGAGAGACGGTGGGAATAACTCAACATTATACCCCTCTAACCCATGTAGTTTCTATTGTTTACTGATCTGACATTCAACCCTTTAAAGTCAGTCAGTAAACTACATGACACTGTGGTCTACACACTGACTCCAGGTCAAGTTTACTGTTTACATAAGTACAGTGAATTACAGATACAATGAAAAACTTGCAGCAGCATCTCAGGCATGTAGACAACACACAAAGTATATATAACATAACATAACATATAACAATCAATCAATCACAATCAATCAATCACAATCAATCAATCACAATCACATACATATCATACATAACTCAAGTGGAAATTACAAATAAACCAACCTCAATTATACAAGACAGAGAAGAAACTGGCTGTGTAAAACAAGATATTAGTGAAACAATCACAATTAGAAACAGGATTCAAGTGATGGTCTGTAGTGTCCTATTGCTGAGGTGGTGAAGATCGGTTCAAGACTCTGTAGGACAGTAGCTGTTTTTGTGCCTCATGTAGATGCTCTTGATGATATGGACAGCCAGGTCCATGGTGGACTGGGCTGTGTCCACTGCGCTCTGCAGTGAGTTGTGGACATAGCTCAGCACATCAGGGAAACCAACCTCCTCTCCACGGAGCCTGTCTACACTTTTCACTGCCTCAGTAAAGCAGCCAGCATGATCAAAGCCACCACCCACCCCACACATTCTCTCTTCTTCCTTCTTTCATTGAGCAGAAGATACCCAGCCTGAAACACGTCCCACCAGGATCATGGACAGCTTCTACTCTACTGTTATAATATGATCAAATGTTTCCCTGAGTACAATTTGCTGGAACCTGGAGATGACAATCTACCTTGTTATGATCTTGCACTGTATTGTTTATCTGCTCTGTCCTTTCTCTGGAGCCATTACACATTATTCTGCATTCTGTTATTTAGAAATACAGACACAGCACAATCTACCTCGTTGTAGCCTTGCACCTTATGGCCCGTCTGCACTGAACTTTCTTTATAACTGGAATTGGTTTAGCAAGATACACTGAAAAGTTTGTCTCGTACTGCTGTTCATATCAATCAAATCATTACACACTGCATTGAGTAGAAATGAAGTAAAACAGTAACAATGCAGAATAAAGTGTAAAAGCTACAGAGAAAGTGCAGTGCCAGTAAACAATAAAGTGAAAGTTCATAACAAAGTACATGTGAGGTCAGGAATACAAGATGTTCATTTAGGAGTCTCGTAACAGTGGGATAGAAGCTGCCCTTCAGCCAGGTGGTCTGTGCTTTCAAGTTTCTATGTCTTTTGTCAATTAGGAGAGGAGAGAAGAGAGAATGTGTGGGACGGGTGGGGTCTGTGATTATGCTCACTCTACTGAGGCTGCAAGTAGTGTAGACAGAGTCCACAGAGGGGAGGCTGGTTTCTGTGATGTACTGAGCTGGGTACACAACTCTCTCCAGTTACTTGGAGACACTTTCAGAGCTGTTGCTATACCAGGCCAATATGTAGCCAGATAGATCCTTCTATCTGCCTCCCTCTATTCTCAGGGTGTGGAGTGACTTTTACAATTTTCCAGTCCTCTGGAGCCATTCCAGAACCTAGTCATTCTTGAAAGATCATTATTAAAGCCTCCCCAGTTTCTTCATGCACCTCTTTCAGAACCCTGGTGTGCAGTCCATTTAGTCTTTCCCTGTAACATTTACACTTCATTCTGCATTTAGCAGATCATGCCTAACAAGCCTGATAGAGTTCTTTGAGGAGGTGACCAGGCATATAGATGAGGGTAGTGCCGTGGATGTGACCTGCATAGATTTTAGTAAGGCATTTGAGAAGGTACCACATGGTAGGCTTATTCAGAAAGTCAGAAAGCATGGAATCCAGGTAAGTTTGGCCAGGTGGATTCAGAATTGGCTTGCCTGCAAAAAGCAGAGGGTCATGGTGGAGGGAGTACATTCAGATTGGAGGGTTGTGACTAGTGGTGTCCCACAAGGATCGGTTCTGGGACCTCTACTTTTTGTGATTTTTATACACAACCTGGATGTGTGAGTAGAAGAGTGGTTTGGCAAGTTTGCAGACCACACAGAGGTTGGTAGTGTTGTGGATAGTGCTGAGGATTGTCGAAGATTACAGAGAGACATTGATAGGATGCAAAATTGGGCTGAGAAGTGGCAGAAGGAGTTCAACCCAGAGAAGTGTGAGGTGGTACCCTTTGGAAGGACAAACTCCAAGGCAGAGTACAAAGTAAATGGCAGGATACTTGGAAGTGGGGAGGAGCAGAGGGATCTGGGGGTACATGTCCACAGATCCATGAAAGTTGCCTCACAGGTAGATAGGGTAGTTAAGAAAACTTATGGAGTGTGAGCTTTCTAAAGTCGAGGGATAGAGTTTAAGAGTTGCAGGGTAATGATGCAGCTCTATAAAACTCTAGTTAGGCCACACTTGGAGTACCATGTCCTCACTATAGGAAGGATGTGGAAGCATTAGAAACGGTACAGAAGAGATTTACCAGGATACTGCCTGGTTTCGAGAGTATGCATTATGATCAGAGATTAAGGGAGCTAGGGCTTTACTCTCTGGAGAGAAGGAGAATAAGAGGAGACATGATAGAGGTATACAAGACATTAAGAGGAATAGATAGAGTGGACAGTCAGTGCCACTTCCCCAGGGCACCACTGTTCAATACAAGAGGACATGGCTTTAAGGTAAGGGGTGGGAGGTTCAAGGGGAATATTAGAGGAAGGTTTTTTGCTCAGAGCGGTTAGTGCGTGGAATGCACTGCCTGAGTCAGTGGTGGAGCCAGATACACTAGTGAAATTTAAGAGACTACTAGACAGATACAATATATGGAGTAATTTAAGGTGGGGGGTTACATGGGAGGCAGGGTTTAAGGTTGGCACAAAATTGTGGTCCTCGTCCTGGAGTATCCTTGTAAAATTCCTCTGCACTCTTTCACTCATTGATATCTTTCCTGTAGGATGGTGTCTCCAATTCCAAATTAGGCTTCACCAATGTCTTATACGATTTCAGCATGATATCCCCATATTCAAACATCAATCTATGAAGGCCCATGTGCCCGAATCTCCCTTTAACACCCTATGAACCTGCGATGCCACTTTCAAGGAATTATGGACGTGTATTCCCAGATCCCTCTGCTAAACATTTCCTGGCACTGCCGTTGTACTGCCATTCAGCTGAATCTGCCATGGCCTCTGAGTGCAACCCCCCAGGTTTGTCTTATATGCATAAGCATGGTGAATTACAGATACAATGAAAAACTTGCTGCAGCATCACAGGCATGTAGATTCGCACAACACACAGAACATATATTAAACATAACTCAAGTGGAAATTACAAATAAAGCCAACCTCAATTATACAAGACTGTGAAGAAATTGGCAGTACAAAACAAGACATTGTTGAAACAATCACAAATAGAAATGGGCCCATGGTGGTTCAAGTGATGGTATATAGTGTTGCATCTGTTGTGATCCATATGATTTGGTGATTTGCTTCAGTGATACAAAGTAATCCTGGGCATGACAGCTCACCTTTCTCAGAGTCTGTGTTGTCTGATTTTGTTTCGTATTCAGTCACTTTATGCATTTGCTTAGTTTTGAGCTTGAAAATTTTCACTCGGTTGTGCTTTTCATCTGCCTTGTATACTCTCTCTGTATGGCCTTGTCTGTGACACTTTCTGCAAAATTTTTCATTGAACAAACAGTCATTTGCATCCTTGGAGTATATGCAACATTGATAACATTTTGGCCTTCTGCACTATTTAGGGACATTTTGAACATTTCACATTCCAATCTCGTTTTCTGTAGTTCTGCTGCACCCTTTGCTGCAGTCTCCAATTATATTGCAATGGTCAGTACCTGTTCCAAGGTTAGGTCTCTTTCTGACAGTAGCCACTTTTGTATGTTTTGACCATACATGCCACATACACGCCGGTCTCTTAATATATCCGAAAGTCCATCTCTAAAGACACAATATTGAGAAAGTTTGCACAGTTCTGCAATGTATTCAGAAATGCTTTCACGCTTTGACTGGCTCCTCTTGTAAATTCTAAATCTCTCAGTTATTACCAGCATTTAGGGCTCAAGCAATTTTGTGAAATTTAAAAAATTTTGTCGAACATCTTGCTTGCTGGCTTTTTAGGGGTAATTAAGTTGCATAAGAGACTGTAGGTCCTAGCACCCATCATGCTAAGAAGTGTCAGGGCTTGCTTTTCCTTATCCATGTTCACATTACAATGAATGTACAAATTGATGTACAAACCCCACTTCATTAACATTAGAGAATTTGTCAGTTTATCTTGATTAAAGCCATGTTAGTTTAGGGGCGAAGGGGAGCGAGGGGGGAGAGAGGAGGAAGAGAGCGTGGGAGGTGAGTGTAGATGGGGGGGGGAGGGGAGAAAAAATGCTCATGCATAGACAACACTTCACACATAGTGCTAATGGGAGTCATTGCCCCAGAACAAATAGACCACAACATTACAACCCGAATCAAATCCAGTTCCTTACACAACATCCAAAACAGGCATGCCTTCCCCAGTTAGAGTCAATTACAAGCTGTTCTAAAAAGCAATCACTTAGGCATTCTACAAATGTGATCCAATACCAACCTGATTTTCCCAATTTACCTGCTTTTTGAAATCTTCCCATAACTATCATAACATTGTCCTTTTTACATTCCTTCCCTATCTCTCATTGTAATTTGAATGTCACATCTTATCTACTGTCTGGAGGCCTGAATAAAGGATATTTGTACCCTTGCAGCTTCTTAACTCTACCCACAAGGATTCTACATCTTCCACTCCTTTGTCACCTCTTTCTAAGGATTTGATTTCATTTTTTTACCAACAGAGCCATCCCACCTCTCTGTCTACCTGCCTGTCATTTTGATACAATGTGTGTCTTTGGATTTTAAGCTCCCGGTTATCATCTTCCTTCAGCCACGACTCAGTGATGGCCACAAAGTCAAGCCTGCCAGTCTCTGACTGTGCTGGAAGATCATGTACTTTATTCTGTAGATGACATGCATTCAAATTTAATACATCCAGTTCTTTATTAATCACTCTTTTTGATTTTGGCCCCCTGTTGCACATTAACTCATCCCACTGACTGCCATTTCACCCAATCATCTGCCTGTCCTTCCTCACAGCTACACTAGACACTGTGTCTACTTTTACACCAACTGCCTCATCCTCAGTCCTATCACTCCAGTTTCGATCATCCTCCCAAATCAGTTTAAACCCTCTCCAGCAGCTCTAGCAAACCAGTCTGCTGTCTGCAAGGATATCGTTCCCCTCTGTTTCAGGTGCAACCTCTTCTTTTTGTACAAGTCATATCTTCTACAGAAGATATTCCAATGATCCAGACATTTGAAACATTGCCCACTGCACCAGTTCCTGAGCCACATATTCATCTGTCAAATCACCCTGTTCTCAGCTCACAAGCATGTGAGCCTGGCAGAAATCCAGAGATTGCTACCCTAGAAGTCCTGCTTTTCAGCTTTCTATCTAACTCACTACGTTCTCTTCAGGACCTCCTCCGTTTGTTATCTATGTCATTCTTAACAATATATACAATTCTGGCTGGGAACTCTCCCCCTTAAGAATGCTGTGGACCTGATCCAAGACATCCCTGACGCTGGCACCTGGGAGGCAAAATCTGGGTGTCTCTTTCATGTCTACAGAACCTCCTGTCTGGTCCTCCAAATATCAAATCGCCCTGTCATTACTGCACTCCTCTTCTCCCTCACCTACTGAGCCACAGAACCAGACTCAGTGTCAGAGACTAAACCACTATGACTATCCTCTGCTAGTCATCCACCCAACAGTATCCAAGGTTGTGTACCTGTGGTTGAGGGGAACAGCCACAGGGGTATTCTGCACTGCCTGCTTATCCCCTTTCCCCCTCTTGACAGTCTCCCTGTTAACTGTGTCCTGCACCTTGGGCAGGTTCAACAGGTCTGAGAAGCTTGCTCCATGTGTGGATGAGAGTGGGGGCTGTAGGGAGGATGGGCACCCTAACTGTGGCACCATAGTTCAGGAAGCCATTCAAGGGGGAGGGGGGAAGAAGAGAAATGTAGTAGTAATTGGGGATAGTATAGTCAGGGGAATAGACAGAGTTCTCTGTTGTGAGGATAGAGTGTCCCGGAGGCTGTGTTGCCTGCCAGGTGCCCCGGTTTGGGAGATCTTATCAGACCTGCAAAGGAATTTGCAGTGGGAGGGGAAGATCCAGATGTCGTGGTCCATGTGGGTACCAACAACATAGTTAGAATGAGGAAAGGGGTTTGCTGAGGGAATTTAAGCAGCTAGGGACTAAATTAAAAAGCACAACCAAATATGTAGTAATCTCTGGTTTGTTACCTGAGCCACATGCAAATTGGCACAGGATCAAGAAGATTAGAGAGTTAGATTATGAAAATAAACTAGCACAAAATATATATATAGAGTGCAAAACTTTTTATAATTATATAAAGTGGAAAAGAGTGTCTAAAGTGAATGTAGGTCCCTTGGAGGACAAGAAGGGGGAATTGATATTGGGAAATGAAGAAATGACTAAGGTTTTGAATGACTATTTTGTGTTGGTCTTCACGGTGGAGGACACATCTAACATACCAAGGAGAGATGTTATGGATGCAGTGGGAGGTGACGACCTTGATACAATAGCTATCAATGAAGAAATAGTACTGAAAAAACTTGTGGGCATGGAGATAGGAAAGTTCCCTGGTCCTGATGGAATGCATCCCAGCCTACTGAAAGAAATGGCAGAAGTTATAGTTGAGGCTTTGGTGATAATTTACCAAAATTCTCCGGACTCTGAGTAGATCCTGGTGGATTGGAAGACAGTGAATGTCACACCACTGTTCAAAAAACGATGCCGTCAAAAGACAGGAAACTATAGGCCAGTTGGTTTAACATCTATGGTTGGGAACATGTTTGAAGCAATCATTAAAGAAGAAATAGTGAGACATCTGGAAAGAATGGATCCACCAGACAGATGCAGTATGGATTCAACAAAGGCAGGTCCTGCTTGACAAACTTACAAAGAAAACATACAGTGCAATACAGGCCCTTCAGCCCACAATGCTGTGCTGAACATGTACTTACTCTAGAAATTACCTTCAGTTACCCATAGCCCTCGATTTTACTAAACTCCATGTACCTATCCAGGAGTTTCTTAAAAGACTCTATCATATCCACCTCCACCATC
This sequence comes from Hypanus sabinus, assembly GCF_030144855.1. Classification (NCBI taxonomy): domain Eukaryota; kingdom Metazoa; phylum Chordata; class Chondrichthyes; order Myliobatiformes; family Dasyatidae; genus Hypanus; species Hypanus sabinus. Next base: position 13,648,736 of record NC_082718.1, on the reverse strand, counting down.
GTCACTGGCAGCCCATTCCATGCACTCATCACCCTCTGCGTAAAAGCCTTACCCCTGACATCTCCTCTGTACCTACTTCCAAGCACCTTAAAACTGTGCCTCTTGTGTTAACCATTTCAGCGCTGGGAAAAACGCTCTGACTATCCACACAATCAATGCCTCTAACCATCTTAGACACACTATCAGATCACCTTTCCTCCTCCATTGCTCCAAGGAGAAAAGGCCAAGCTCACTCAACCTATTCTCATAAGGCATGCTCCCCAATCCAGGCAACATCCTTGTAAATCTCCTCTGTACCCTTTCTATGGCTTCCACATCCTTCCTATGGTGAGGTGACCAGAACTGAGCACAGTACTCCAAGTGGGGTCTGACCAGGGTCCTATATAGCTGCAACATTACCTCTCAGCTCTTGAACTCAATCCCACAGTTGATGAAGACCAATGCACCATATGCCTTCTTAACCACAGAGTCAACCTACACAGTAGCCCTGAGTGTCCTATGGACTTGGACCCCAATATCCCTTTGATCCTTCACATTGCCAAGAGTCTTACTATTAATACTATATTCTGCCATCATATTTGACCATTCCTCCACTTCCTCATCCAGGTCATTTATAAAAATGTGAAGAGAAGGAGTCCCAGAATGGATCGCTGATGCACACCACTGGTCACTGACCTCCATGCAGAATATGACCCATCTACAACCACTCTTTGCCTTCTGTTTCAAGCTAATTGTGGATCCACAAAGCAAGGTCCCTTTGCATCCCATGCCTCCTCACTTTCTCAATAAGCCTTGCATGGGGTACCTTATCAAATGCCTTGCTAAAATCCATACACACTGCATCTACTGCTCTACCTTCATCAATGTGTTTAGTCACATCTTCAAAAAATTAGCCTACAAAGTACCAGGACATCTTCGGGGCACGGTGTCTCAGAAAAGCAGCTTCCACTATTAGGGTCCTCCAGCACCCAGGACATGCCCTTTTCTCCTGTTACCATCAGTAGGAGGTACAGAAGCCTGAAGGCACACACTCAGCGATTCAGGAACAGTTTCTTCCCCTCTGCCATCCGATTCGTAAATGGACATTGAATCTTTGGACACTACCTCACTTCTTTTGTAATGTACAGTATTTCTGTTTTTGCATGTTTTTAAAATATATTTAATATACGTATACAGTAATTGATTTACTTTTTAAATTTTTAAAATTTATTATTATTTTTTCTCTTCTAGATTATGTATTGCATTGAACTGCTGCTGCTAAGTTAACAAATTTCACGTTAAATGCTGGTGATAATGAACCTGATTCTGATTCGGATTCTGAAATTCAACCAGGTTCATAAGGCACATCCTGCCTTTGACAAAGCCATGCTGACTATTCCTAATCATATTATGTTTCTCCAAGTATTCATAAATCCTGCCTCTCAGGATCTTCTCCATCAACTTACCAACCACTGAATTAAGAATTCCTAGTCTATAATTTCCTGGGCTATCTCTGCTTCCTTTCTTGAATAAGGGAACAACATCTGCAACCCTCCAATTCTCCGGAACCTCTCCTGTCCTCATTGATGATGCAAAGAACATTGCTGTAGTCTCAGCAATCTCCTCCCTCACCTCCCAGCATAGCTGGGGTACACACTGGAGTTCTTTGAGGATATAGTGAGTTCAGTGGATAGAGGGGAACAGATGGACGTTATTTAATAGGATTTCCAGAAGCAGTTCAATAAGGTGCCACATAAAAGCCTTATCCATAAGATAAAGATGAATAGAGTTGGAGGTGATGTATTCGTATGGATAGAGGATTGGTTAACTAATAGAAAGCCGAGAGTTGGGATACATGGGTGTTACTCTGGTTGGCAATCAGTGGTGAGTGGTGTGCTGCAGGGGTCAGTACTGGTCCCACAACTGTTCACGATATATATTAACAATCTGGAAGAGGGGACCGAGTGTAATGTAGCTAAGTTTGCTGATGATACTAAATTGAGAGGAAAAGCAGATTGTGCAGAAGATACAGAGAGTCTGCAGAGAGATATAGATAGGTTAAGAGAGTGGGGAAGGGTCTGATAGATAGAGTACAATGTTGGTAAATACGATGTTATTATTTAAATAGCAAAAAAATTGCAGCATGCTGCTATGCAGAGTGATTTGGGAGTGGTTGTGCATGAATCACAAAAGGTTCATTTGCAGGCTATCAAGAAGGCAAATGGACTGTTGGCCTTCATTGCTAGAGGGATTGAATTTAAGAGCAGGGAGGTTATGCTGCAACTGTACAGGATACCAGTGAGGCCACACCTGGAGTATTGGTGCAGTTCTGGTCTCCTTACTTGAAGAAGGCTTTGGAGGGGTGCAGAGGAGGCTCACCAGGCTGATTTCAGAGATGAGGGGATTAGACTATGAAGAGAGATTGAGTCACCTGGGACTCTAATTTCTGGAATTCAGAGGGATAGATAAGATAGAAGCAGGGAAGTTGTTTCCACTGGTAGGTAAGACTAGAACGAGGGGACATAGCCTCCAGATTTGAGGGTTTAAATTTCGGACAGAGATGAGGAGGAACTACTGTTCCCAGAGAGTGGTGAATCTGTGGAATTCTCTGCCTAGTGAAGCAGCAGAGGGTACCTCTGTAAGTATATTTAAGACAAGGTTGGATAGGTTTTTGCATAGTAGGGGAAAAGACAGGTAGGTAGAGATATGTCCATGGCCAAATCAGCCATGATCTTATTGGATGGTGGAGTAAACTCGATAGGTTAGATGGCCTACTCCTGCTCCCATTTCCTATGCTCTTATGATGTCCTCCTTCAAAGAAGTAGGTTTCCCTTCCTCCAACACTTATGTTTCCCTCACCTGCATCTCCTCCATTACCGAACATACATGCTCACTCCATCTTCCTGCCACCTTAGCAGTTACAGAGTTTCAACCGATGAACCTCCACATCCAGCCCATCATTATCTGAAGCTTCTGCCACCTCAAAGGGTTCCTACCACCAAACATAAATTTACCTGCTCACTTCTCTCCACTTTCTGCAGGGATCATTCCTTCCACGATTCCCTTGTTGATTGTCCCTCCCTACTAATCTCCCTCCAGGCACTTATCTCTGCAAGCGTCCAAAATTCTACATCTGACCATTCACTTCCCTTCAGGGCCACAGGCAGTCCTTTCAGGTGAGGATCACTTTACCTGCAGATCTGCTGGGATTCTCTGTGCGTCTGGTGCTGCCAGTGCAGCCTCCACTACATTGGACAGACCCGTCGTAAATTGACAGATTACTTTGTCGAGCACCTCCACTCCATCCATCAAAAACAGAACTTCCTGGTAGCCAAATATTTTTTCTTCCGATTCCCGTTCCCGCTGCAGTCCACAGTCTCTCCTTGTGCCACAATGAGGCCACCCTTAGGTGCAATGACGTATATTCCGTCTGGGTGGCCCCCCACTTAATGGAATGAATATCAATTTCTCCTTTTGATAAAAATACAATACCTCACCCTTCCTTCTTCCTTTCTTCCCCACTCTCGCCTCTTACCTCTTCTCACCTGCCCATCACCTCCCCTTGGTGCCCCACTTCTTCCATTTTTCCTGTGGTCCACTCTCCTCTCCAATCAGATTCCTTTCTCTCCAACCCACCTGGCTACATCTAGCACCTTCTAGTTATCTGCCTTCTCCTCCCCACGCCTATTTATTCTGACATCTTCCCCTTCTGTTTCAGTCCTGAAGAAGGATATTGGCCCGGAACATCAACTGCTTATTCATTTCCATGGAGGCTGCCTGACCTGCTGAGATCCTCCAGCATTTTGTGTATTTGCTTTGGTTTTCCAGTATCTGCAGAATTTCTCATGTCTATCATTCCTGTCTGGCATCCCTACTGCCTTAAATATGCAATAAGAAAGAGAAAATAAATAAATTTAAAAAAATGTGTGTAGTATTCACCAGGTCTTACTGAAGTGATGCTGAGCCAACACCTGCACTCTCTCCCCACTCTGTCACTGGCCCGCTCTCCCATGATGGACACTCTGCTTAAACCTATCTTTGTTTTACTGAGCCATGCTAACAGCCGAATTATGCACAATCCAATGTCTCCTCAGGATCTGTGGTTCGCAGAATGTCCTGACTGCCCCCTTTGAATCTTTTGAACTCTTTCTCTCCCGCTATGGAATGGAACGTCTCAAAGTTCAAAGGTCAAGTTCAATTGTTGTCCAAACATTCATGAATACTGCCAAATGAAACAGCATTACTCCGGGGCCAAGGTACAAAACACAGAACCCACAGTCACACACAGCACAAAGCACACATAGTACATAAAAGACAGATTTCTCTGATGACTACATCTGCAGTAAGTGCACCCAACTTCAGAGCCTGACTGACCGGGTCAAGGAGTTGGAGCTGGAGTTGGATGTACTCAGGATCATTCAGGAAGCTGTAGATATTATAGATGAGACTTTAAAGAGGTGATCACACCCAGAGTACAGGGTTCAGATAGTAGATGGGTGAATACCAGGAGAGGCAAGGGGATTATGAAGTGAGTGCAGGGACCTCCTGTTGCCATTCTCCTCAGCAACAATTATACCCCTTTGGATATTGCTGGGGAGGGGGGAGATGACCCATCAGATCAGGGCAGCAGCTGCCAGCCTGGTGTTGCTGTTGCAGTGAAAGTTACAGTCAGTCAGTGCGGTAGTTATAGGGGTTTGATAATTAGTGGGATAGAAAGGAAATTCTGTGGCTGCAAAAGAGACACCAGGATGCATTTTCTCCCTCTTATTTGCTGGGGTCCACAATTTATCGTTGCAGCTGCAGGATACTCTCAAGAGGGAGGGGTATATCCAGAGGTTGTGACCAATGACACAGGCAGAAAAGGGGAAGAGGTCCTAGGGAGTGAGTATATATAGTCAGGAGGGAGGCTGATGAGATGGACCTCCAAGGTCGTAATCTCCAGATTATTCCACGTGCCACGGTCTAGCGCAAGCAGGAATGGGGTGATAGAAAGGATGAATGAATGGCTGACGAGACGGTGCAGGGATGTGGGCTTCAAATTCTTGGATCATTGGAAACTTTTCATGGGAAGGGGGTGACCTGTACAGGAGGGACAGGTTGTATCTGAACTGGAGAAGATCCAATATGCTGGCTGAGGGGTTTGCTAATGCTACTCAGGAGAGTTTAAACTGGTTCTGCAGGGGGCTGAGACCAGAGCCCCAGGTCAGTAAGGGAAGGATCGGACAAGAAGTTGAAATAACAGGGATGATGGTTTGAGATGTGTGCTGGGAGTATTATGGGTAAGGTGTCATGCTGTGCTCTCGGAGGGCTGGACCCAGGCACGAAGGAACCGCAGGATCCCCAGGAACAGACATCAGAATCAGAGCCTCAGAGGAGTGACTGAGTGACACCAGGAGAATTCATCCTCTCCAACACAATGACCCCACTCAGGCACGGAATGAGATTCATCTTTAAGTAATCACAGAATGCGGGAAACATGTGCCAGCCACAACTAGCTTAGAAGCAGAAACATAGAAACCTACAGCACATCACAGACCTTTCAGCCCACAATGTTGTGCCAATGATGTAACCCACTCGAAAATTTGCCCAGAATTTCCCTACCACTATTTTCAATATACCTATCTAAGAGTCTCTTAAAAGACCCTATTGTATGCATCTCCACCACCTTCACTGGCAAGGGCATTCCACACGCCCACCACTCACTGTGAAAACCTTACCCCTGACGTCCCCTCGGTACCTATTTCCAAGCACCTTAAAACAATGTCCCCTCGTGTTAGTCATTTCAGCCTGGGAAAAAGCCTCTGGCTATCCGCATGAACAATTCTTCAAATTATTTTATACATCTAACTTAGCAAGATTAAACTGAAAGCACAAGGGCTTAACAACTCCAGTTCAGATATTGATTAGTAAATACAGGTGTCCAAAAGCCCTGGAATCTCAGCACTTCACAGCAAGCCACAGGGCTCGTGACATCAGGGTGATGAACTCAGAGCATGGATCAGTACATGGAACTACGATGCTGTAGCCATTGCTGAAACTTCATTAGGAGAGGGGCAGGAATGGGCGATTAATGTTCCAGGTTTTTGAAGCTTTAGAAAAGATAGAGAAGGAGGAGGTAAAGGGTGGGGTGGGGAGTTGCACTGATAATCAGGGACAATATCACAGCTGCACTCAGAGGAGACATAATGGAGGTGCCAGACACTGAGTCCGTTTGGGTGGAACTCAGGAACAGGAACGGTGTGATCACACTGAAAGGATTGTACTACAGACCCCAAATAGCCACCGGGACATTTAAATATGTAATCAGATCAAGAAATGTGTAAAAATCATAAGCTAATTGTCATGGGGGATTTCAACTGCCCTAACATAAATTGGGGCCTTCTTAGTGTAAGGGGCTTAGATGAGGCAGAATCTGTTAAGTGTATCCAGGAAGGTTTCTTAAATCAATATGTGGACAGTCTAATGAGAGGAGGAGCCAAACGGGACCTGGTTTTGGGTACTGAACCTGTCCAAGTGACTGACTTTTCAGTGGTTGAATAGTTAGGGAACAGTAATCACAGCTCATTAACTTTTAGGATAGCTGTCGATGAGGATATATATAGTCCTCATGGGAGAGTTTGAAATTAGAGTAGGAAAAATTACTCAGGCAATAGGCAGGAACTAAGAAGCATTAATTGGGAAGATCTTTTCTCTGGCAAGTCCACATCAGACATGTGATGGTGTTTAAAGTCAATTGCAGAGTACAGGAAAGGTATGTTCCTGTTGAGGAAGGATGGGGATGGAAAGATACCTTTAGTCAAAAAGAAAAAGAAAACGCGTGTAAAGCTTCAGAAGGAAGAATAAAATGAGGAATATAAAGAAGCCAGATAAGAACTAAAGAAGGAAATTTGGAAAGCCAGGAGGGGCCATGAGAAGATCTTGCCAAGTAGGATTAAGGTAAATCCCAAGGCATTCAAGAGGAAAAGGTTAACTAGTGAGTGGGTGGGATAAAAGGGGGGACATTTATGTGGATGCAGAGAATCTGAATGACATACTTAATGAATACTATGCTTCAGTATTTACCAAGGAAAGGATATAGAGGATCAGGCGATCAGAGCTGAATGTATAAGTAGGTTAGGGTATTTCGAGGCCAAGCAGAGGAATTGTTGACCCTCCTAAGGAGTACTAAGGTGGAGAATCCCCTTATGGGATTTACCCCAGATTATTGAAGGATACAGAGGACAAGATTGCAGGGGCCTAGGTCTGTATCTTTGTGTCCTCTCTAGCCAGCGGTGAGATCCCAGAGCACTGGTGAGGGGCTAATATTGTACATCTATTTAAGAAGGGAACAAGGGAAGATCCTGGGAAATATCGGCCCATGAGTTGCACGCCAGTTGCAGGGAAATTGTTGGAAAGATTTCTTAGGGACAGGATATATGAACATTTGGAAATCCATGGCCTAATTCGGGAGAGCCAGCACGACTTTGTGCATGGCAGGTGGTGCCTTACCAATTTGATTGAGTTTTGTGACAAGGTGACGAGAGAGATTGATGAGGGTAGGGCAGTGGCCTGTTCCTGTATTCTTCTCTGTTCTGTTGCAAGGGGCCCAAACTGCTCACAATACTCCAAGTGAGACCTCACCAGCCCCTTATAAAGCCTCAGCATTACATCCTTGCTTTTATGATCTAATTCTCTCAAAATGAACACTAACATTGCACTTGCCTTCCTGCATAACAACTCAGTCTGCTAGATAACCTTGAGCATCCTGCATGAGGACATCTCTGACCCTGCCACCTGGGGGCAACATATCACCCAGGAATTTCACTATTGTCCACAAAGTCTCTTGGCTGTCCCCTGTCAGTGCTGCTCGCTTCTTCTCCCCACTTCCCTCTGAGCCACAGAGATGGACTAATGCCAGAGACCTGACTGCTGTGCGTCTATCGTCAGACGTGCTACAGGCTGCGGTCACTCAGTTCGCCAAGGCTGCAAGGGCTTTCGGGTTAATGGTCAGTCTGAAGAAAACAATGATCCTCCATCAGAAGCCCCCTCATGGTGTTTACAACCCACCTCGGATCACATTGACGATCACCCTGTCACCACGGTTCAGAAGTTGACCCACCTGGGCAGTGTAATTTCTAACGACGCTATGGTAGTAATGGTAGTAATGGTAGTAATGGTAGTATGGTTGCCAATTGACTCACCAGAGCTAGAGTGACTTCGGGCGCCTCCAGAAACCAGCGTATCCACAGAACTCCAGGTGTACAGGCTGCCATTGTCACAACATTACTATACGGCTCCGAAGCCTGGGGGAGTCTTGCACCACAAGAAAATCTGCTTACTGAAGCTCTTGCACCAGCGCTGACACTGCTCCATCATGGGTATCAGCTGGCAGGATCGTGTCTCCAACAATGAGGTCCCGGACAAGGCTCAACTTCCAAGCACTGAAGCCACTTCACTGCTCAGGCAGATCTGCTGGTCAGGCGACGTGTCCCACATGGACAACTCCAGGTTGCTGAAAGCAGTACTCTACGAAGAACTCTCTCAGGGCCAGAGAGATTGTGGTGCTCCACGCAAGAGGTACGAAGACCAACAAGCAGCAGCTCTCTCAGGCAAATATCGAGGTCAATGAGTGACAGCAGCTGGCTTGTACAGAGACCGCTGGAGAACGCTGTTCCACGGAGCAGCCTACAATTTTAAGGAATCCAGAAGAGCGACGGCTTAAGAGAAGAGGAGAAGCAGGAAGGATCCTACTACCCAAGCGCCGGCATTCCAGCTGTTCCTACAGCCCAACTGTTCCAGAGTCCGCAGATCCAGAATTGGCCTCTGCAGACACCAACCATCTTGCCATCACTCCTGAGAACTCTTCTTCCCTCCTGATCTTCGCAAACACAGAACCAGCCAACAATGTCAGGTGGAATGGTGTTGCGAACCATCTAGTGGATGGAGTGGGAAAGCTCCACCTCTCACAAAATTTTTATTGCACACAAGAGATAGGTAGTGTGGAGGAGCAGAGGGATCTGGGGGTACATGTCCACAGATCCCTGAGAGTTGCCTCACAGGTAGATAGGGCATTTAAGAAAGCTTATGGAGTGTTAGCTTTCATAAGTCGAGGGATAGAGTTTAAGAGTCACAGGGTAATGATGCAGCTCTATAAAACTCTGGTTAGGCCACACTTGGAGTACTGTGTCCAGTTCTGGTCACCTCACTATAGGAAGGATGTGGAAGCATTGGAAAGGGTACAGAGAAGATTTACCAGGATGCTGCCTGGTTTAGAGAGTATGGATTATGATCAGAGATTAAGGGAGCTAGGGCTTTACTCTTTGGAGAGGAGGAGGATGAGAGGAGACATGATAGAGGTATACAAGATATTAAGAAGAATAAGTAGAGTGGACAGCCAGCACCTCTTCCCCAGGCACCACTGCTCAGTACAAGAGGACATGGCTTTAAGGTAAGGGATGGGAAGTTCAAGGGGGATATGAGAGGAAGGTTTTTCACTCAGAGAGTGGTTGGTGCGTGGAATGCACTGCCTGAGTCAATGGTGGAGGCAGGTACATTAGTGAAATTTAAGAGAATACTAGACAGGTATATGGAGGAATTTAAGGTGGTGGGGGGGTATAAGGGAGGCAGGGTTTATGGGTCAGCACAACATTGTGGGCTGAAGGGCCTGTACTGTGCTGTATTGTTCTTTGTTCTATGTTCTAAGAGGCTCCCGTGCTATTCTCAACACATCCAAATTGTCACCTAGAAAACTGAGGCAACTGTTAGTTATCAGCAGTGGATTCACTGGAATGAATGGAATGCCACCCTGTTATTTTATCTATTTGTACCCAGGGGCAGAGTGTATTTTGGGTTCTGATTTGATGCAGACGTTTTCCCTTTGTTTAGGCCGAGTGAGGAAAGAAATTACAGGCTGGATAGAAATACCTAATGTTTCTCTCTCCTCTCCCACCACCGTTTACGTCTACCCCTCATCTTTTTTTTCTCCAGTCCTGCCGAAGAGTGTCGGCTCGAAATGTCAACTTTTTTTTATAGATGCTGCCTGACCTGATGAGTTACTCTAGCAGTTTGTGAGTGCTACTATAATTTCCCAGGTTATTCTGAGAGTCTTTCTTAAAGAATGGAACAACATTAGTTCTCTGCCAAACCTCTAGCACCTCATGCATGCTCAGGATGTTTTAAATATCTCTGCTAGGGCTCTTGCAATTTCGGCACTGTCCTCCCACTAAGTCTGAAGGAACACCTTGGAGTGTTATTCATTGTAGTTTGCCTCTCAAGACAGCATAGACACCCTCCTCTGTAATTTGTACAGGGGCCATGACTTCACTGCTGTTTTTTTGCTTAATTTCTACAAACTGTGTTCATCGCCTAACAATGGCAATGACACTGAATGTGGACAACACTCCCACCTGCTGGCGAACAGCTGTAATGACAGGCCCCAATGGACATCACTCCCAGCTGTTGGTGATCTGTTGCAATGACAGATTGAATGTGGACAACTCTCCGACTTGGTGGTTTCACGCAGCAAAGACACGTCCCCTGTGGACAACACTCATGTGTCCTGACGAAGGGTCTCAGCCCGAAACGTCGACAGTGCTTCTTGCTATAGATGCTGCTTGGCCTGCTGCGCTCCGCCAGCATTTTGTTTGTGTTGCTTGAATTTCCAGCATCTGCAGATTTCCTCGTGTTATTGTGCCATCACTTAACCGATGTCCACAGGGGATCTGTCATTGCAACAGATCACCAGCAGGTGGGAGTGTTGTGCACGTTCAATCTGTCATTGCAGGATCAAACCACCAGGTGGGAGTGTTGTACACATTCAATCTGTCATTGCCGCTTCAAACCAGCAGGTGGGAGTGTTGGCCACAGGGGCCTGTCATTGCAGCAGATCGCCAGCAGGTGGGAGTGTTGTGCACGTTCAATCTGTCATTGCAGGATCAAACCACCAGGTGGGAGTGTTGTACACATTCAATCTGTCATAGCCGCTTCAAACCAGCAGGTGGGAGTGTAGGCCACAGGGGCCTGTCATTGCAGAAGATCACCAGCAGGTGGGAGTGTTGTGCACGTTGAATCTGTCATTGCAGGATCAACCACCAGGTGGGAGTGTTGTACACATTCAATCTGTCATTGCCGCTTCAAACCACCAGGTGGGAGTGTTGTCCGCATTTAATCTGTCACTGCTGCGTCAAAGCACCCAGGTGGGGGTGTTGTCCACATTCACTCTGTCATTGCCTCTTCGAACCACCAGGTGGGAGTGTTGTCCGCATTTAATCTGTCATCACTGCATCAAAGCACCAGGAAGGAGTGTTGGTCACAGGGACCTGTCATTGAAGCAGATGGCCAGCAGGTGGGCGTGTTGTCCATGGGGACCTGTCCTTGTGCAGGACACCATGAGGTGGGAGCTGCTTGACCTGCTGAATTCCTCAGGCATTTTGGGTTTGTTACCTTGGATTTCCAGCATCTACAGACTTTCTCATGTACATGAAACTCCACTGTGAAGTCTCTTTGAGGAATGTCTACCCTGAAGAAGTTTAAATTTTCTTTTCAGCGGAAGTCCAGTGAAACCCTGTCTCGGTGCTCCCCCTCTGTGATCTCTGCAGCTCCCTGACTTCTCAACCGTGTACTCACGCAGACAGTCGCTTTGCTTAACACATTCAAGCTAGCCTCCTTCCCCACCGACCTCACCTTTCTATTCTGGCCCCTTCCCCCTTCCTTCTCAGTCCTGAAGAATGGTCTCAACCCAAAACATCGACTGTTCATTCATTTGCATGGATGTTGCCTGACTTGCAGAGTTCCTCACGCATTTTGTATGTGTTGCTCTGGATTTCCAGCATCTGCAGACTTTTTCATGTTTAGGAGATGGGAGTGCTGTCAGAATCACAGTGTCATAGAGAAGTACAGCACAGAAACAGGCCCTTTGGCCCTTCTAGTCCATGCTGAACACATTTAAACAACCTACCCCCAATACTCGACACTGGGACCAGAACCCACCATATCCTTACTTTCAATGTACCTATCCAAACGTTACCTTGTTATGAGGCCGGCAACAATGAATATAGAATTGAGTCAGGTTTTATAAACAAACATTAACATTTATTAAAATTTGCTCAATAAAAGTGAAAAGTGAATAAACGACTAACTTAACTGGAAGTTAACTGCTATATGGCAATTTAACAAACAGCCAAACTCTGGAATAGTTCTTAAAGTGGTAAATTCAAACACAGTCTTAGACAGACAGGCAGACAGACAGACAGAGAAACTTTATTGATCCTGAGGAAATTGGGAAAGTGGTAAATTTGAAAGTCCAAGTGATTTATAAGTCAGTAAGGAGAGACTTTACTGCAACAATGTTTTCTCTGAAGAAAGTGTTGAATCTGTCGAAAGATGCCTTGTCCAAAGGTTTCACGACAAGGCAAATAAAACGGCTTAAAGAAACTGACCTTTTTGCTGCTGGAGGGTGAACACTGCACACACCTTCCTGATCTTGCAGGGAAGTTGATACAACTTCAACAGAACATGCCATCTTCTGTACTCAATATATTGATTTATGAAGGCCAGTATGCCCAAAGCTTCCTTTACTACCCTGCCTACCTGTGATGCCACTTTCAATGAATTATGGACCTGTATTCCCAGATCACTTTGATCTACCACACTCCTCAGTGCCCTATGGTTCACTGTAATGAGGTGAGGTGGAATTTGTAGTAAAGAAAGCTTTGGGCATACTGGCCTTCATAAATCAATGTACTGAGTACAGAAGATGGCATATTATGTTGAAGTTGTATCAGACATTGGTGGGGTCTAATTTAGAGTATTGTATGCAATTTTGGTCTCCTACCTACAGGAAAGATGTAAACAAAGTTGAAAGAGTGCAGAGAAAGTTTAACAGGATGTTGCTGGATATAGAGGACTTGAGTTTTAAGGAAAGGTTAGGACTGTATTCTTTAGAGTGTAGAAGACCGGGAGGATTTGATAGAGATGTACACAATTAAGAGGGTTATAGATAGAGTAAATGTAAGCAGACTTTTTCCACTGAACACAAAATACACTGCGGTTGCTGTGGTCAAAGGAACACATACAACATGCTGGAGGAACTCAACAGGTCGGGCAGCATTCATGGAAATGAGCAGTCAACGTTTCGGGCCGAGTCCCTTCATAATTTCCTTGTTTCTATTTAGAGCCTTTCTTAAAAGGTGCAACAACGTTGACTATCCTCCAATTCACTGGCACCTCTCTTGTCACTAAGGATGTTTAAAGGAAGGCTTGGGCCCTGGCAATTTCTTCATTTGCTCCGTGGGGTCTGAGAGAACACCTTGCCAGGCCCTGGGGATTTACCCACCCTTATTTGCCTCACTTTGTCTGCTAGAGCAACTCGATGCATTCTTATAGTCTTCCTGAATTATTAAAGTAAATATTCTCTTGCATTTCTTGTATTCAATAAACACCTCATTATTTCCTGTTTGCTGAAACCTGCTATGCACCTCCTTTCTCCTCTCAACCGGGGCCTCAATATCTCTTGAAATCTTAGGTTCCCTACACTTGTTATTTTTACCTTTTATTCTGACAGGCACACACAAGCTTTGTCCTCTCAGAATTTAATTTTTGAAGGCCTCCCACTTTCCAAGTTCACCTTTGCCAGAAGACAACCTACCTCAATCCTTACTGACCAGATCATTTCTGATACCATCAAAACTGGCCTTTCTCCAGTTTAGAATCTTGACCTGTGGACCAGACCAATCTCTCTGCATATTTACTTTGAAACTAATGGCATTGTGGTCACTGGATGCAAAGTGTTTGTCTACATAAACATCTGTCACCTCCCCTTTCCTACTCCCTAATAATAGATCCAATATTGCATGCTTTGTCATTGGGACTTCTACATACTAATGAAGAAAACTTCTGACAAACTCGATCCCATCTAGTATGGGACTCTCAGTCAATATGTGGAAAGTTAAAATCACCGACTATAACAACGTTATGCTACTTGCAAGAATCTATGATCTCTTTACAAATTCGTTCCTCTAAATCCCTCAGACTGTTTGGTGGCCTGTATACAGCCCTTTAATATGGTTATACCTTTCTTATTTCTCAGTTCCATCCATAATGCTTCACTTGTTGAGTTCTCCCATTTGTCCTGACAGAGCACTGGCATGACACTTTCCCTGACACTTTCCACTCCTCCTTCAATCCCTCCTGTTCTCGAATGCAACCCTGAAATATTGAGCTGCCAGTCCTGCCTCTCCTGAAACCGTCTCATCGATGGCTACAATATCATAATTCCAGGTGCTGATCCCTGCCGAGCTCATCTGCCTTTCCTACGATACTTATTGCGTTGAAATATACACAGCTCAGGACATTAGTCGCACCATACTGAACTTTTTTATTCTTGAATATGTCTGAGGCCTTACTAACATCTGCCTCCAGAACCTCTTCACTCATTGTTCTGGCTCTCTGGCTCCCATCCCCTTGCAACTCTAGTTTAAACCCCACCATGCAGCATTAACAAACTTTCCCACTAGAATATTATTCCCAATCCAGCTCAGGTATATACAGTCCCTTCTGTACAGGTCCCACCTTCCCTGGAAGAGAGTCCAATAATCCAAAAATCTTATGACCTCCCTCGTATACCAACACCTTAGCCATGTTTTAAACTGTATAATCTTCCTGGTTCTGCCTCACTAGCACATGGTATGGGTGGCAATCCTGAGATCACAACCCTGGAAGTCCCGCCCTTTAACTTAGCACCTAACTCCCCGAACACCTTTTACAGAAACTCATAACACGTCCTACCCATGTCATTAACACCTACATGGACCACGACCTCAGTGGCTGGTAAGATGTTGGAATTGATTGCTAACAATGTAGTTTTGGGATATTTGCAGCCACCACAAGACCATTAGACCATAAGATATAGGAGCAGAAGTAGGCCATTTGGCTCATCGAGTCTGCTCCACCATTCAATCATGGGCTGATCCACTTCATCCAGTCATCTCCACTCCCCTGCATTCACCCCATACTCTTTGATGCCCTGGCTAATCCAGAACCTATTTATCTCTGCCTTAAATACAGCCAATAACTTGGCCTCCACAGATGCTTGTGGCAACAAATTCCACAGATTTACCACCCTCTGACTAAAGCAATTTCTCTGCATCTCAGTTGTAGAAGGATGTTCTTCAATCCTGAAGTCATGCCCTCTTGTTCTAGAATCCCCTACCATGGGAAATAACTTTGCCGTATCTAATCTGTTCAGGCTTTTTAACATTTGGAATGTTTCTATGAGATTGCCCCTCATTCTCCTGAACTCCAGGGAATACAGCCCAAGAGCTGCCAAATGTTCCTCATAGGGTAACTCTTTAATTCCTGGAATCATTCTCGTGAATCTTCTCTGAACCCTCTCCACTATCAATATATCCTTTCTACCCTCGACTTTCCCTTACCCTTTATATATTTAAAAAAGCTTTTAGTATCCTCTTTGATATTAGTCGCCAGCTTCCTCTCATAATTCATCTTTTCCATCCAAATGGTCTTCTTAGTTTTTTGCTGCAAGTTTTTAAAATTTTCCCAAACCTCTATCTTCCCACTAGCTCTGGCTTCCTTATATGGCCTCTCTTTTGCTTTGTCTTTGGCTCTGACTTCACTTGTCAGCCACGGTACTGTCCTTCTTCCCTTTGAAAATTTCATCTTATTTGGAATATATCTGTCTTGCACTTCCCTCATTTTTCTCAGAAACTCCAGCCATTGCTGCTCTGCTGATGTTCCTTTCCAGTCAACTTTGGCCAGTTCCCCTCTCATGCCATTGTAATTTCCTTTATTCCATGGAAATACTGACACATTGGATTTTATTTTTTCCCTCTCAAATTTCAATGTGAACTCGATCATATTGTGATCACTGTTCCCTAAGGGTTCCTTAACCTTAAGCTGTCTTATCACCTCCAGATCATTGCACAACAGCCAATCCAGCACAGCCAATCCACTCGTGGGCTCAACAAGAAGCTGTTCTAAAAGCCATCACTTAGATGTTCTACAAATTCTCTCCCTTGTGGTCCAGTACTGACCTGGTTTTCCCAGTCCACTTTTACGTTAAAATCCCCAACGACTATCATGACATTGCCTTTCTGACATGCCTTTTCTATCTCCTGCTGTAATTTGGCTGCTGTTCAGAGGCCTGTAAACATAGCCATTAGGGTCCTTCTACCCTTGTCATTGACACATGACAGTTGTCAGCATGAATTCTTTTCACCACTGTCTGGTGAAAGAAATTCCTCCTCATTTTGTTCTAAATGGATGTCCTTGCGTTTTGCCATCGGGAGAGTGGTAAACCAGTCAAATATGATTCACAGTCTGACATGTGGTGGGGAATTGCTTGTAAACAGTTCTGATGAACAGAACAAATTCATACTTAGAGATTGGCAGGTTATTCAGGGGTAAAATGTTTTGTAAAAGATTTTTGTATCTGATAAGGAATTAACTTTTGGGGGTTCTAATCAAGTGTCAGTGAGGACAGAAGGTTTGATGTAGCAAACAAAGTGTTCAAGAAAGTCTCAAACGGTTGATTCAAGTACATCCAAGAGAAATAACTTTATGAAACATTTTGATTAGTCGACTCCTGGAGTTCAGGTGTCCGTATTACTGCACAGGGGAGGGTACAGAGGAGTTTCACCAGGACATTATCAGAGATGGAGTGTTTCAGATATTAGAAGGGACTGGATTTGCTTCCCTGATGTAGAGGAGGCTGAATGAAGACCTGACAGAGATTTACAATACAATGAGGGGCATAGATTGGGTGGTAGTGAGAAAATATTCCTCAGTACAGAGACTTCTAAAACCAGAGGACAAATACAAATACAGATATAGATACTTTATTGTCACCAAACAATTGATACTAGAGTGTACAATCATCACAGTGATATTTGTTTCTGCACTTCGCACTCCCTGAAGTGCAAATCTCTCTCTCTCTCTCTCTCTCTCTCCCCCTCCCTCCCCCCCACAACGGTAATTACCTCGACCTCAGCTGAACTGAACTGAGTTCTGCACCATCGTTACACTATTCATTTACCCCTAGAGCTTGGTTTCGATTCCCATTTCCACACTTCTGTATATATCGTTGCTAACCTGTTTCATATATTTGCATTTTATAGTTATGTGGTGACTCACTTTCCAGCGCACTCGAACCGGCTCACAAAATGGCGCGGGCCGGCAGAGAGGCCAGCCCCAAAAAGGGCGCCAGGCCTTCTTCACCAGCAAGAGGAAAAGCCCGCATGCGGGAAGGAACTGTGAATATGCGCCCTTTACAACGTTCCCGCCCAGGGAGGGTGGAAACAAGAAGGCTTAAAAGCGAGGCCGCGAAGTTTTAATAAATCATTTACACAATCGCACTCACTGCCTGCGTGTTGGTATTCCAGCGCTGTGTGTAGCACACTGCTACAGTACTGTATTACTTAGTTTACTAATAAACACTATTAGTTAAAGTAATACCAGACTCCAACGTATATTCCATTTTTACTGGTTTGGAAACCCGGTCACGGGTACGTCACAGTGAACACCAATCCCCAAGAAAGAGCAGGTCTACAGAAAGTGGTGGATACAGCCCAGTCCAGACAAAACCCTCCTGAAAACTGAGCACGTTTACAGCCCAGTCCGTCACAGACAAAACCCTCCTGAAAACTGAGCACGTTTACAGCCCAGTCCGTCACAGACAAAGCCCTCCTGAAAACTGAGCACATTTACAGCCCAGTACAGACAAAACCCTCCTGAAAACTGAGCACGTTTACAGCCCAGTCCGTCACAGACAATACCCTCCTGAAAACTGAGCACATTTACAGCCCAGTCCGTCACAGACAAAACCCTCCTGAAAACTGAGCACATTTACAGCCCAGTCCGTCACAGACAAAACCCTCCTGAAAACTGAGCACATTTACAGCCCAGTCCATCACAGGCAAAACCCTCCTGAAAACTGAGCACATTTACAGCCCAGTCCATCACAGACAAAACCCTCCTGAAAACTGAGCACATTTACAGCCCAGTCCATCACAGGCAAAACCCTCCTGAAAACTGAGCACATTTACAGCCCAGTCCGTCACAGACAAAACCCTCCTGAAAACTGAGCACATTTACAGCCCAGTCCATCACAGGCAAAACCCTCCTGAAAACTGAGCACGTTTACAGCCCAGTCTGTCACAGACAAAACCCTCCTGAAAACTGAGCACATTTACAGCCCAGTCCGTCACAGACAAAGCCCTCCTGAAAACTGAGCACATTTACAGCCCAGTCCGTCACAGACAAAACCCTCCTGAAAACTGAGCACATTTACAGCCCAGTCCGTCACAGACAAAGCCCTCCTGAAAACTGAGCACATTTACAGTGATGCACCATCAATAACTCACACTGAGACGTAAGGCGAGATATCGGCTTTTATTGACTGGAAAAAGGAACCAGGAGTGAGTGTCTATCATACTTTGTCCTGGAGACTGAGGCCGAGCGTCAGGCCTCAGATCGCCTTTATACAGGGGCCTGTGGGAGGAGCCACAGGAGCAGTCAGCAGGGGGCGTGTCCCGACAGGCACATAGTTCACCACATACAGTCCAGTCCGTCACAGACAATACCCTCCTGAAAACTGAGCACATTTACAGCCAAGTCCATGACAGACAAAACCCTCCTGAAAACTGAGCACATTTACAGCCCAGTCCATGACAGACAAAACCCTCCTGAAAACTGAGCACATTCACAGCCCAGTCCAGACAAAACCCTCCTGAAAACTGAGCACATTTACAGCCCAGTCCGTCACAGACAAATCCCTCCTGAAAACTGAGCACATTTACAGCCCAGTCCGTCACAGGCAAAGCCCTCCTGAAAACTGAGCACGTTTACAGCCCAGTCCGTCACAGACAAAAACCTCCTGAAAACTGAGCACATTTACAGTCCAATCCGTCACAGACAAAACCCTCCTGAAAACTGAGCACATTTACAGCCCAGTCCGTCACAGACAAAACCCTCCTGAAAACTGAGCACATTTACAGCCCAGTCCGTCACAGACAAAACCCTCCTGAAAACTGAGCACATTTACAGTCCAGTCCGTCACAGACAAAACCCTCTTGAAAACTGAGCACATTTACAGCCCAGTCCGTCAGAGACAAAAAACCTCCTGAAAACTGAGCACATTTACAGTCCAGTCCGTCACAGGCAAAACCCTCCTGAAAACTGAGCACATTTAGAAGGAATGCTGCCACAAGAAATCTGCATCCACTCAAAGACCCCAGTCTCCGGGTCATGCTCGCTCTTTGCTTCTACCATTGGGCTAGATGAACAGGAGCTGGAACTAACATGGATAATGTATCTGATCTCAACGCTGAACTCATTCCACAACCAACAGACGTTGAAAGTGTGTCTGTAAAGTGTGACTCTACAATTCATGTTCTCAGTATTTTTGCACAATTTCCCTTCTTTTGCAACTCTGTTCATCAGACTTAATTTATGTATAATTTGTCATAAATTCCATTGCATTTTTATTGACTGTAAATGCCTGCAAGAAAATGAATCTCAGGGTAGAATAGGCTGACATACACACTGAGAATAAATTTCCCTTGACTTTGACAATGAAGATGTTTATTGATGATTCTGAAGCTGACAGTCTGGTAGACAATATACAACAATGACAGGTTACCGGATGATATCTGTGGATTGGTCAGGTAGGAACAACAGTGGATGTGAAAATCAATCCTCAGAGAATGTGATCATGCACTTGTAGGGAGCAAATAAGGCAAGGGTCTACATGGGGAATGGTAGAATAGTAAGCAGTGGAACACAGATGTCCAAGTCTCTGCAGAGGGTGTCTACGCCCACCTGGACAAGCCAGCGAGCACTGTGAGGGTCATGTTTTTTGACTTCTCCAGTGTGTTCAACACCATCCGCCCTGCTCTGCTGGGTGAGAAGCTGACAGTGATGCAGGTGGGTGCTTCCCTGGTGTCATGGATTATTGATTACCTGACTGGCAGACCACAGTACGTGCGCTTGCAACACTGTGTGTCAGACAGAGTGGTCAGCAGCACTGGGGCTCCACAGAGGACTGTCCTGTCTCCCTTTCTCTTCACCATCTACACCTTGGACTTCAACTACAACACAGAGTCTTGCCATCTTCAGAAGTTTTCTGGTGACTCTGCCATAGTTGGATGCATCAGCAAGGGAGATGAGGCAGAGTACAGGACTATGGTGGGAAACTTTGTCACATGGTTCGAGCAGAATCATCTGCAGCTTAATGTGAAAAAGACTAAGGAGCTGGTGGTGGACCTGAGGAGGGCTAAGGCACCAGTGACCCCTGTTTCCATCCAAGGGGTCAGTGTGGACATGGTGGAGGATTACAAATACCTGGGGATACGAATTGACAATAAACTGGAGTGGTCAAAGAACACTGAGGCTGTCTACAAGAAGGGTCAGAGCCATCTCTATTTCCTGAGGAGACTGAGGTCCTTTAACATCTGCCGGACGATGCTGAGGATGTTCTACGAGTCTGTGGTGGCCAGTGCTATCATGTTTGCTGTTGTGTGCTGGGGCAGCAGGCTGAGGGTAGCAGACACCAACAGAATCAGCAAACTCATTCGTAAGGCCAGTGATGTTGTGGGGGTGGAACTGGACTCTCTGACAGTGGTGTCTGAAAAGAGGATGCTGTCCAAGTTGCATGCCATCTTGGACAATGACTCCCATCCACTCCATAATGTACTGGTTAGGCACAGGAGTACATTCAGCCAAAGACTCATTCCACCGAGATGTAACACTGAGCATCATAGGAAGTCATTCCTGCCTGTGGCCATCAAACTTTACAACTCCTCCCTCAGAGTGTCAGACAAGCTGAGGCAATAGGCTGGTCCTGGACTTTTTTCACTTGGCATGATTAACTTATTATTATTTAATTATTTATGGTTTTATATTGCTATATTTCTTCACTATTCTTGGTTGGTGCGGCTGTAACGAAACCTAATTTCCCTCGGGATCAATAAAGTATGTCTGTCTGTCTGTCTGGGTCAAAACCAAGGGGATGGATACAAGTAGTTGTTCAGAGGATTCACGGGAGATGTGGAGAAATAACTTCAGTCCATCTGTTCTGTTTCATTCTGGTTTTCTGCCTAGTTCCACCTACCTGCATCTAAACTACAGCCCTCCATATCAGTCTCATCTATATACCAAGTGTGACTGTAGAACGCTGCTCTGTAACTAAACACTGAGAAATGGAGGCTGCAGAAAACATTTATGGTCCCATGAAGTGTTTGTGATATCGGAACTCACTGAATATTATTAACTTGAACAGTTAGGATATAATATTCAGTTGTTCAAAAACAAAAGAGTATTTACACAGATCACCTCACTCACTCATATATTTGCTCTAGCCTGCTTTTTCTTCATTTCTCACTTTGGAGGAAAGTGTTTCTCTGTCTCTGAGTCTGGAAAGTTTGTAATCCATTTGTAAGGTTCAGGTTCAATTTATATTGGACAGGCTTCTTTCGGTAAGATGGCAACACCTATACTTGTAACTGTCTCTTGGGATCCAATCAAAGGTGCTTTTTTCCTTGTTAAATGATTTTCCACAGAGTAAAACTATTCTTTACTCCAGTAACTACCTGTACAGCAGGTCATTCACATCAGTGAACTGCTCATTGTTCAGAGTAGTCGACTGGGGTGTCGTAAGAGCAGGCTGGCAGTTTGGAGAAGGTGAGTCGACTGGTCAGGCCAGGGATGTTGAATTGGGCCATCAGGCCAGGAGATTCAAACTCGGGCCATTGGGCCAGGGATGTTGAATCAGGCCATTGGGCCAGGAGATTCGAGCTCAGGCTGTTGGGCTGGGGATGTTGAATTGGGCCGTTAGGCTGGAGTTGCTGAAGTGGCCTGTTGGCCCAGGGATGTTGAATTGGGCCATTGGGCCAGGAGATTCGAGCTCAGGCTGTTGGGTTGGGGATGTTGAATTGGGCCGTTAGGCTGGAGTTGCTGAAGTGGCCCATCAGGCCAGGGGTGTTGAATTGGGCCATTGGGTTGGGGATGTTGAATCGGGCCATTGGGCCACAGGATGCGAGCTGAGCTGTTGGACCACAGGAGAAGTGGATTGGATTCGGAAGAGCTGACCTGGTTGGAGATCGTGGTGCTGTGTGCTACTTGGAGGCACCGGAGTTGGGTCCTTGGAGTTTGCAGTGAAACTGTGAGTGTCTTGGATGTTTCTTCTGCAATTGCAAGACCTTGTTGGACATTGATTGTCACAGGCCTCCTTCCCTTGTTTAATGATGAGACAGGTGGCAAGGCAGTAATTTTGCCTCAGTTGTAGCTAGGACTAAGCCTCAGTCCTTGAGCTTGCATTGCAGGGTAGAATCACGGCTCAGTTGGGGGTGGTCGCTCCCATTTGTGCTGCCCTCTAGTTGTGGGTTGGTGGAATTACAAGCTGGACTGCCGGCAACCAACAATTCCTTTAGACCAGGGGTCGGCAACGTTTAACACTGAAAGAGCCAATATGAACCCATTTCCCACAGAAAAGAAAACACTGGGAGCCACAAAACCCGTCTGACATTTAAAATGAAATAACACTGCATACAACGGTCAGCACATTCTTACAGGCAGAGCAAGTGGTCTCTTGAATCCATTGTACTTTCAGCTTCATTCATAATACCTGATAGAATCATAGTGTGATATAATGATTCTGCACAGATGGAAGCCATTTGGCCCATTGTGTTTTTAACATTCCTTTTTTGTCCAATCAATTTAGTTCTATTCTCTTGCTCTTTCCCTGAGCCAATGGGAAGTCTTCCTTCACACCTTCAGCCAAATTATTGACTCTGCTTCCACCAGCCTTTCCATCAGTGGATTCCTCCTCTCGCCTCTCATCCATCTGCCAATTCTCTAAGATCTCCTCTGTTGGGTTAGTGATCCAGCTGCCTGGCTAAGAGTCCCTGTAACGGGAAAATACGGATCGATGTGCAGTAGCATTTACTATCTCATCATCTCGGAGAGTTGGGAGACCCTCATGGAACAGTACAGGTCAGGAACAGGCCCTTCAGCCCACAATGTTGGTTAGTACAACGCCACTACATGAGTCCCATCAGCCTCCACATTGTCCGTATTCCTCAATTGCTTGACTTCATTTATTTTTACACTTCAGCACAATCTTTCAGGTTCACTGAGATAACTTGGTACATGCAAAGTGCAAAACATTTTTCTATGTAATTCACTTCACCTCAACTCAATGTTATCAGTTTGCTTATTTTTCATACTAAGTTCCGTGTTGGCTTTTATTTATATTTTGCTGTCATGTTTCCATGGTGAAAAGAGAGAGAAATCAAGAACTATAAACAGTTAGGCTGATAGCAGCCATTCCACACTCATGGTTAACTGAAGTTCTTAATATATACAAACGTTTGTATATAAATTGCACCCAATACTTGTGCAGAATGTTTGAAGTTAATAGCTCAGCTCCTTCTACCTTAGGCCACGAACTTATCAATCACCCGGCTGTGGACACTTTCTGGAAGTCCAAGATCCGTATGCTCCATGACTGCTGGACTAAGTTTGTAAAGGAAGGCGGGGACTATGTTGAAAAATAAATGTGTTAGGTTTTCTAAAATTGACTCCTTCTACCTCAGGCCACAAAGTTATTTATCACCCCTTGTATTTTTGAAAGATATACATATGAACTTTGGACTAGATAATTGCAAAGTATTTAACATAAAGAAAGGTGCAATACAGCTAATAGAATTCAAAACAGAGCAGCAGGATACAACACAACTGATGGATGAATTTGAAACGTATGAATATCTGGGATACCAACAAAGAAAATAGATAATAGCGTGATAAAGAAAAACTTCCAACAGAATCTATTTCAAAGCTTAAGAAAATCTGACAGAGTTTAATAGTGAAAATATAACAAAGGCAATAAACATCTTCACTTTAACCGTATTAATGTATACTCTTGGCATAATATCTTGGTGCAGAGACAGAGGGGGTGGAGGGAACAAAGAGAATGTCAGTACGACAGTATTGAGCAGAGCACGGTGAGGCTTCATTATGGCAGATCCTCTCCAGAGGACGCGCACAAGGAAGTTAAGACAGGTTAACAGTGAGATACAGAGATCAAACCAAAGGATGAAACATTGAAGCCAATATTACTGGTCATGTAGAGACAAGGCATGTCACAAGTGAAACATAAAAACTTATAGAGATAGAGATAGAGACATGATGGAGGTGCGGGTTGGGTTGGAGTTCGAGTGGCAGTGTTAGAGATGGAGACACACAAAAGTGTGTTTCCAATCTGGTATCCACTTCCTGAGATGGAGGAGGGGTATGTACTCTTACATGACTTGGAAGCATTGAAGAAACACTTGAATCACAATGGCATGGATATGGTGAGCCAAGGGGTTTTTGTTACGTAATTTGTTGATTCTAAAGTGAAATTGATGATTAGTTCTTGGGGGGGGGGGGGGAGTGCCAAAGTAAGACATCAACAGGATTTGTTAATATTGGAAGAATGTTCGATCCATGTCAGCACCTCTACTTCCTCAGAAGTTTGTATAGATTCAGTACGATATCTAAGACTTTGACAGCTTTATCGATACTTAGAGGAGAAGATCCTGAATAGTTTCATCATTGCCGGGTAGATGCACCAATCCCCGAGAAAGAAGAATTCTACAGAAAATGGTGGATACAGCCCAGTCCGTCACAGACAAAGCCCTCCTGAAAACTGAGCACATTTACAGCCCAGTCCGTCACAGACAAAGCCCTGCTGAAAACTGAGCACATTTACAGCCCAGTCCGTCACAGACAAAGCCCTGCTGAAAACTGAGCACATTTACAGCCCAGTCCGTCACAGACAAAGCCCTGCTGAAAACTGAGCACATTTACAGCCCAGTCCATCACAGACAAAGCCCTGCTGAAAACTAAGCACATTCACATGGAATGCTGCCACAAGAAATCTGCATCCATTATCAAGGACCCCTTCACTATCCAGCTCATGCTCTCTTCTTGCTTCTACTATTGGTAAAGAGGTACAGGAGCTTTCGACACCACAATGCCACATTCAAGCCAGATACTACCCTGCATTCCTCAGGCACCTGAACTAGCATGAACAATGCAACTCACCTCAACGCTGAACTCATTCTACAGCCTACAGATGTTGAAAGTGTGTGTGTACAAGTGTGACTCAACAATTCATGTTCTCAGTATTTTTGCATAATTTCTCTTCTTTTGCAAACATTGTTGTTCATCAGACTTCATTTATGTATAATTTGTCCTTAATTTTATTATGTTTTTATTTAGTGCAGATGCCTGCTAGAAAATGAATTTGAGGGTAGTATAGGCTGACATGTATATACTAAACACTAAACAAGGATTTCTGTTGCAAAGATTTGACCTGATATGTTGACAGTTCCTTTTCCTTCACAGATGCTGCTTGACCTGCCGACCCCCTCCAGCAGATTCAATAGGGAGAAGGACCTCAAGGAACTCAGTGGGCCAGGCAGCCTTACTGGAGGAAAATAGACAGCTGACATTTCAGGGTGACACCCTTCATGTAGACTAACAGGTAGAGGGGAAATAGGATAAATAATTGGAGATTTGTGGTGAATTAAGGCTGGTAGTTGAAAGGTTGTCCAATCACAAATAACAGAAAGTCTGCAGATGCCGTAAATCCAAGCAACACACACAAAATACTGATGGAACAGGCAAAGCAGCATCTATGGAGAAGAATACAGTCGACATTTGGGGCCAAGACACTTCAAAAGAACACCTGTAAAAGTTGATGGAGGTGGTATGCAGATGTGTAACTCTCGGTTCCGCTAGTGACTTAATCTAAGGGATGATAGCCCCCGGCCCTGCCATGCTTAAAATATCTTGCTTGAGTAGATGCTGTGTGATGTGTCCCCTGTTACAAATTATTTCCATGAAATAACAAATGGTACACAATATGCGATTAAGCGATTGTGTATTATAATTCTTAATTGACTGTATGGTTAGTAAAGAAACAATAAAAAGGGCCTATTCTCACGAAACAGTTTAATGTGCAATGATGGAGCTCATGTTCAGTCCACTGGTTCCTGTCGACCTCCTCTGAGCGTTGCAGATCTTCGGACCCTGGCTGCAAGTCCACTCTGTCTGGCGGTCTACCAGCTCTCCCCATTCATGTCTTCTCTCCTCAACTCTCTCTGGAAAAAGACTACAAAATCCCTGCTCCCAGACTCACAAGAAAGATCATCATTCCTCTCATTGGATAGCCCATATTCCAAAACCCCGCTATCTCTAGTCATAACACAAACATTGCTGCCACAGAGAAACCATTACATTAGCATTGAAACCTTACAGCGTGTTACACTCACCCCCTCCCACCAAATTTAGTCATGTCCTCATGACATTGAGCTAATTCACTAACCCTTCCTGTAAAACCCAAAGTCTAATCCAGGTGTAAAAGGCAGTGACATAGCTCCCCAGCACAGTAGAGGTCACACTCTGCTCCCCTGCAGCTATGCAGGCCAGTCTATCCAGTGGTCACCTAATTCTCTGAGATCTCCATACCCCCTCACCTAACTCTTCAGCTTTAGACACTACTGGGGATACTTCCAATCTAACTGGCTAGGCCTCCACCAACCTATCACTCGTGACCACCTGGAACTCGGACCCCTCGGTCCCATGGCCGAGCCCCGCTTCATCCGTTGCAGGGTCCTGCTGCAACCCAGGCTGTCCACAGGTACTCCTCCCCCCCCCCCCACTTCACCTGACTCAGTGGGAGAAGGGCTACAAGTCTCTTCCCCAATCCATGAAGAGTTAGCAAAAGGCAGCATACACCACACATCCAGGTCCTCATCCTCCAAATCAGTATCCCTCTCAGAGATGGGGGCCGGACTCGCCTCACCTGTTGTGGGCCCCGCAGTCACCCCACGTTTCTACAGAGTCCTCTTACTAGGTGTATGCTCCTAGTTGGGCTCTGGGTCTACCTGCACCTCTTGTCCCAGGGCAGCAAATGGTTCCAATGGAGAATCTTGACAGGCCCATTCCCATCCTCTGGTTTCACCCAGAAAACTGGTAGGTTTGGCATTTGACTCTCCACCACGCAAGGCTTAGCCACCCAGCGGGTCCGCCAACTTATGTTTCCCAGATACCTCCAAATTCCTTATGAGGGCCTGGTCTCCTGGCAGAAGTTGGGAGAACCTCACCTTCTGGTCATACCTCCACTTATTTCCTTGATTCTGCTTGGCATTGATGATCCCAGCTAATTCATAAGCACATTTCAGCTCTCTTCTCATGTCAGACACATATTTCAGATAAGTATTAGGTGGTAAGTCACTCTCGTCAGTCCCAAAACAAAGGTCAATGGGCAACCTTGCCTCTCCCCCATCATCAGATAGTACAGCAAGTAGCCGGCAGCTTAATTTTGGATACAGTTGTAACTATGAACCAGATGCCCAATATGTTGACTCCACCTGCTCTTCTTGCTGATCTCCAAAGTCCTGAGCATGTCTAGCAAGGTCTGATTAAACCTCGGGCTGGGGATCACCCTACGGATGATAGGGCGTGGTCCTCGACTTCTCGACTCCAAGCATGCCCAGTAACTCATGGATGAGTCTGCTCTCGAAATCCCCTCCTGATCACTATGTATCTGCCTGGGAAGGCCATAATAAATGAAATCTTCTCCCATAACACTCTGGCCACCATGGACATGCTCTGGTCCTTGTTAGGAAATGCCTGTGCTTAGCTAGTGTAGTTGTCCGTGATGACTAAGACAATCGCCACATTGCTGGCATCGGGTTTTATTGACAGGAAATCCATACACATCAGGTCCAGGGGCCCCACACTCTACAAATGAGACAAGGGTGCTGCCCACGTAGGCACCGTCTTCCGCGGTATGCATCGAATGCACGACTTACAGTATTCTTCGACCTCCAACTTAATTCGGGACCAGTAAAATCTGTGTCTGTGCAATCCATAGGTCCTTTCAACCCCTAAATGTCCAGAATCATCATGAAGTGACTTTAATGTAATCCTCTGAAACTACTCCGGCAGAACCAGCTGGCAATGCCGAGGTCAGTCTGGGGGTTACGTGACCTGGTATAGGATCTGGTTCTGCATCTCCAACCGAGGCCATTCTCTCGGTAACGGAGGCACTGCCATGTGTTTTGTCTTCTCTGCCTGAGCCGTGTCTCCCTTTTCAACCGCTGTCCATATGATACCAATGCCCGGGTCACCTCACTGAGCAGCTGCCACCTCCCCCAAACTCAATTCTGGCAGCGGATTTGTCTTCAGAGCAGTCAGATTACAGTAAACTCGGGGAATGACATCATCAGTAGCTCCCAATTGATTCACTGCTCAATCCTGCCCCTCCTTTCCCTCTGCCTTCACGGTGATGGCAAATTGACACATGGTCTTCACCTCCGGGGCAGGAATGCCCTCCCAATCCTCGTCCCTGTCCAGTCCCTCATGCACTTGTCGGTACAAAGCATCAGCATCAATGTTCCTGTTTCCCGGCCGGTACTTCAGACTGAAATCATAGGCAGACAACACTGCCAATCACCGATGGCCTGTGGCATCCAGTTTCGCCAAGGTCAGGATATAAGTTAGGGAGTTGTTGTCCATCCTCACCTCAAAATGGCCTAGTAAAGGTAGTCACTCAGCTTATCCACCACCGCCCATTTCAACACCAGAGATTCCAATTTGTGCATGGGGTAGTTTTTTTTCAGAGGATGACAGCCTCTGGATGACAAACGCAATGGGTCTCAACCCAGTGCTCTGATCCTGATACAGGACTGGCATCCATGTGGCGTACATACGGCAATTGCGAGTCCGCAAAAGCCAGCACCAAAGCCTGGGTCAGCAGCTTCTTCAGTGACTGAAAGGCCTCCTCACATTTTGCATCCCACCTTCTGTCCAAACAGCTCCAATGGGCTAAGATACTCTCCACCCTCCTGTCCTTTCTCCCCTCTCTTTCTCCCCACAGGAGGGTAACCGCTCAGAAGCTGATACAACGGGTGACTCACTTCCGCGTAGCCTTTCACGAACCTCCGATAGTAACCCAAGGAATGAGCTCAGAGTGCTCAGAGTTTGTGGTCTTGGCCACGTGGTCATTACCTCTATCTTAGCCAGATTGTAGCTGCTCCATCCCATGGGATTACATGCCCAATATAGCTGACAGTAACTTGACAGAACTGGCACTTGTTCAGGGAAAGTTTTAACCATTCAGCTTTCAGACGGCCCAGCGCTTTCAGCAGCCTCGCTTTATATTCTTCCAAGGTGGATCCAAATACTATGAAATCATCCAGATACGTGAATACCTCAAGCAAGTTCGTATCTCCCACCATCTTCTTCATGACCCGCTGGAAGGTTGCAGGAGCTCACGATGTGCCCTGGGGCATCCTTTCAAACTGGAAGAATCCCAGGGGACATATACATGCCGTCTTCTCTTTGTCAGCCGCAGTCATGGGGATCTGGTAATGTCCACTCCGCAAGTCCAGCACACTGAACCACTTCGCACCAGCGCGTCTTGAATCCTTGGGACCGTGTACTGGTCAGAGACGGTGCGCCTGTTCAGAGTCCTGTAGTCCACACAAATCCATACCTTCCCATTCTTCTTTCGGGCCACTACTATTGGGGATGCATAGGGGCTTCAGGACTTGGTGATGATCCCAGCTTCTTGCTACATACACAAATGTTGCCAAACATACGTGAATAGGGGCCAGTCACCACGACTGCTCTCTAAACAGGGTGTCTTGGGTCATTCCGGATGGTGTGACGAGTGCTCTTGGCACAACCTACATCAAAGTCATTAATGGAAAAGACATCTTCTAACTTCAACATCTTCTCTACCAACCTCTTCTTCCAACCCACAGGAACTGGAGAGTCCCTGAAGTTGAATGACTCAGCAGTCAACTTTCCCCCATTTTCCAATAGTTTCTCCCTGGCTTGTCTCACAGGGACACCAGGTATTACTGTCACTGGGAACAGATGCGCCGGGGCATCCTCCGCTTAAAGGTGACCTCCCCCTTCGTAGTGTTTCTGACAATCACTGCCATCCTGAGCACCTGTACAACCGAGGGCTTCTGCAATTCAGGCCTCACCAGTAGCCCAGCAGGAAGTCTTGACTTCCCCTTGTAGTCTTCCAGAGCATCCACTAAGAGGGCCTCGCCCTTAGGCAGTCTGGGAAATTTGGGGATCCCCATCACTCTTGCCCTCCCTGGGTCATATCATCATTGGCTTCGACTGGATGAACCTCACAGCCCCTCATCTAAGTTCAGTATCTGGCCCAATGCAACCATGCATTTCCTCAAAAGCAGCTTGAAACACCAGATGCATGGACAATGTTCCCAGAAAGCTCTGGCCAGCCTTCTCCTTGCAAGCCCCCATGAGCCTCCTCACAAGAGGGGTGTTGGAGCCAACCAGAATGGAAATGCCGTTCTCAACAGGGTCTGGACAAACCGACACTAATGTATCATGGACCTCCACCACTCCTACATTGGCTTCCGAGAACTCCAACTTCACTAAGAAATAACCATTGCATGGACAATCATTAGCACAAAGCCCCCAGATCTCCAGTGCTGAATGGAGTCAATGGTAAATGCATCAGATATTGGTTGTAAAAGGAATGATACAACAACGTGACCTGCGACCCGGTGTCGAGTATGGCTTTAGTATAAACACTCTCTATCTGTAGTGACACACTGGAGCATGGTCCCACTAAGCTGTCAGGAATAGGGCCTTTCGCTTTTGGGGGTTCCTTGGTATACTGCTGGGAATGTGTTCCCTCAGAGACTCCAGGCCGTTCCCTCACTGGGTCTCCTCTAAGTTTTCCCAATGGCTGTCTCAGCTTTGGTACCCAGGGGCTCACTCTCCCCCTGGCATAACACCTGCTGCCAGCAGCCCTCCGCATTGATTGTCCCCTTGGGGATCGGACCCCCCCATCAGCTCCATAATAATATGGGCGTCACACATGCTGATAATAGCCAATATTTCTCCGTTCTCAACTCTACTACAATCTCCCCTACCACTCCCCGGGGTAGGCTATCCATGGTCACTTCAACGTAGCAGACCACTACCGAGGACTGAACCCTGCTGACGGAGGCCTCCGGAGCTTCTGAGGTATTCTCCTCATCCCATACCTCTCTGATCAGCTCTGCAAAAGATGGAGGGGGGCATGTCTTACGAGACTGTCAGAGACCCCAACCAATCAGGTTCTGGGCTGGGCACCCCTGGCTATCTGGTCCATTCATAACTGATCCATCTCAGTTGCCGAATGACCCCTTTGCGCTGCGAGCAATTTAGCTGCCTCTCCAGCCGAAGAATAAAAGCAGAAAGCTTCTCCTGATGCGTGTTCTGAAATTCCACCATGAGCTCCATTGGGCTTCCTGTCAGGCCAAAAGCATTGTCCAGTGCTTGCATGGAATTGACAGCTGTTGCTACGGGATACCGCAACCTGACGGCCCACACAAAGTCAGCAGCCCGCTCAGTCAAACTTTCAACCAATCTCTGTCGCCTTATGTCATCAGAGCACTGCCACTCATCTAACCACTGAGAGTTCCACTCCACCCAAGTCTCATATTCCTCTTCTGCTTTAGGGGTGGGCGTTATTCCAGAGAACAGGTGAAGCCTACCATAGCAGAGACCTTAGACCTTGGCATTTTCCCATTTATTTGCCAGAGAGGTAAGAGTGGATACTAATTCAGAATTCTCACTCTTCACTGGGGAATGTGGACTAATTAGACATTCCAAATCTGACCACTCCTTCCCCTAACTCCCCAGAAATGAAGGAACCCTGTTGTTGAAATCTCCGCCCTCAGCTACCGCAACATCAGCGCCGGTCTGCATTAAAGCGAGAGCTGTGCCTGCAATTTTATCAAACTTCTGCCCTGTAATTGCAACTTTAGCAGTACTTAACAATTCATCTGGAGTACAAGTGTTTTTCCCATGGTTCAATGCTCAGGGTAGTCACACAGTATTCAATGGAATCAATCTCAAACGATACTCCCACAATTGTAAAACTTGGTTCGGCTAGTGGCTTAATCTAGGGCATAATAGCTCCTGGCCCAGTCAAAGTTAAGAAATCTGGTTTGGGGGGATGCTGCATGATGTGTCCCCTGTTACAAATTAGTACCATAAAATAACAAACAGTACACAATATGCATTAAATGATTCAGCATTATAAGTCTTAATCTGACTGTATGGTTAGTAAAGAAACTAAAAAAGGGGCTCATTCTCATGAAACAGTCTAATACACAATGTTGGAGCTCACGTTCAATCCACTGGTTCCTGTCGACCTCCTCTGAGTGTCGCCAACCCTCAGACCCTCGCTTCAAGTCCACTCCGTCCGGCAGTCTACCCACTCTTCCTATTTGTGTCTTCTCTTCTCATCTCTCCCCGGCAGAAGACCACAAAATCCTTGCTCCCAGACTCACAAGAAAGATCAATATCTCTTTCACTGGATAGCCCTCATTCCATCAGGCTCATAAAGCATGACCTGCCTTTAACAAAGCCATGTTGACTATTCCTAATTGTATTATACCTCTCCAAATATTCATAAATGCTGCCTCTCAGGATCTTCTCCATCATCTCACCAACCACTGAAATAAGACCTACTGGTCTATAATTTAGAGCTATCTCTACTCCCTTTCGTGAATAAGGGAAAAACATTCGCAACCCTCCAATCCTCTGGAACCTCTCCTGCCCCATTGATGATGCAAAGATTATTGCCAGAGGCTCAGAAATCTCCTCCCTCGCTTCCCACAGTAGCCTGGGGTACATCCTGTCTGGTCCCGGTGACTTATCCAATTTCCTGCCTCTGAGACATCCAAGTCTCTGTAATCGCCACAACATCCAAGTGCTGATCCATGCTCTAAGCTCATCTGCTTTGTTCATAATACTCCTCGCATTAAAATAGACACATCTTAAACCACCATTCTGAGCATGTCCCTTCTCTATCACCTGCCTGTCCTTCCTTTCGCACTGTCTCGAGGCTTTCTCTATTTGTGAACCAACCGCCTCTTCCTCCATCTCTTCAGTTCAGTTCTCACCCCCCAGCAATTCTAGTTTAAACTCTCCCCAATAGCCTAAGCAAACCTCCCCGCCAGGATATTGGTCCCCCTGGGATTCAAGTGCAACCCATCCTTTTCATAGAGGTCACACCTGCCCCAAAAGGAGGTTCCAAATGATCCCAAAATCTGAATCCCTGCCCCTTGTTCCAATCCTTCAGCCACATATTTATCCTCCATCTCATCCTATCCCTATACTCACTGTCATGTGGCACAGGCAGTAATCCTGAGACGACTACCTTTGTGGTCCTGCTTCTCAACTTCCTTCCTAACTCCCTGTAGTCTGTTTTCAGGACCTCCTCGCTTTTCCTGCCTATGTCATTGGTACGAATATGTACCAAGACCTTTGGTTGTTCTCTTTCACACTTTAAGATATTGTGGACGCGATCAGAAACATCCCGGATCCTGGCACCAGAGAGGCAAACTACCATCCGCATTTCTTTCCTGCGACCACAGAATCACCTATCTGACACCTTAACTATAGAGTCCCCCCATCACTGCTGCCATCCTTTTCCTTCCCCTACCCTTCTGAGCCACAGGGCCAGCTGGTGACATCTCTTGGCATTTTAGGTGTTGTCCATCATGCAAACTCGAGTACATGCTGTTTATTCTGTGAGTGAAGAATGATTGTTGTCCTTCAACATCTCTTGGCGGATGAAGTTTCCCTCCTGCAATGCGATCATGTCACTTGGGGAAGTTTTTGTCTGGAAACAGGGTGATCGGAAGCAGGAAAATCTTGTTGGAAGGTCAGGAGTGGAATTCTTTGAGGGGTGTCATGGTTCCCAGAATTCTATGGGAAATCGTCCCTTTCCCATTTTTGTCAATTATCGAATTATCGAATAGAGATCCCATGAGATTTCACTCTTATGCACAGTGACCAGAACCCAGCACACCATGTGTGGCCAAATGGAATTAGCTAATTTTGCAAAGTCTGTGCTGAATTCCCCTCAGTTCAGCAATGAGTACAGAGGTGGGGAGGGAGCAACAGTGGGACAGGAAGGCTGCTGGAAACTGGACTCACACAGCAAGAAACACACAGCTCTCAGGATGTAATTCCATTTATTATTGGCTGAAAAACTAAGCGAGTACAGACACCACAGACAGTGAGAGCAGCTACAAAGAAATCAGGGCACTGAATCCACTGTTTGAAATCATGAGTGGACGGTTCTGGAGTCTTCCAATTTCAGTGCAGTTTATAGGAACAAACAAAACCAAGTTTCATAAAACAGGGAAAATCATTCCAATTTTCATCACCTTGAAACAGAGAAAATTAATACAAATTGACCTGTTAATCCACAAGCATATATAATTTTTTTTTTAATTGAATTTTCAAATAGGTTACAGAAAGAAAAAAATTGTCAACCCTCCCCCTCCCCCCAAACATATCCCTATAGAAAAAAAAAGAGAAGAGGAAAGAAAGAAAGAAAGAAAGAAAGAAAGAAAGAAAGAAAGAAAGAAAGAAAGAAAGAAAGAAAGAAAGAAAGAAAGAAAGAAAGAAAGAAAGAAAGAAAGAAAGAAAGAAAGAAAGAAAGAAAGAAAAGAAAGAGTGCCTGGATATCGGAAGATCCCCACATGCTCCATGGAGTTCGTAATAACTTTAGTATATATATATATTTATTTCTTTCCCCAAATAACCAATAATTTTATCTTCGGAGCACCTATATATTTAATCCTATCTTTTGTAAATAAGGGCGTCAAATTTTCAGAAATATTTCATATTTGTCTCTTAAATTATAAGTAATTTTTTCAAGTGGAATGCAGCTAAAAATTTCATTCTTCCAACGATCTATAATTAAGTATGAATCTGATTTCCAAGTAACTGCAATAGCCTTTTTGGCTACTGCCAATGCAATTTTTATAAATTCTTTCTGATATTTATTCAATTTGGATCTTGATTTTATCCCTTCAATATCACCTAGTAAAAATAATGTTGGATTATGTGGAAATTGTATTCCAATAATTTGTTCCAGTAAAACTCTTAAATTTATCCAAAAAGGTTGCATTTAAAAACAAGACCAAGTAGAGTGTAAAAAAGTACTAATTTCTTGATTACATCGAAAACATTGATCAGATAAATTTGAGTTTAATCTATTTATTTTTTGTGGTGTAATATATATTTGATGTAAAAAGTTGTATTGTACTAATCTTAGTCGAACATTTATTGTATTTGTCATACTGTCAAGACGTAATCTTGACCAAGTTGTTTCATCAATTTTAATATTCAAATCAGTTTCCCATTTTTGTCTTAATTTATGAATTCCTTGTTTAATTGCCTGTTTTTGAATCAAATTATACATACCAGAAATAATACCATTGCATTCATTGCATAAATTATCTTCTAGATTGGAAGAATATGGGAAAATATCAGGGAACAAAATAAATTGGGATAAAAGTGAAATTTTACCCCTTACTAAAGGAGATGATAGTCAATGTCAATTAATAACTCAATTTAGATGGCCGACAAATGGTACAAAGTATTTAGGTATAAGAGTTGATAATGATATAAAGAATTTATATAAACTAAATTATTTGCCATTATTGAAAAAAATTCAAGAGGATCTTGATAAATGGATGATGTTACCAATAACATTAATAGATAGAGTCAATGCTGTAAAAATGAATATATTCCCTAGATTACAATATTTTTTTTTTAAGAGCCGATAGATTGGATATCAACCCATGAACACCTGAGGCCGACAACGCTTTCGAACTCTGGGTTGCCTGCTTCGAATCATACCTGGAGGAAATTCAAGTGATCGAGTCTGACATGAAGCACAGAGTTCTTCACTCCAGGGTCAGTCCACGGGTCTACTCGCTGATCAGAGACCAGCTGAGCTACCAGGGAGTGATGGACATCCTCAAAAGACAATACCTGTGGCCAGTAAAAACTGTCTACGCAAAGCATCACTTAGCGACACGGCAGCAGCGGGCAGGAGAGTCGAGCGCTGAGCTTGTCCGGGCCCTACAGACACTCATGCGGGCCTGATATTGCTGGGGGCTGACGGCCGAACAGTATGAAGACCTCCTAGTAAGAGACGCCTTCGTCACAGGGATCAGGTCAGTGTACGTGCACCAGCGGCTGCTGCAACACGCCGATCTTACTTTACATTGGGCGATGGAGCTGGCTAACACGCTGGAGGCCACTCTGCATAACTCTGATACTCTCCAGGCACGTGATCTCCCGACGGCCTCGTAGACGCCGCAGACTCCGCAACCCACCAGTGCCAGTGCCAGTCGCAAGTCAGCGAAGTGTTACTTCTGCAGACTCTAGAAGCACCCCGGAAAATGCTGCCTGGCCTGAGAAGCTACCTGCTCCAGTTGCGAAAAGAAGGGCCACTTCACCAAGGCCTGTAAGTCCAAACCGCGAGTGGGGTCGAGCAGGGCCACGCGCGAGGCATGGGGGCCGCCATCTTCGTCGCCGCCATTTTCCCTGCCTGCCGTCACGTGTGAGGCCATCTTGGTTGGCATCACGTCGCACTGCCTACGACCCACGGGTGCTTACCAGGCACCCCCCCCGTGCTGGACCAAGACGGCGATTCAACTCTGGCTTCTGTAACACTCGACCAAAGCACTCCCCACCAGCTTGCAAGGTCAGTGATGGACATCCTGGTGGAGGGGCGCAGGACAAGCTGCCTGTTTGACATGGGCAGCACGGAGAGTTTTATCCACCCGGACACGGTGCAATGCTGCAGACTCGTGACATGGCCTGTAAGTCCGAGGTTTGCCACAGCTTCTGGGTTGCATACTACAGACATCCGGGGGGATTGTGTAGCGACACTGGTGGCGCAGGGCACAGAATATCGAGACTTTACACTACTGACATGCCTCAACTGTGTGCCCCTGCGCTATTGGGGCTCGACTTCCAGAGCCACCTGAAAAGCGTGACAATGGAGTATGATGGGCCAATCACTGTCAGAAATCCCCGGTTCTGTAGGACTTCATCACATACCCTACTACTGACCATACACACACACCCATCCCACCCAACGCCATGACAACAGCCGCACTACGGACACCACTTGCGGCCTCTCCACCCTCAAGATCCCTCCCCCACCGCTGTTCGTCAACCTGACCCCTGACTGTAAACCTGTGGCAACTAAAAGCAGTAGGTACAGCGCGGGGGACAGGGCCTTCATTAAGTAGGAGGTGCAGCGGCTGCTCAGGGAGGGGATCTTTGAGCCAAGCACAAGTCTTTGGAGGGCCCAGGTGGTCGTTGTTTGGAATGGGGAGAAAAATAGGATGGTCGTGGACTATAGCCAGACCATCAATAGGTTCACGCAGCTTGACGCGTACCCTCTACCCCACATCGCGGATATGGTCAATCAGATAGCTCAGTACAATGTGTACTCGACCATAGACCTAAAATCTGCTTACCATCAGCTCCCCATCCGCCCGGAGGACCACCCCTACACTGCCTTTGAGGCAGACGGCAGGTTCTATCATTTCCTGCGCTTCCCCTTCGGTGTCACTAACGGGGTATCTGTCTTCCAGAGGGAAATGGACCGGATGGTGGATCAGTGTCAACTGAAGGCCACATTCCCATATCTGGATAACATCACCAACTGCTGTCACAACCAGCAGGATCACAACAACAACCTCCAAAAATTTTTCCAAGCGTCCAAAGCTTTTCACCTTACCTATAACTGGGACAAGTGTGTGTTTGGAACCACCCGACTTTCTATCCTTGGGTATGTCGTGGAGAAGGGAGTCATTGGCCCTGACCCCGACTTGTATGCGCCCCCTGTTGGAAATCCCTCTTCTCAACACCCTCAGAGCCCTCAAAAGGTGCCTGGGCTTCTTTTCCTATTACGCCCAATGGGTCCCTCACTACACAGACAAGATCCACCCCCTGGTCTAGTCCACCACCTTTCCCCTCTCAGCTGAGGCCCACGCGGCCTTCAGCTGCATTACAGGGGACACCGCTGAAGCAACAATGCATGCAGTGGATGAGACCATTCTCGCCCAAGTAGAGAGTGACGCCTCCGACTTCGCGCTGGCTGCTACCCACAATCAGGCAGGAAGACCGGTGGCGGTCTTCTCCCATACCCGTCAAGGCCCTGAAATTCAGCTCTCCGCAATGGAGAAAGAAGCTATTAGGCACCTGAGGCACTATCTCACCGGCAAAAATTCACCCTGCTGACCAACCAGCACTCAATTGCATTCAAGTTTAACAACCAACAGCGGGGCAAAATCAAAAATGATAAAATTTTGAGATGGAGAATCAAACTCTCCACCTACAACTATGACATCCTGTACCGGCCTGGAAAGCTCAATGAGCTCTCCGATGCCCTATCCCAGGGTACACGTGCCAGCGCGCAGATTGACCAGCTATACGCCCTACATGCAGATCTTTGCCACCCGAGGGTCATCCGGTTTTTCCACTTCATGAAAGCCCTGTACCTGCCTTACTCCCTTGAGGAGATCAGGACGATGACCAGGGACTGTGAAGTCTGCGCAGAGTGCAAACCGCACTTCTACCGACCCGAAAAGGCACAACTAATCAGGGCCACCCACCCCTTTGAGCGATTGAGTGTTGACTTTAAGGGCCCCCTTTCCTCCACTGACTGCAATGTGTACTTTCTTAACATAATCAACAAGTACTCACAGTTCCCCTTCACCATCCCCTGCCCCGATACCGCTGCCGGTCCGTCATATAGGCCCTGCACAAGTTTTTCACTCTGTTCGGATATCCCTGCTATATCCACAGTGACAGAGGGTCCTCGTTTATGAGTGATGAGCTGTGCCAGTAACTGCTGGCTAGGGGTATTGCTACTGTAAGACCACGAGCTATAATCCCCGGAGGAATGGACAGGTGGAGAGGGAGAATGCCACAGTGTGTAAGGCCACGCTCTTAGCCCTTAAGTCAAGGTGACTGCTGGTCTCTCGCTGGCAGGAGGTCCTCCCCGAGGCACTCCACTCCATCCGCTCCCCGTTATGCACGTCCACCAATGCCACCCTTCATGAGCGACTCTTTTCTTTTCCCAGGAAGTCTGCCACTGGGACCACCCTACCGGCTTGGCTGACATCCCTAGGGCCAGTGCTGCTTCGGAAACATGCAAGGAGCAGTAAATACTCCCCGATGGTCGAGGATGGTCTACTTCATGCGAACCCCCAGTATGCCTACGTGGTCTTACCTGATGGGCGGGAGGACACGGTCTCCATCCACGACCTGGCGCCTGCAGGAGCACCAGACCCCTACCCCGAACACTCCACGGTGACTATGAACCCTGTACCCACCGAGGTGTATACCCACGAGACACCATGCATGCCAAGCCCTACAGAGAAACCTCATGACACTCCCATGCCAGGCGCCACGCACATGCACGAGGGGTTACTGATGCCTAACGGGCTGGCACCTCAAGTCAGGCCGGAGCCAGCACAACCACCATCACCGGTGCAATCACCACTGGTGCTACGTAAATCGCAGCAACGGACTCAACTGCCTGATAGACTTAACCTGTAAATATACTTGTCAGTCACTTCGCCCCGTGAGGACTCTCTTTTAAAAAGGATGGGTGAATGTGGTAAACCATGTATATCTGTCTGGACATGCCCCTTTGCTGACTGCTCCTGTGGCTCCTCCCACAGACCCCTGTATAAAGGTGATTGAGGCACTGCTCCTCTGACAGTCATTCAACATGGTCATGATCCGTTTTGCTGTTAGTAAAAGCCTATCATTATTTACTCTACTTCCAGTCTCCTAGAGTTATTGATAGTGCATCAGGGACACTATGGACCATTGCTTGAATCACCATGGACCTGTTTCTAATTGTGATTGATTCACTAATATCTTGTTTTCCGCAGCCAATTTCTTCACCCTCTTGTACAATTAAGGTTTGCTTTATTTGTAATTTACACATGAATTATGAATAATATATGTTCTGTGTGTTGTGTGAATCTACATCCCTGTGATGCTGCTGCAAGTTTTTCATTGTATCTGTAATTCACCGTACTTATGCATATGACAATAAACTTGACCTTGTGTAAGCATGTAGAACACAGTGGCATGTAGTTTGCTAACTGACTTTAAGGGGCTGACTATCAGTTCAGCAACTAAATAGGAATCAAATGGGCTAGAGGGTATAACGTTGAGTTATTCCCACCGTCGCTCTCACTCTCATTATCAGTTTAGTCAATTCCTCACCTCTCTGATGTCATCTGTCATCAGATTGATGAGACACTTGGACAAGGTTTGTGTTCTATCAGATTATACTGTATCTAGACAAATGTCAAAGACCAGGAAGTGTTTGCAAAATTGACAAACGGTTGAGTTGAATTTTAAACAGACAACAGAGGTTTTCATGCAATTGTGCAAAGGTATTTATGGGCCCATTTCATCTTCTGCAGCCCAGTCAATGTGTTGTAAAATCTCACTCCCTGCAACTATTCCAGTAAATCCCCTCTGTGTCCTCCTCAGATCCTTATTTCACTTCCACATGAGGTGGTCTGGACCCAACACACCAAGTGTGGGCAAAGGGAAAGAGTTAATTTTGCAGAGTCTATGCTGCCTTCTCCTCAGTGCAGCACTAAGTGTAGAGGTGGGGACGAGGCAACAGTGGGACAGGAACACAAAGCAACACGTACAACATGCTGGGGGAACTCAGCAGGTCGGACAGCATCTGTGGAAATGAGCAGTCAACGTTTCGGGCTGAGACCCTTCATCAGGACGTTTCCACAGATGCTGCATGACCTGCTGAGTTTCTCCAGCATGTTGTAAGTGGGACAAGAAGGCTGCTGAAAAATGGACTCACAGAACAACAACACGCAGTTCAGGATGCAATTCTGTTTATTATTGGCTGAGAAGCTAAATGAGTATAGTGACCTCAGACAGTGAGAGCAGCTACAAAGACATCAGGCACTGAATCCTCCGCTGGAAACCACTGGAGTCTTCTAAGTACAGTGAAGTTTGAAGGCACAAACAAAACCAACCTTCGATCCACAGGGCAAATCATTCCAAGTTCTAGAACCGTGAAGCAGAAAAAAGGAACAAAACATTGAACTGTTAGTTCACAAGCATAATGTTGTAAATGTTGAAAACGTGAAAATAATTCTGGAAATACTCAGTAAATATACTCAGACAATACCCAGTATTGTCTGTTTTATTTCATCTTCATACACGGACTGTTCCCCTGTCACTGCATTACATCCCATTTATCCTCCTCTAACTGCTGGGCAATGAGTCCAGTTCTGCTGAGCATGAGGCTGGTTCACTCCACAGGCCTCTTCAATACTGTGTCTGAAATGGAAATAACATTTCTCTCACTGTTACACTTACTTCCAGAAAGAATGTGCACACAGTCTTCATTGCCTTGGTGATTATCAGGCTGATGGCCAGCCCAGCATCTGTAAGTGTAGGAAGTTCCATCACTCCATGTGAAAGGCCCTTCCGGTGGGATATAAATCAGTGATTATTCCTGTGGGAATGCAGAGTAACCTGTCACTTAATGGTACAGGGAGGAGCTGGACCTGAGTCAGAGTGAGACCAGAATACGAGCAGACAGGACAAACAGGGCAGTGAATGAGATTTTAAATGACGGACTGTTAGGGTGGGGGAAATCTCATGGAAGTAACAGAATCCTGGGAAAAAACGAAACTGGATCTGAGAGTAACAATCAAGGAGAAAGAATAATGACAACTCAGACAAAGAGTAATTGAGCACGAGTACACAGACTGATCTCATAAACACCAGAGGGACAAATGACAAGAACTTACAAAGACAGCACATGAATGGATACAGATAAATAAAGGTAGAACATACTTGAGCCATTATACCTCATTGACTGAGGGTATCACTCTCTCTCTCTTTCACTCTGTCTCTCTGTCACTCTCTGTCTCTTTCTCTCTCTGACTTCCTCTGTCTCTCTCACTCTCCCTCTCTTTCTCTGTCACTCCCACTCACTCTCTCTCTTTCTCTGACTGACACTCTCCCTCTCTCTCTCTGTTTTTTTCCCTTTCTCTCTCTCTGTCACTTCCTCTCTCTCTCTCTGTCAATCCCTCCCTCTCTCTCTCTCTATCTCTCTGTGTCACTTCCTCTCTCTCTCTCTCTCTCTCTCTCTCTCTTTGTCTCTGTCTGTCTCTCTATCCCTCTCTCTCTCCCTATCTCTCGGTAGCTGATCTAACTGCAGAGCCACAGATACAAGTAACATTTGGATGGTACAATCAGATGATTGTGTGTGGAGTGGACGAGAATCTCACTGGTTTCCTCCTTCAAACTGTGCAGATTCAACAGGGCTAACATAGAGAAATGTTTCCACTTGTGGTGCTGGACCATAAACACAGGAGAGTCACTCACCAATCCAACAGGGTCCTTGAGAGAAACCTTTTTCTCCAGACTGTTTCGGATGTGACTCACTGGGGTCACTGATCGGTGGAGAAAAGACAGAGGTACTCATGATGGAGAAAGGAAAGTCAAACTGATCGTATCGGATGAAGGAGGGAGAGAGGAGGCTCATGTGGAGATAAACGGGGACATAATCATATGGAATCTATTTGTACTCAGGACGTGGTGACTCTGGTCAGAGCAACATTTATTGTCCTTCCCTGATCATCCTCTGACCATTTCCGAGGGCAGTTAAGAGTCACACATTGATGGATCTCTGGAGTCACAGTGAGGTCAGACTGGGGAAGGATGGTAGATTCCTCACCCTGAAGAACAACAGTGAACCAGATGAGTTTTTACAACAGTCTGGCAGTTCCATTGTCACCATTTCTGATAGAAATGTTTACTATTGATATATTGCATTTTATTTCCAAATTTCCCAGCTGATTCGTGTCCTTGAATCATTAGGATACACCCAGTTATGTAACCCCCACGCTGTCAAACCCCTGTTACTCTGCAGGATGGACGGTGTAATTCTGTCTGTGGTGGCAATGTAACATGTCATCATAAACTTCACCTTCCATATGTCGTTCAGGCCAATCCATGTCCAAGGCTTGCTTGCATCTACAGCACGGATCACGTTAGCAATGAATATGTTGTGTACGTTTGAGGTCACAGTAGCCAGATTTCCATAATGTGGGAGCTGATTGCAGAACTCCTATAAATAAAAGTGTATCATTATCTTTAGTCCTCACACTGAGCCTTCAGTAAATCATTTGACCTTATGTTGGAAATTTCCTTAAACAGACTTGTTTTTCTTCAAAGTTTTGGTGTAAGAACCAGCTCTGTCTTAACTGCTGGTTGTGGAGTTTCTCCTAAATTCTCCTGTGGCCGTTCCCCTCAATAGTAAGTAGACTGATTTGGTTTCTCTTGTGAGGGGGACAACCTATCAGGTGGAAATGGCAATAATCAGGTCTCTGGTACTGAGTCTGGCTCTG
Organism: Hypanus sabinus; assembly: GCF_030144855.1. Classification (NCBI taxonomy): domain Eukaryota; kingdom Metazoa; phylum Chordata; class Chondrichthyes; order Myliobatiformes; family Dasyatidae; genus Hypanus; species Hypanus sabinus. Next base: position 13,605,438 of record NC_082718.1, on the reverse strand, counting down.
CGGCTCAGAAATGACGAGGGATGAAGGGGAATAGTGATAGTGAGTAGAGATAGGGTATTCCATGTTAGGGGAGCAGAAAGATGATCCTGTGGATCCCGTGAGGCAGCGGGAGAAATTAAATAGCGAGCAGAGGCTTCACTCCAGGTGAGGTAAGGCCGGGTAAGCTCCTTTAATTAATCTAATTAGCTTAGGAGTAGGTAATGGAGACAGCAGTTAGGGCAGTTGAGTGCTCCGTTTGCAGTATGTGGGAAGTCAGGGCGAGCACAGCTGTCCCTGATGTCTACACCTACAAAAGGTGCATCCAGCTGCAGCCCCTGAAAAACCGTGTTAGGGAACTGGAGCTGGAGCTGGATGAACTTCTGATCATTCGAGAGGCAGAGGCAGAAATAGACAGGAGTTTCAGGGAGGTAGTCACCCCTAGGAGTCAGGAGACAGGTAGTTGGGTGACTGTCAGAAGAGGGAAGGGGAATAGACGGGAAGAGCAGAGCATCCCTGTGGCCATTCCCAACAACAATAAGTATACCGTTTTGGACAATGCTGGTAGGGATGACTTACCAGGGACAAGTTGAAGTGGTTGCGTCTCTGGCACAGAGACTGGACCCTCAGCTCAGAAGGGAAGGAGGGAAAAGAGGAGAGCCGTAGTGATAGGGGATTCGATAGTTACGGGGACAGATAGGAGGTTCTGTGGAAGAGATCGAGAATCCCGATTGGTCTGTTGCCTCCCTGGTGCCGGGCTCTGCAATATCTCGGATCGAGTTCTCAGTATTCTCAAGAGGGAGGGTGAGCAGCCAGATGTCGTGGTCCATGTAGGGACCAATGACGTGGGTAGGAAGAGTGAGGAGGTCCTGAAAGGTGAGTTTAGGGAGCTAGGTTCCAAGTTAAAGGACAGGAGCTCCAGGATAGCAATCTCAGGATTGCTACCAGTGCCACGTGCAGGTGGGTTTAGAAATAGTAAGATAGTGCAGATCAACACGTGGCTGAAGACATGGTGCAGGAAGGAAGGCTTCAGATTTATAGATAATTGGGCAGTTTTCCAGGGAAGGTGGGACCTGTTCCGGCAGGACGGTTTACGTCTGAACTGGAGGGGGACAAGCATTCTTACAGGTAGGTTTGCTAGAGAGGCTCCAGTGGATTTAAACTAGATATGGGGGGGGTGGCGAACCAGAGAGTAGGAACAGATGTATGGGAGAAGGAAGAAAAAGAAGACAGTAAAGCTCTTTGTACTGTTAGAGATAAACAGAGAGGAAGAGGTGGAGAATTTCTTGAATGCATTTATTTTAATGTAAGAAAGGTGGATGAGCTTAGAGCGTGGATTGATACCTAGAAATATGATGTTGTAGCTATTAGTGAAACATGGTTGCAGGAGGGGTGTGATTGGCAACTAAATATTCCTGGATTTTGTCGTTTCAGGTGTGATAGAACCGGAGGGACAAGAGGGGGTAGGTGTTGCGTTGCTTGTCGGAGAAAACATTACAGCGGTGCTCTGGCAGGATAGATTAGAGGGCTCGTCTAGGGAGCCTATCTGGGTGGAAATGAGGAATGGGAAAGGTGTAGTTACACTTATACAGGTGTATTATAGATCACCTAATGGGGAGCGAGAATTGGAGGAGCAAATTTGCAAAGAGATAGCAGATATTTGTAGTAAGTGCAGGGTTGTGATTGTGGGAGATTTTAATTTTCCACACATAGACTGGGAAGCCCATACAGTAAAAGGGATGGATTGTTTGGAGTTTGTAAAATGTGTGCAGGATAGTTTTTGCAGCAATACATAGAGGTACCAACTAGAGAAAGGGCAGTGTTGGATCTTCTGTTAGGGAATGAAATAGGTCAGGTAACAGAGGTATGTGTTGGGGAGCACATCAGGTCCAGTGATCACAATGCCAGTAGTTTCAATATAATTATGGAGAAGGATAGGACTGGACCCAGGATTGAGATTTTTGATTGGAGAAAAGCTAACTTTGAGGAGATGAGAAAGGATTTAGAAGGAGTGGATTGGGACAATTTGTTTTATGGGAAGGATGTAATAGAGAAATGGTGGTCATTTAAAGGTGAAATTTTGAGGGCACAGAATCTTTATGTTCCTGTTAGGTTGAAAGGAAAGGTTAAAAGTTTGAGAGAGCCATGGTTTTTAAGGGATATTGGAAACTTGGTTCGGAAAAAGAGGGAGATCTATAATAAATATAGGCAGCATGGAGTAAATGAGGTGCTCGAGGAATATAAAGAATGTAAAAAGAATCTTAAGAAAGAAATTAGAAAAGCTAAAAGAAGATACAATGTTGCTTTGGCAAGTAAGTTGAAAATAAATTGGAAGGGTTTCTACAGTTATATTAACAGCAAAAGGATAGTGAGGGATAAAATTGGTCCCTTAGAGAATCAGAGTGGACAGCTATGTGGAGAGCCGAAAGAGATGGGGGAGATTTTGAACAATTTCTTTTGTTTGGTATTCACTAAAGTGAAAGATATTGAATTGTGTAAGGTAAGGGAAAAAAGTAGGGAGGTTATGGAAACTATGGGGATTAAAGAGGAGGAAGTACTGGCGCTTTTAAGGAATATAAAGGTGGATAAATCTCTGGGACCTGACAGTTCCCTAGGAACTTGAGGGAGGTTGGTGTAGAATTAGCAGGTGCTCTGACATAAATATTTCAAATGTCATTAGAAGCGGGGATGGTGCCAAAGGATTGGCGTATTGTTCATGTGGTTCCATTGTTTAAAAAGGGTTCTAAGAGGAAACCTAGCAATTATAGGCCTGTCAGTTTGACGTCAGTGGTGGGTAAATTAATGGAAGTATTCTTAGAGATGGTGTATATAATTATCTGGATAGACAGGGTCGAATTAGGAACAGGCAACTTGGATTTGTGCATGGAATGTCATGTTTGACAAATCTTATTGAACTTTTTGAAGAGCTTACGAGGAAAGCTGATGAGGGTAAATCAGTGGATGTTGTCTACTTGGACCATTAAGGCCTTTGACAAGGTTCCGCACGGAAGGTTAGTAGGAAGGTTCAATCATTAGGTTTTAATATTGAAGTAGTAAAATGGATTCAATAGTGGCTGGATGGGAGATGCCAGAGAGTAGTGGTGGATAACTGTTTGTCAGGCTGGAGGCCGGTGACTAGTGGTGTGCATCAGGGATCTGTACTGGGTCCAATGTTGTTTGTCACATAGATTAATGATCTGGATGATGGGGTGGTAAATTGGATTAGTAATTATGCAGATGATACTAAGCTAGGTGGTGTTGCAGAGAGATATAGGCCAGTTAGAAGAGTGGGATGAAAGATGGCTGATGGAGTTTAATGCTGATAAGTGTGAAGTGCTACATTTTGGTAGGAGTAATCCAAATAGGACATATATGGTAAATGGTAAAGCATTGAAGAATGAAGTAGAACAGAGTGATCTAGGAATAATGGTACATAGTTCCCAGAAGGTGGAAACTCATGTGGATAGGGTGGTGAAGAAAGCTTTTGGTATGCTAGCCTTTATAAATCAGAGCATTGAGTATCGGAGTTGGAATGTAATGTTAAAATTGTACAAGGCATTGGTAAGGCTGAATTTGGAGTATTGTGTACAGTTCTGGTCACCAAATTATAGGAAAGATGTCAACAAAATAGAGAGAGCACAGAGAAGATTTACTAGAATGTTACCTGGGTTTCAGCACCTAAGTTACAGGGAAAGGTTGAACAAGTTAGGTCTTTATTCTCTGGAGCGTAAGAGGTTGAGGGGTGACTTGATAGAGGTATTTAGAACTATGAGCGGGATAGATAGAGTTGACATAGATAGGCTTTTTCCATTGAGAGTATGGGAGATTCAAATAAGAGGACATGAGTTGAGAGTTAGGGGGCAAAAATTTAAGGGTCTCGAGGGGGAATTTCTTTACTCAGAGAGTGGTAGCTGTGTGGAACGAGCTTCCAGAAGAAGTAGTAGAGGCAGGTTCTGTATTGTCTTTTAAAGTAAAATTGGATAGGTATATGGTCAGGAAAGGAATGGAGGGTTATGGGCAGAGTGCGGGTCAGTGGGACTAGGTGAGAGTAAGCATTCGGCATGGACTAGAAGGGCCGAGATGGCCTGTTTCCATGCTGTAATTGTTATATGGATGTGAAATAGACACCCAGATGGTATGTTACACTTTAGGTGCCAGGGCCATAGAAGTCTTGGATGGGGTTACGGCATTCTATCGGGGGATGATGAACAACTGGAAGTTGTGCTACATATTGGTAGCAAAGACAGAGGTAGGAAAAGGGAGGAGGCTCTGAATGGAGAATATAGGGGGTTAGGCAGGAAACTGAAAAGCCAGAAACCCTCTGGAGATATGATCTCTGGATTGCTGCCTGTGACACATGCAATTGAGGGATTAACAATGGGATGATCTGGCACATGAATGTTTAGCTGAAGAACTCATACAGGAGACAGTTAGCCTGAACAGTGGTTGGAAGGATATTGGAATCTGTCATTAACGATGAGCCTTTGGGATACCTGAAGGCACATGATAAAATGGGCCAAAGTTAGTATAGTTTTCTAAAGAGGAAATATTGTCTGACAAATCTGTTAGAATTCTTTGAGCAAAAAACTGGCAGGATAGACAATGCTGGGGAGAAAATTCAAAATCAGAGGTTCAAAGGGATTCGTGCTGGATTCCCTAAAGGTTAACTTGCAAGCTGAGTCTGTGGCAAAGAAAGGAAATGCAAAATTAGCTTTCGTTTCAAGATAACGACAATGGAATCAAAATCAGATTTAATATCACTAGCATTTGTTGTGGAATTTGTTACCCTTATGGCAACAGTACTTGAAGTATACACATGTCTATTAAATAGTTATGTGAAAATAAGCAGTACAAAAAATATGAAAACAAGGATGAAATGCTGAGCCTTTATAAGGCATTGGTCAGACTGCACTGGAGTATTGTGAATAGTTTTGATCCCCTTATCTTAAAAAATCTGCACTGGCATTGGAGAATGTCCAGAGGAGGTTCATGGGAACGATCAGGAAATACAGAGTAACACATGAGGAGTGATTGATTTTGTGTGCTTTAGTAATTAGAGTTTAGAAGAATCAGGGGGGATCTCTTTGAAACCTATCACATATTGAAAGGCCAAAATACAATGGAAGTAATGAAGATGTATCCTATAGTGGACGAGTTGAGGACCAGAGGGCACAGCTTCAGAACTGTGGGATAACCATTTAGAAAACAGATGAGAGAAAATTTCTTTATCCAGAGGGTGGTGAATTTCTGGAATTCAGACAACCATGCGGGCAAAGTCATTGGGTATATTTAAGCTAAAAGTTGATAATGTTTTGATTAATCAGGTTATCAAATGTTACAAGGAGAAGGCAGAAGAATGGGGTTGAGAGAGATAATAAGTCAGCCATGATGGAACGGCTTAATTCTGCTCTATGGCTTATGGTTTTTTAAAAAAAAATTCACACATTGACCTGACTGATAGGAAGCGGAGCCCACAGCTGCAGAGAAGCGCACCTTGTAACACAAGGACCCATCATGGAGAATTCAATCAGAGGCTGTACTGTGAGTTCATGGGAATGAACAAGCAGAGACCAACATTTTCCAGAACTCCCAGAGCAATCGCTGGGTTTCAATGACTTACCTCAGCTTCTTTCCATGTCTTTTAGTCATGGAAAAACCGATTACAGGTGTTTAAAGGAGGAAAATAAAACCAATTTTCATCACAATGTCCTTGAGTTAGACGATGAGGATTGTACAGTCGCTCCTCCACTTCCAAGGTATTGTTGTTCCCTTTCAATTAAACAGGTGTTGAGTGTTAATGGAATAATTACAGGGGATTATTAAAACATCAATTCCAAATAGTCACAACACAAGAAACTCTGTGAATCTGCAGAGGTTGGCCAATGCACTTTGTCCACATCATGGTGCCAGAGAACTGAAGGGTTTCTGGAGGGACACAATCTTTGTAATAGGGACAGTGGTTTATTGGGCAACTACAGATCACAGTCTGACACTGGTGGTGGGAAATGTTTATAAGCAATTATGAAGAATGGGACCAATTGAAATTTAGAGATTGGCAGGTTATTCAAGAATGAAACATTTTGTTAAGAGATGGTTGTATCTGATGAGGAATTAAGTTTTTAGAGCTCTCATCAAGTGTCAGTGAGGATAGGAAGTTTGATATGGCAAACATCAATTTTAATAGTGTTTGAGAAAATCCCATGTGGATGATTGAAGAAGATCCAAGAGAAACAACTTTATGAAACATTTTGTTTTGTTCACACCTGGAGCTCAGGAGAGGGTACACAGGAGATTCACCAGGAGATTGTCTGAGATGGAGTGTTTCAGACATGAGAAGAGACTGGATAGACTTGGTTTGCTTCCCTGGAGTAGAGGAGCCTGAATGAAGATGTGATTGAGATCCACAATATAAAGAGGGGCATGGAATCCGTGGATATGAGAAACTACTCCTCAGTACAGAGACATCTAAAACCAGAGGACATGATTTAAGGTGAGGTGGAAGAGATTCAGAGGGCATCTGAATATTTTTTTCACCAGAAGTATATTTGCAATCTTGGATGCATTTCCTGAGACGGCGGGAGAGTTAGGTACTCTCACAGCACTTAGAAACATTGAAGCAGCAGTTGAATCATAATGGCATGATGGATGGTCGCAGGCCAAGTACTGGTGAAGGAGATGACATCGATTGTACTTGGTGGCTGGCATGGATCTGGTTGACAATGGTTTTTTTGTTGTCCAATCTGTTGACTTTAGAGTGAATTTTTGATAATGTGTTGTTCCACCAACCTGAGTGTGGCTTCATCTTGATAGTACAGGAGGCCATGGATAGACATATAGGAATGGGAATGGGACGTGGAATTAAAATGTGTGGCCACTGGGAGATCCTGCTTTCTCTGGTGGACCGAGCGTAGGTGTTCAGCAAAACGGTCTCCCAGTCTGTGTCAGGTCTCACCAATATATAAAAGGCTGTACCGGGAGCACCAGAGGCAGTATACCACATCTGCTGACTCACAGGTTAAGTGTCACCTGACATAGAAGGACTGTCTTGAGCCCTGAACGGTGATGAGGGAGGAAGTGAATGGGCAGGTGTAGCACTGGTTTTGCTTACAAGGGTATGTGCAAGGAGGGAGATTGGTGGGATGGGGGGGATGAATGGACAAGGGAGTCCTTAATACCTTAACACCTTATATTCCATCTGGGTAGCCTCCAATCTGATGACATGAACATTGATTTCTCTAACTTCTGTTAATGCCCCTCCTCCACTTCTCACCTCATCCCTTATTTAATTATTCATTCCACCTCCCCCCCTTCTTTTGTTTCTCTCTCTGCCTCTCTCAGGATCACTCTTTGCCTGTTCTCCATCTCCTTCTGGTGCTCCCCTCCCCCTTTCTTTCTTCCTAGGTCTCCTGTCCTATGATCCTTTCCCTTCTCCAGCTCTGTCTCCCATTTGCCAATCACCTTTCCAGCTCTTATCTTCACCCTTTCCCCTCCTGTCTTCTCCTATCATCTCAGATTTCCCCTTCCCCTCCTACTTTCAAATCTCTTACTATCTTTTCGTTCTGTTTAGTCCTGACGAAGGGTCTCGGCCTGAAACGTCGACTGTCCTTCTCCCTATAGATGCTGCCTGGTCTGCTGCGTTCCACCAGCATTTTGTGTGTGTTGCTTGAATTTCCAGCATCTGCAGATTTCCTCGTGTTTGCATGTACATACAATATTTCACTTCAGAAGGAGTCCCACTTGCCTAGCATTTGTTTGCTGGAAAACAATCTAATCCATTCTACACCTGGTAGATCTATCAGAATTGACCTTCCTCTAGGTTAGAAATTCACCTGAGGACCAGTCCTATTCTTCATCATAATGTCTTGAAACTAATGAAATCATGATCACTCAACCCAAAGTGCTTCCTCCACTCATCTCTGTCACCTGCCTGTCTCAATGCTATATTCTGTAAAATTTTTGATATTTTGAAGAGATGTTGTGTGTCAGTTAAGTTATCAAATCAGGCACAACTACAACCTTTGCCAGCTCTGTGGAAATCCTCACTATTGTCTTCATTCTCACCATCATGCGTACAAGTATGTTTCCCTATGAAGTGACACTGTGGAGAAATCTCTGTCTGCTCTCCATAAGAGAGCCTCTGACTCATCCTCCATCTCAGTAGCTTGGAGGTGAATGTCCTAAACAAGAGACATTTTGTTTAGGACATCCTGGTCATCTCTGAGGCTGAGATATGCAGATGTTTCCAATGAGTGGACAGGTCTCAAAGCCGCGGGACTGGAAGACATCCAAGGGCGAGTACTTCAGATTTGCACAACACAAGTGGCCGGTGTGTTTACAGACATTGTTAATTTCTCCCTTTCCCAGTGTTGAATGCCCTCCTGCTTCAAACTGTCCACCATTGTCCCTGTACCAAAAAAGACCAAGGGTACATGGCTGAACGACTGACGTCCTATTGCACTCACCTCAATAACAGGCAAATGCTTTGAGAGTCTGGTCAAGGATTACATCTGCAGCTTGCTACCACCCAAACTAGACCCCCTACAATTTGCCTACCGACTCAACCCAATCAAAAGATGATGCAATAGCCACTGCAAAACATACCATCCTTACACGTCTGGAGAAGAAGGATGCTTGTGTGATAATGCTGTTCTTGGACTACAGTTCGGCATTCAGCTCTATAGTTCCATCCAGGCTCGACAAGAAACTCAGAGGCCTTGGCCTTGACCCTGCCTTGTGCAGCTGGATCCTGTACTTCCTGTCAGATCACCAGCAGGTTGTAAGAGTGGGCTCCCTCACCTCCAACCCTCTGACTCTCGATACAGGAGCCCCTTAGGGCTGCATACTGAGTTACTCCCTATATACCCATGACTGTATCGTCAGCCACAGCTCTAATCTGCTAATTGAATTTGCCGACAACATTACATTGATTGGCCTTACCTGAAACAATAATGAGGTGGCCTATAGGGAAGAAGTCATCTCTCTGACGCAGTGGCGTCAAGGAAACAATCTCTCCATTAATGTCACAAACACAAATGAGCTGGTTGTGGATTACAGGAGGAAAAGAGACAAGCTAACCCCTATTGACATCAATGGATCCGGAGCTAAGAGGATAAACAGCTTCAATTTCCTCGGCATCCACATCACCGAGGGCCTCCTGTGGTCTGTGCACACCAGCTGTGTGGTGAAAAAGGCACAACAGCACCTCTTTCACCTCAAGTGGTTGAGGAAGTTTGGTATGGGTCCCCAAATCCCAAGAAATTTCTACAGGGGCAGAATTGAGAGCATCCTGATTGGCTGCATCGCTGCCTGGTATGGGAACTGTATCTCCCTTAATCACAGGATTCTGTGATTCCCTCTACTGTCCCCCTGACAGTGTGACACTCCTCTGTACAGTCCCTCTGACAGTTTGACCCTCCCTCAGTATTGTTCCTTTGACAGTGTCTCACTCCCTTAGTACTCTCCCTCTGACAGTGTGAAACTCCCCCAGTACTGTCCCTCTGACAGTTTGACCCTCCCTCTGTACTCTCCCCCTGACAGTGTGACACTCCCTCAGTACTGTCCCTCTGACAGTGTGACACACATCTGTAGTTGTGAATTCCCCATGATTCAGGACATTTACAAGGGCAGGTGTGTAAAAAGGGCCCGTAGGATCATTAGGGACCCAAGCCATCCCAACCACAATCTATTCCAGCTGCTACCATCCGGGAAGCTGTACCGCAGCATAAAAGCTGGGACTAACAGGCTCCAGGACAGCTTCTACCACCAGACCATCAGACTGATGAACTCACTGAGTTGAGTATACTCTGTATTACATTGACTATTCTATTTATTATAAAGTACTATGATTGCACATCGTACATTTAAATGGAGACATAATGCAAAGATTTTTACTCCTCGTATGTGAAGGATGTAAGAAATAAAGTCAATTCAAATCAAATCAATTCAATTTCCTTCCACGTCCCAATACCCAATACCCATAATTTCCCATGTCTCACAGTCCCAGCGCAGTGCCTGTGTAGTCATTCCTCACAGCAACATATTTATAACGATCCTGGAACTAATGGACCTTTCCTGCCACCTCACTAACAGGCAGTGCGGTCACCACCAAAACCCACACCAGCATCATGTTTCTTCCCTTAAACCTGAAACACAAGAAAATAATTCATCATTAGTGTCAGGTTTCCCAGTGAAAGTGGGGATACCTTGCTGCCATTCCCACCTCTCTCTTTCCAAGATGCCTGTGTTGATTAGATTTCCAACCCTGATGCAACCCTATACATATGTGTAGATCTGAGATGTTGGAGGTTTTGAGAACCATTCAAATTAAACCATTTGCCTGCAACCCCATCTCTGCCAACCATGAAATCAGATTTAGACAGGCACGATATAGGAGCAGAATTAGGACATTTGCCCATCAAGTCTGCTCTGCCGATCCATTTTTCTTCTCAGCCCCAGTCACTTGCCTTCCTTCCCCTGTCCCTTCATACCCTGACCAATTGCAAATCTATCAATCTCTGCCTTAACTATACACACAGACTTGGCCTCTACAGCTCCCTTTGGCAACAAATTCCACAGATTCTGGCAAAAGAAATCTCTCGCCTCTGTTCTAAAAGGAGACCCCTCTGTTCTGAGGCTGTGTCCTCTGGCCTTTGATACTCCCACCATACAAAACATCCTCTCCAGATGCACTGTATCAAGGCTTTTCAGCTCTCTTTCAATATCAATGAGGTCACCCCTCATTCTTCTCAATTCTAGTGAATACAGGCCTAGAGCCATCAAACATTCTTCATATGAAATGCCCTTTAATCGTGAAATCATTTTTGTGAACCATCTTTGAATTTTCTCCAGTTTCTTTGTATTCAATCTGCCACTTCTTTTGCTCATTATCCTAATCTAAGTCCTTCTGTTGCCTCTCTATTTCCTCAACACTACCTGCCCCTTCATTTATCTTTGTATTGTCTGCAAACTTTGCAACAAAAACATCAATTCCAAGTCTTTGACATACAGAGTAAAATGAATTGGTTTCAACACAGACTCCTGCGGAACCCCAAAAGACGCCAGCAGTAAAAGAGAAAAGGCTACCTTTATTCCTGTTCTCTGACTCAAGCCAATCAGCCACTGATTTACCCTTGCTAGAATCTTTTCTGTAATGCCATGGGCTGCAGAGGGATTGAGACAGGTTAGGTGAATGGGCAAACAAATGGCAGATGGAATATAGTTTTGGGAAGTGTATGGTTTGGCACTTTGATAGATGAAATGAAAGAGTTAACTATTTCATAAATGCAGAGAAAATACAAAAAACGCAAAGTGACTTGTGAATCCTTGTGCAGGATTCCCCAAATGTTATTTTGCAGGTTGGCTCTGTGGTGAGAAAGGCAAATGCAAAGCTAGCATTCATTTCAAGAGGACTAAAATATAAAAGCAAGGATGTACTGTTGAGAATTTTTAAGGCCTTTGACAAGGTGCCACATATGAGGCTGCGTAGCAAGATAAGGGCCCATGGAATTACAGGGAAGTTACTAGCATGGGTGGAGCATTGGTTGATCGGCAGAAAGCAGAGAATGGGTATAAAGGGATCCTATTCTGGCTGGCTGCTGGTTACCAATCAGGTTTCACAGGGGTCAGAGTTGGAACCGCTAATTATTACGATGTATGTCAATGATGTGGACAATGAGATTAATGGATTTGTAGGTAAATTTGCCAATGATACAATCATAGGTGGAGTGGCGGGTAGTGTTGAGGAAACAGAGAGACTTAGGTAGTTTAGGGGAATAGGCAAAGAAGCAGAACATGAATTACAATGTTGGGAAGCGTATGGTCATGCACTTTGATGGAAGAAATAAACGGGCAGACTATTATTTAGTTGGAGAGAGAATTCAAAATGCAGAGATGCAAAGATACTTGGGAGTCCTTGTGCAGGATACCCTAAAGGTGAACCTTCAGGTTGAGTTGTTGGTGAAGAAAGCAAATCTAATATTGGAGTTTATTTCTAGGGGTATAGAATGTCTCCAAAGTTATTTCTCATAGTAGGGAATTCTAGGCCAAGAGGGCATGACTTCAGGATTGAAGGATGTCCATTTAGAACTGAGATGCAGGGAAATTACTTTAGTCAGATAATGGTAAATCTGTAGGATTTGTTGTCATTATATAAGAACAGAGATGTGATGTTGAGACTCTATAAGTCACTCGTGAGACCACACTTGGAGTATTGTATGCAGTTTTAGGCTCCTTATTTTAGAAAGGTTATACTGACATTGGAATGATTCCAGGAATGAAAGGAATATCATATGAGGAACATCTTGAAATTCTTGGGCTGTATTCCCTGAAGTTCAGGAGAATGAGGGGATATCTCATAGAAACATTCTGAATGCTAAAAGGCGTGTGCAGATTAGATAGGGTAGATTAATTTCCCATGGTAGGGAGTCTAGAACAAAAGGGCACGTCTTCAGGTTTTAAGGATGTCCATTTAAAACAGAGATATGGAGAAATTACTTTAGTCAATGATGGTCAATCTGTAGAATTTGTTGCCACGAGTGGCTGTGGAAGTCAAGTCATTGGGTGTATTTAAGGCAGAGATAGATAGGTTCTTGAGTAGCCAGGGCATCAAAGGTATGGGGTGAAGACAGGGGAGTGGGGAGGACTGGAAGAACTGGGTCAGCCCATGATTGAATGGTGGAGCAGACTTGATGGGCCAAATGGCCTACTTCTGCTCCTATATCTTATGGTCTTATAAAAACCCGGAGCGAATCCAGGGATTAGATACAAATGGTAAACAATCCAAGGAATACTGCATACCCACGAGGTATGAGAAAATAAAATTCACATACTAACTGAAAACAAATCTTTTCTTTCTTTAAAAAGAAATGCCCCTGTATATGACAGGACTGCTCTGTACACAACTTCTTCAATCAAATTTGCTAATGATAGAGAGGGACTGCCCAGTATTTAGCTGGGCTGGAGAAGTCCTGCATCACTGGAATCTGCTTTACGGGCCAGTCCGTGTTGGAGAAGAAGGGAAAATTGAAGATGCTTCACTGGTAGTAAGGATCAGAGATATGTTCTTGATTGGAGGCATGATGGAGCAGATTTGAAGGCGAAGGCAACCTGACCCATGTTTGTCCTGTGGGTATCATCACTCATTTATCAGCAATAAAACCTGTTGCATTTATCATGGGGACAAAAGAAGTCATTGGCAATTTCCTGGAAAGTTTGTTCGAAAGGACACAAAGCTGCTCTTATTCAGAAGGAAAACATTTTCAGATGTTGTAAATGTGAAATGAATATGCTGGAGATATTGCAAGTTACACAACATTTGCACAGGGAGACACGAGAAAGTACAAATAAATATGCACAGTTGCTGTGTAGAACAAGTTTCACTCTGGAGAGAAAGTGCGGTAAAGAACAGAGAAAGAGTGAGGCATGGGGGTAATGGGAAGGGCTGAAAGAGGGTGAACAGAGTTGGTGAATGATCAAAGGTACATGCAGGGGCAGAGAGAATAATAAAACAGACATATATTTTTCCATTATCAAGGGGTGTCCTGCTGAATTCGCCAAAGGTTTATTAGAACTAAAATGTGAATGGTTTAGAGTTGTAGTATGTAGAAAGGGTTAAAGGAAAGTTGATTGATTATTGTATGATCTTTTTTCACTGATAGTTTAATAAGATATTGTTATCTTGTTACTAATTTAATTTCAAATCTATTGTATTCATAACCTATTTAATATAATATTATGTTTTGTTTTTTTTATAAAAACTAATAAAAAGATTGAAAAAGAAAGAAAGAAAGGAAAGTTGGTGAATTGTTGATTGGAGAGTAGTTGAAAAGGTTTGATAAAACAGAAGTACATGTCAGATTGTTGAGACAGGAATGATGCAGAGCATGTTTTGTGTGGAACTCACATTCTTCCTTGAGCAGGTGCATTGTTTGGTTTTCTCTGTAACAGCTAAGATGTGTTGTAGATAAAACTAGAGATTCCTATTCAAACTTGTTGGAAAGTGCGATTGATGCAAAACTTTAAGATATCATTGTAATAATTTTGATGACGTGTGAGTGATCTTAATAAACTCCGAATCAGGTCTCAGTGCAACACTGTAGCATATCTGTGAGATATTGTCGTAAACAAACCCCTTGTGCACGTGATGGCCAAAAGTATCAGACCATTGGCCTGCCTTGGCAGCCACACAACCTGGCCTCTGTATAAACAACACAACAAGGGGGGAAATAACCTCTTGGCAGATTGCCTCTCAGCCAGCTGTTGAGGCCATACACACAGGGGTTGACTGGTCCAGGCTTACCAAACAGCAATCATGGTCCTGCGACTGGCTGACATTAATTTTGGGTAAGCTGGTGTGTCTCTGCTGTGTGACGTCTCAATAAGTTGCCTTCTCCCCATAGTGCCTGCAAGCTGAAGGCAGACCGTTTTCATCTCCATTCATGGCCTTTCACATCTGGGCAGGAAGGCCGCACAGAAACTGGCTGCACTGAAGTTTGTGA